>NW_006294400.1:3960475-3989674 GCF_000327345.1 Myotis davidii | reverse complement strand
GCTGCCACCCTCTCTGGCTTCACTGGTTTTGAGCACCCGAAAGGTTGTTTGGAATCCACGCTGGGCTCTCCCTTCCTCATCCGCGTCTGGGCAGGGCGGCGGCCAGTGGTCCTGCTTCCTCCCCGCATGTCTCTCCCTGCCCCACGCACCCACAGAGGCTGCCTCCTCCATCGCCGATCAGAGTAGCCCTGTGCTGTGAGCTGAGACACCCTCAGCTCAGGAAATGGTCTGGGACTGACAGAGGAAGAGTCAGCAGAACTGCTCTGCTTCTATTGGCCAGGGATTAGAAATGGTCAGGCACCTGTGTAGAAGCCTCCTCACAGGGGAGAAACACCCAACTTTCTGGGTACGAAAGCTCCATCCTTTTCTGGGACCTACCTCTGCCAGCCCCGGGGTGCCCATCCTCGCCAGTGTGGGCGTGCCCATCTATAGAAGGCCTTATTCCAGCAAACGCAGGGCTTCCTGTTCCTGTGAGCGTAGAGACACGTGCCACTGTCCGTGTGAAGCCCCCTCCCCTGCTAGGAGAGACCCGCCAGCTCTTTCATTTGTGATAACCATGGTCATTCCCGTCCCTGGGGACGTCCCCAGCTCACCCACCTCAGACGCTTTTGTTCCGATCGGTGTAGGAGCGCCCACGGCTCTGAGCTCTCTTCCTGTCGATACAGAAGTGCCCTCTCGCTAACTCCCACCAGAACTCAACTTAGAAGTCTCTTCTTCCAGGCAGCCTTCCCCACTCTTCGTGTCAGGGCAAAGAGGAAACATGCTCACCTCTAGGATACAGACGTTCCTAGCGTGGCCGGGACACGATTATTCCTCCCCATGTGCATTTACCAATTTTTCAGTAGGAATGAGCCCACCTCAGACCCAGGCAATGCCTCCTTTTAGGAGTACGGTGGCTCCTAGAGCTGCAAATATAAAAGCATGTGTGTGTATAGGCATAGAACTACCCATTCTAACCAGTGTAGAAACAGCCCACCTTGAAAAATCCAGCAGTTCCCAGGAATACCCATGGAGAAGCGCCAGCTACATGGGCCCACCTGCCGGGGGGAGTGCAGAGGCTCCCAGCCCTGCCAGGGTGGGTACACTTATCCGCTACCCGCGGCAGGCAGGCCCCTGGAGACACCTGGCAGACCCAGAAGGAGCCGGTGTCATCGAGGGAAGGCACAGGGAGCGGTGGGGTCGGGAGATGGAGCCACTCGATCAAGCCGACAGCCTGGCGGAAGTGCTGGCTGCCAATTTAAACAGATAAGCATTAATAATCACGCTTTCTTAAAAGCCCCGCTTGCATGTCCCACTTTCCTGAGGACGCCACCTGCACAGCTGCTCCTAATCAAGAGCCATTTAATGCGTTCCCAGATCATTGTCTGCACTAATTGTCTTAAACAAACCGAAGTTCATTTCACCTTATTCCCCAAGGGCCTCGAGGGCTTCTAATTACCTGTAGGGGGTTCTCCACACAGCCCAGCTTCATTAAAGACCACAATATGTTCCTCTAATAGGTTTCCCACTAAAATCCAACGGGTTCCCATCAAAATGAGTTATGTCCCAGAAAAAAAAAATCCGCTAAAATATATTTCAATTACATATTGCAAAGAGCCTGTTTCTGACAACAGGTTGCACTTGAGACCGATGCTAGCACAAAGCAGAGGGGAGAGGCGGGGGAGAGAGGGGAGGGGAGGGGCAAGAAGATTCCGTTGTGGGGTAAAGAACTTTGGAATCAGACAGTGGCTCTGCCACTCCTGACAGCGTGATGATAATCTCTAGCTTACAATTTATTTTTGTTAGAATTAGAGATAAATATATGTACATAAAGTACTTTACACACAAAGGGTACTCAATAGATGTCACTGTGATTATAGAATACTATAAATATGTTTTGTATTAGTCAACAGTGCTGTGTAACAAACATCACCCCCAATCTCAAAGGCTTACAGCAACAACTCTTTTTTAAAAATAGGTATTTTTTATTGATTTCAGAGAGGAAGGGAGAGGGAGAGAGAGATGAGAGAGAATCATTGATGGGCTGCCTCCTGCACGCCCCCTACTGGGGATCAAGCCCACAACCCGGGGATGTGCTCTGATGCACCCCCTACCGGGGATCAAGCCCACAACCCGGGGATGTGCTCCGACAGGAATCAAGCCCTAGACCTTACAGTCCACAGGCCGACACTCTATCCACTGAGCCAAACCAGCTAGGGCACAGCAACAACTTTTTATTCTCACAAGGACTGCATGATAGCACTGCCCGCTGTGGCTTCTTGTTCTGGGACCCAGGTCAAAGGAACAGCCCTCTCTGGGACATGTCACTGTCATGGCAGAGGGCAGAAGTCCACGGGAGCAAGCTGAATTGTGCAAGGGCACGGAAAGCTGGTGCTGACATCCACCGGCAGGTCAGTCCCTTTCCGATGGTCAGAGTGACTGACAGCCAAACCTGGTGGTGGTGCTGAGAACCACCCTCCACCTACCAGGAGGCAGGGCAAGGACGGGCACGAACGATCCTCTTACAGTGAAGGGAATGAATAACCGTCAGCAATAGAATAACGTGCCACAGTCCTATCACTGGGTATTATAGCAGTTTCCCAAGCTTGCCTGATAATAAAAATCTCCTGGGCATGGAAATAAAGAGACCTGAGTCCCAATTCAGAGCCAGTGAATCAGGTTCTCCGGGGGAGGGGAAGCTGTATTTTTAAAAAAGTGTCTTGAGTCATCTTTATCATCAGGAACATCTGAGAAACACTTTAATAAAATAATGGATACGAATGTGGGCTTCGATGCACACAGATCTGAGGTTGCGAACTGCCTCCACCACATATCAGCTGTGCAATCATGGGAAACGTA
Source organism: Myotis davidii (assembly GCF_000327345.1). Classification (NCBI taxonomy): domain Eukaryota; kingdom Metazoa; phylum Chordata; class Mammalia; order Chiroptera; family Vespertilionidae; genus Myotis; species Myotis davidii. Next base: position 3,986,836 of record NW_006294400.1, on the reverse strand, counting down.
CTTAACCTCTCTGAGTCTCAGTTTTTTCATTTGTGCAATAAGATAAGGCATGCAAATCACGTGGCACAGTGTCTGGTACCGGGGAGGCCTTCATAAACATGAGGTTTTCCTATTTTAAAAACAAGAACAACAGTAATAATGATGATGGTGGTGGTGGTGAATGTGCAGTGCCCAGCTCAATGCGTTGTAATAAACGGTAATTCTAAGAGCAATGGTATTAGGTTGTGATAGTAAGAATAGTAATATACATAACGTGAATATCGAATCCTAAAATGCACCTAAGGATTATGCGGGAAGAGCTCTCCACAGCCACGTGTAAGCCCTGGCTTCTGCTCTGAACTCCTTGCTAATAGTCCTTGACCCCGGCTACACATGAGACTTCCGTGTGGAACTTTAAAAAGTCCCAGCGCCTTGGCCCCAGCCTTGAGGCTCTGATTCCATTAGTCCACGCTGTGCTCCACGCTGGTCACCCTCCCCAGGTGTTGCTCCTGTGCGGCCAAATTTTAAAACCCCGGCACCAGGGACTTGCTACTCAAAGTGCGGGCCATGGACCAGCAGCGTCAGCGTCCCCTGGGAGCTTCTTACAAACGTGGAAGCTCAGGCCCCTCCCTGCACCTGAAGAATCAGAACTCGCCGTCGGATGAGAGCGGTAGGTTTGTCTGTGCACATTCAAGCTGGGGAGGTGCGAGCCCCAGGACCTCGCCCCGCACCCCTGGCCCAGTGGTTGCACCTCTCAGCCTCAGCTGTGCTCAACGCTACTGAACAATTCAGTCTTGAAAAACACTCTTCCCACACCTTCCCTCCTACCACAGACTTCCGGTTTTCTAGGCCTCTGGCTCCTTCTCATCTTTTCCTTGATTCCTTTCCTCCATTCACCTCTAACGCTTGCGTGCCCAGGGCTCCGTGTTGGGCATTCTGCCCCAGGTGTCCTCACCTGACTCCGGGGTTTCAGAGACCATCTAGGTAAGTGTCAGCCTTTTGGTTCTTCAGCTGCAAGTGGTGCTGGGAAAATATGTGGTGGAGAAGTTCCCAGGGACGTGTTGCCTGGGCAGCCGGTTTAAATTCGTAATAATTCCTGAACTGAAGGCTCTGCATTTGAATTTTGCAGTGAGCTTTCAACTTATGTAACTGGTCCTGCCCTCTGCTCCTACCAAGACTCGCGAGGTGGGGAGCGCCCACAGATGTGAAAAGCTAGAAGCCAAAAAATGGTAAGACACCCCACCATGGGCTTCCCTCACCCCAACTTACTCCTCTCCCAAGCTTCCCCCCTTGGGGGCGTGCCACCATCACTCCCTTTTCCAGACCAACAATCTCACCAGGGTCCTTGATGACTCGTTTGCCCGTCCCCCACATCTACCCATCAACTTTTGAAATATGTTTTGACTCGGTCCCCCTTCTCTTCAGCTTGAGCCCTGCTTGGCTTTGGCTGGGATGTTTGTAGTTTGTCTCCCTGGCCACTTTTACCTCCAGAGGAGCCAGAATAATCTTGGGGACAGGGCTGTGCAGTCACAGCTTCCCTCACCTTGAAAGTCTGGGATGGCCTCTGACTGCTCCCTGGGCCTGTTGACTCTAGACCTTCAGTCCTTGCACCAATGGGGGTCTTCGCACAGGCTGTTCCCTTGCCTGGAACCTGCTCCCAGCCCCCCTCCTCCTCCAAGCTAATGTCCAAGCTGTGGGCAGCCCCCAGCTCATAGAGCCTTCCTCTGGGCAGCCTTCCCAGAGCCTCCTCCCCATCTGGGGTCAGACGTTCCTTCTCTGAGCTCCCGGTCCCTGTGCGCCCAGCACTTCTCACAGTGCGTTTTCACTACCTGTTTTCATGCCCACATCCTCTTTCTGACTCTATTTTCCTTGAGGGAAGGGAAGGGCAGCGTCTTTCTTGTTCTCTGCTGTAACCCAATGTCTGGCACGGAGTCCAAGCTCATTAACTGCTCGTTGAATGAATGAATGAACGAATAAATGAATGAATGAAGCCTCCCCTTTGCTGCTAATACAGCCCTGCTCTCAGGCCAGAGTTCTGAGAAATGGGCTATTACCTTGTTTCCCAGGCCTGAACCTCAGGCGTGTCTTCCCGTGGGGGCATAAGCATGGTCTATAGGCAGCCCAGAGACTTGCTGTCTTTTCTGGCCCCTTAAACACAGCTGCCCCTCTGTGCCAGTCCCTCTGTGGGCCTGCGGATGGATGCGGCCTGGTCCCGCAGGTCCCTCCAGGGCCCCTGCCTGTGCACCCATTTTCACGCATCCCATTTCCCTGTTGGCTGAGCTGGAGCCGCCCTCTTCCCAGCTCTGTGTTCAGTGACACCGTGTTGGTGGCTTGACATCAGCCATGCGGGAATATTTACACCATGGGAATGGGTAAATGCTACCAATCAGGGCGCTGCTGTTGCTGTTGTGACGAGAGCCGGTTTACAGCACGCGGCTGGATCCACGCTGGCTGCCTTGGGCTTTGGCAGCCAGACTCTGGCCCCAGCTCGCCGAGGCCCCTCCCTTTCAGGTGTCCTCCCTCCCCACTCTCTCCACCTCTGCCTCCCCCTCTCCCTCCTCTGCCTTCTCTCTCCACCTCACCACCCCCCACCCCTCCTGCTCTCTCTCGCATAAGCTCATGTCAGCCTACGATCCAGTCTTTCCTCTGCCGTTTCATGAACTTGTGGCCAAGTACGGCCAGTCTGACCCAGCTGTATGTCTCATTTCAAATAACCTGCCACAAAGGCAGCCCGGCACCTCTGACTCTCAATGCCAAAGTTGCAAGAGAGAGGAGCTGATTGGCCCAGATCAAGTCAGCGTCTACCCCTGGTCCAGCCAGCTGCTCAGGGGAGCAGAGGGGTGGGTTCTAATGGGACCCAGGAGGCCGTCCCGGGGAGAGGCAGGTCTCAGAAAAGGGAGGTGGGGGCTGGAGGAGCACAGAGGATGCCACCTGACCTGCCTGCCCAGGCGGACCCTCTCAGAGGCTGGTTAGGACCTGAATCAAGCTTGCAACCCCCTGTCCCTTTGGCCGTTGTCATCTGACTATTGGCTGATCCCCATACTCTTCATTCTAGCCCGGCTACTTCCCTTCCCAGAGCCTTAGCTTCCTCATCTGTGACAGGAGGACAGCAGCCCCTCCAAGCAGGATGGTTGCAAGATCCCACATGAGATCATGTGGGCAGAGTGCTCGAGGCCCTGCTGGTCACAGTGACTATGACACATTTGAGTTCCCTGAGCTCCCATCCCAGAAGTTCCCCTGGTCCTCACCCGCCTGCCCCTGTCCTCCCTTCTCTCCTGCTACCACCATCCGCCCCCACCGCCAGTGTGGCCCCCAGTGCCCTGTGGTCACACCCAGTGAGACATACCACCCCCTGACCCCACCAAGAATGTCACTCATTTGGGACACACATCAGGGTGCCTGCACTTAGCTGTTAAAACCACAAACTCTGACTGTCTTCTGGGTCTCTGAGCCGCATGGTCATCCTGGGTGAGCTCCTGCTGACCAGCCATCTCCTCCCTCCCCAACACACACACACACACACACACACACACACACACACACACACACGAGATACCAGACAGCAAAGGGAGGGAAGCAGAGAAACATCAGTGTCTATAGGACATCAAATGCCCCAGGTGCCTTTCAGGGTCCCCTGGGACACCCCCACATCCTGTGGACAGAAGCAGCTTTGCTGTTCTGTTTCTTGTTATTTTCTCATCCACACTGAGCAAACATACCCTGCTGCCTACTCTCTTCTGGCCGCGGGCTGGACGCCGCGGATTTGGAGATGCAGCAGACGTGGGTGCTGACCTTGGGAACCTCAGCCCATGACCTAAGACTTCCCAAGTCCTCAGCAACCTATGGGTGCAAAAGGTCACATAAATGCCACCCAGTCCCCCAGCCCCAGGCCCACCTCCTAGCTCCAGAACGCCAGTCCCCCTCATGCTCCCCACCGGCCATCCCCCGGGACACAGCTCTGGCTGTCCCCAAGTGGAGTCTTCCGGGGGCCCATGAATCTGATCGGCTGCATTGGCTTCTGCCGGCCCCTGCCCTTCTCATTGGGCTGTGGACCTCTCCGGGCTGCAGGCACCGTGGCTGGCCTCTGAGGCGCTCAGGCTGCCGCAGCCTCCACTCCCCCCAGGCCCGGCCTTGGGCTTGGCCTAACCTCCCACCCTTACTGGGGACTCCAGCACCCAAGGCCCAGGCAGCTCCTGGGTCTGTGACAACATGCTTTATGCTCAGTCAGGAGGGCCCCACCGCAGAGGTGCTCAGGCCCCAACATGATGCAGAGGTTGACAAAGCTGCTCTGTTAGTTCCAAACCACACGACGGCTCTCTCCCTCGAGTGCAGGGCACACCTCACCGGGATGGTGGGATTGGGGGGCAGGGGGCTTCAGGTTCCAGCCGCTGCCTCAGACCTGGTCCACTCCTTTGTCCTTGGCCCTGTGGCTTGCTCCAGAATCCATGTTTTCTAATGGTCAGTTCTCTCTCGGATGCCTGGCAGTCCCTCCCTGTACCCCAGCTTCCACTGGCTATCCTCAACCGCAAGGAGAAGGAATCCCAACTCTACCAGGGGAATTTCCTGTCTCACCGATGAGGAAATGGAAGGTGGGCGGGGCTGTTCCCAGGTCCCCGGCTCTGTGATAGGCTGGAATAGTGTTGGTCACCGTGGGGTGAGGGTATGTGGGGCTCGGCCATGTGGCTCTCTTCGGCCATTGGAATATGAGCAGGCATGGCATGAATCGAGGCCTTAAACGTGTTTGTGTGAGGGGGTTTGTCCTCGAGCTCCTGTGGCCTGCCAGTAGAGGAATTCTCCTCCGGTCACTGTGTCCCCTTCAGCCGGGGCCCCGGGTGGAACAAACAGGAACCCAACCTGCAGCCTGAAGCCCAGGGCCCAGGCCAGCCTAAGGGAGCTGAGTCACAGTCAGCCTGCTGGCCCGTGGCCTGTGAGCATGAGGAGCAATACCTGCTGTCATCACTGAGTCCGGAGAATGGTCGTTCGAGGCATCATGGCACCAATAGCGGACTAGGGCACCTGCGCGTGGAGGGCTCACTGTGTCCTCAGACCTGCCCCTGAGGTCGCAGGTGGCTGCTGCAAGGCCAGCAGTCACGTCTTCGCCCAGCCACACAGAGGGACAGGAGAAGGGGCAGCGTTCCTGCATCTATCTTCCTGTTTTTAATCAAAGAGGACAGCTTTCCCCAGAAGCCTCATCCCCCATAGACGTTTGCCCCTGTCTGATGGACAGTGTCCCCTAGACCTGTCACCTGTGCCCTAATCAACCACTGGCAAGAGGGAATCACCGTGATTAGTACACATGAGGGAACATTTCCTTCCTCCTGTTGGGGGAGGGGGGAAGGGGCCCCATAAAATACAGGGTGCCCAGTGGCCAACCGAAATGAGGGCTCCATGAGCAGGAAAGGAAGTGGGCCACAGCGACGGAGTGGGAACCCACGGGGGCGGCCGCAGACCACTGCTGCCCCAGGAAACGGGCCGTCCGACGCAGTCTTTCTGAATGCAGATGTCAGACACATAAATGGGACCCTGTTTCTCTGCGATTCCAGTAGGTCCTGTCTGAGCCTGCAGCCTTAGGCAGTGGTAGACAGCCAAGTTTTTAGTAGCAGAACCATTTTTTAGGACAAAATGTGAGGCAGATATAAAACAGATAAAAACTCTGGTGCATGGGTCGGGGAGAAAAAGATTGATGGGGAGCTCCAAGCCCCATTTGCTTGTCCTCTCTTTTTATTCCCTTCCACCCAGGACCCCTAAAATATTTCCAAAGTCCCCAGGATTCTATCAGAGTCAACTAGGTTTCATCATCTAGAGAAAACAGAGCTCACATTGATTGAGTATCCACTACATTCTAAGCAATTTTGCATCCATTTGTGCCTTTAATCCAACAATATCCTTTTACTAGAGGCCTGATGCACGACATTTGTGCATGGGAGCTGCAGGGAGGCGGGGGTGCGCATCCCTCAGCCCGGCCTGTGCCCTCTCGCAGTCCAGGACCTCTCGGGGGATGTCCGCCTGCTGGCTTAGGCAGGAGAGGCTCCCGCCACCACCGCTGCACTCACCAGCCATTGAGCGTCTGCCCCCTTCTGTTCAGTGTGTATCATAGGATTCGGTTGTTCCACCATTCGGTCGATTTGCATATTTGCCTTTTATTACATAGGATGCCTATTTTAAAGAGAAATGAAGTAATTGCCAAGGTCATACAGTGAGTGGCGAGGCCAAGATTAGGAACCAGATGTCTGGTCTCAGACACAGAGCAGCACTCCATTCCCCACCCCTAACCCCAGCTGGGGGCTGGCCTGGGGACAGTGGCCCAGGATGCCGAGGGCGGGGCAAGGGGGGTTTGGAAAGAGCAATGTGGTAACTTTCAGAGAGGCATGGGTTTGAGCTCCAGCTGTGACTTTAACTTGCTGTACAGCCTTGGGCAAGTCTCTTGACATCTCTTGGTCTCAGTTTCCTCATCTGCAACACGAGTTGTTGAGTCCTCACCGCTCCGACATCCTGGGACCTAAATTTAGCCCACTCCAGACGGCCTGGATTGACATCTGCTGGGTGAGTCCTCCCCATCGACGAAATATGGAAGGGCCTGGGCCTCCGAGGGAGGAAGTGGAACTGAGCTCTCTGCACCCCACCCCCCATCCCCACCCACGCACTGCTACCAACTGACCCGATTAAAACCCAGCCGAAGGGCCCGCCAGTGACTCAACCCCTATCTGATAGTCAAAGTCAATTCCTAGAAGTTGAAAGTCACTTCTTCTTCAGCCATCACCACCGCCACCTCCCATCACGAGGCGGCTTCTAATTCTGTCCTACCACAGAGCCAGGGCGAAGGCAGGGACGGCACAGGGGGTTTTGGGGGAAAGTCTGGGTTGGAAGTCTGAAAGCCAGGCAATGCCAGAGGATGGTGGGGGAATTAGATGTGTGAAGTGGGCAAGGGGCGGGGGGGGGGGGGGGAACAAGGCTTCAGCCCTGCCACCTACTAGCTGGGCGATCTTGGGCACCTTAGGTGACTTCTCTTTGTTTCGGATGTATGTACAATAAATGGGAAAACCCCCCTTCACAATCTCACTCCTCAGGTAACCACTGCTAATGCTTCAGGGTGTCGCCTCCTGTAACCAGACAATCAATGGGTTGAGGCTGCCTGTCACTGCTTGAGCCAATGAAGCAGAGACAGTGTTGAATCATACGTGAGCGTTTATTCCAGTACAGCCGGCAGCATGGGAGAGCAGCAGGTCATCCATGAAAATCTGCTCTGCAGCCCCCCAAAGCCAGCTGCTTATATTGGGTAGAAGGACAAAGACTACATGGGGAAGCAGGAATCACAGACATGGGGAAGTAGGCAAGGTCCTTGAATGGGCATGGACTGCACCCCAAGGTTGACTCCCAGGTCCAAGGTCGACACGCAGGGGCAAGGTTGACACCTAGGTCCAGGGGGCGTACAACTCCCAGCCAGGTTAGAATGTGCTTTCTTTAATCAGAAAAAAAAACAATCAGGGTTAACAGAGCATGATTAATATTTCTTATTTTATTTCTTAGCTAGTCCCCAATATTCTATTTCTGCCCCTAACACTCCCAGGCTCTCCCCTTTAAAGATGCAAACCCAGAAGACAGCGATATAGACAGAAATAGAGAAAGAGAAAGGAAAGATTGAACAGAGTTGATCATTGAAACAATGGGCCACGCTGTACGGGGAGGTGGTTTAGAACAGGGTTGAGAGTATAAGTGTGCTAGGAAAAACGGGTTTTGAAGCATTTTTTATCCCCCTCACAGACCTCCAAGAGACTGTGAGCTCAGCAAGAGCAGAGACGGGGCCTGTCTCGCCATTCCCCCCTCTGGAATAGGGTGTGCCGCAGAAGCGGCAGGAGGTGAAGGAGCCCTCAGGGGGCTGCTGCCCTGTAACGAGCTGAGTCAGCAGCACCGCGGAGGCAGCAGGGGCTGCACCAGCACCACACCCACGCCGGGCGCCCACCTTCCAGGTGGACAACGAAAATGCTGCTTCACGTCCATCTCCCAAATCTCCCTCCAATGTCTGGGACCCACATTACACAAGAGCTGTGCAGGGAAGGGGATTCTGGGAAATGTAGTTTCCACTCATTAGGTTGACAGAATGCAAAGCCACCCCAGTACAGGTAGGTGATTGAGATGCCTTCCGACTGTTAGCATGATCCAGGGGCAGTCAGGGACCGTGAGCTGCTGCTGGCCCTCCTTCCTGCTGGGGGTGGAAAACAGCACATTCTACAGGCCCAGCAGCTGTGGAGGGGCGACCACTCGGCTGAGTTTGGGGTAATTCACCATCACCTGCCACCGTCCGTCAGGCTCTCACAGGGCTCGCTGCTGAACGAATGGGGACGTGATGGGAGCCACCACTCCGGATCCTGCACGCCTCTGAGTGTGGCTCCACTCTAGTCCTCTCAGCACGTGGCACGGCTGACTTACTGCCTTGGCTGCGGTGGGGGCTGTTTCCGGGGCCTCCACTCCACCTTCCCTTTATGAAGTCTTTCACCCCAAAGTTAGGGAACCAAAGTGAGGGTTCATCCTTCGCTAAGTGTGTCATCCCAACTGCGCACTCAGGGACTGGAGAAATGACCATGGGTGGGTCTGAAGACCCATCAAGCCCACTGTGAGATGGACCTAGGCCACACTCCATGTATTGCCTCTGAACACCAGGATAGCAGGTTGGTGACTCTCTGACCTCATCTAATGCATCCATTCTAACATGCCCACCTTCGTAAACACCTCGCCAACACTTGCCCCCAGTCCTTGTTCAAGTGCCTCCACTACTGTGATTCTCAGATTCTCACGGAGACTGCCATCCACGAGCCCTGCCCCGTTCCCACTAACCATTGGTCCCCTGCCCACCCAAGTGGTCCCTCCTGGCTTCATTTCTCATTTTGATCAGCCCAATCAACACATCATCATACTCCACTGGTGACTGGTATGCACACCATCGCACACATGCCAACATTGCTAGGGAAAAATCACACAACCAAGCTGCCAGATGTTCCCCTAAGCTCCAGATGTGACCACAGACATCAAATGGGCACTCAGGCTGCCCCACAGAACCCTCTATGTTTTATTCTCTGGTGTGAGCATTTCCTATCTTCTCTCTACTCAGACGTCCTACCTCCTTCCCTCCCCTCTGACTCTCAGCAGATGACCTTGCCCCAAACATCCTTGAAAGAGCATGTGCCACCAGACTCAAAGTCTTGTCCGAGTCTTGTCCCTGTCCTGTGGGCCTGCTATGCCTGCCTTCATCTCTGCTGCCTCCCTCCCGACGCCAGAGGCTGCGTCCCCTCTCCTCTCAGAGGCCCATCTGCCACTTGTGCTCTTCGTCCCGCTCCCTCTCACCTTCTTAACAACCTGAATCCCCCTGTTATCTCCTCTCTCCTCCCTCATCAGCACCTCCCTCTACACCAGTGGTTCTCAACCTTGGCTGCACGTTAGAATCACCTGGGAATCTTTTTACAGGTGATTCTAACGTGCAGCCAAGGTTGAGAACGGCTGCTCTCCACTGATATGTTCCCATCAGCACACAGGATCTTTACAAAGCCCTTCCTCGGCCCAGACCATTCCTCCCTCCTCCCATCTTCTTCCTCCTTCTCACTCCCCATCCTCCTTTCCCCAGCCCAACCCTCATGGCCTCTGATCTTTGGAGCCTAGGGGTTGGGGTCCAGGGGTTGGGGCAGGAGGCGAGGAGCTCTGTGCTCCCCACTCGCCAGCCTCAGCAGCAACATGCTCATCCTTCCCAGCGAGTCTGATCCAGCGTGAGCCACCCAGACCCCCTGTACGATCACCCCCAAATGGAATCTCAGATTCTCTTCCCTGTGGGACCCTGCTTGGGGTACATTCCTTGACGCTAGGTTTGGGCCTCAATTCCAGCCAATGAAGAGGGAAAAGGCAACGGGCCCGTCCCATCGCCAAAGGACCTGATCAGCTGCATCCGTTTCTGCAGCTCAGACAAATCTGCTGATCCAGGCCAACCCGGGCGCTGTGGACAGGCACCGGCAGGGGCCCCGGCGACAGGCTGTAGCTCGAGCCAGTCCAAACCTGTGTGCGGACCCCCTCCAGTGTTCTCTGGTCAGTGAGCGTTTTAAGCGTATTGGGAGCCCTGGACATTTTTGCTTGGGGGGAAAAGGTTTCTGGAAACCATTGGGTGGAATGATTGCAAAGATGCCTTCCAGCCCCGCTCTCTGCGGTGTCAACGGCTGAGGCAAAGCCAGTGTCGACCTCTGTGCTGTTTTCATTATTAATTTTTAGAACTCTGTTCCAACTTACGTTTTAAAATCTTAGGGACTTTAAATTTCTGAGCAGTTTTAGGTTAAAAAGGGAGCGAAAAGTACACAGAGTCCTTATATAATTCCTCATGTCCCCTATTATTAACACCCTCCACTACCCTGGTCCATCTGTTACAATGGAAGAGCCAATATCGATATGTTATTATCATCGATATGGTCTATAGTTTAATTGGGGTTCACGCTTTGTGTTGTGCCTTCTCTGGGTTTTGCCAAATGCGTCAGGGTAAACCCACACTATGGTACCACGCGGAACAGTTTCCCTGCCCTGAACAGCCTCTAGTTCTCCCTCTTCGCCGCTCCCTCCCCGTCTCCCCCGGAAGCCTGACCTTTTCACCGTCTCCATAGTTTTGCCTTTCCCAGAGGTCAGATAGTGGGAATCATACACTATGTAGCCTTTTCAGACTAGCTTCTATCACTTAGCAATATGCATTTCAGGTTCCTCCAGGTCTTTTCATGGCTTAATAGCTCATTTTTGGTATAATATATATATAATAAAATTTTCCATTTTAACCATTTCTTATTGTAAGTGCATTCGCATTGTAGTGCAGCCATCACCACCATCCCTCTTCAGCACTCTCTTCATTTTCCGGAACGGACGCTCCATCGCGGTTACACTGTGACTCCTCATTCCTTTCGCTCATTTCTTTCTATCGCTGAGTAATCGTCCCCTGCCTGGAGGTCCCACAGTTTCTGTGGGGCGCGGTTGCGGTATATTGGCCAGGTTTAAGCCTCGGACTAATGAAAGGACAGGGTCCTCTCATGGCCACGTGCAAGTCCCAGCTGGAGGGCAGGGCCCTCCCAGCACAATTATAGCCAACGGCTGTGGTTGTAAGCTTGAACCTATGGTCCAAACACGTAGCCCCACGTGCGTTGTGCTAGAGTTCAGGTGCATGTAGTTACGTGAGGCTGAAACTCACGAGAATGCTGTAAACAATGTGATCACGCCCCTACTTTGCTTCGTGGCACCTGCTATAAAATAAAGACACGGCTTGTGGGCGCTGTCGTTGTCTCCTGATCAGGGAGGCAACGTCAGCTATTATTCTCTTGTCTGTCTTTCCTTAATCCTTTCACCCCCACCCCCCCACTCAGGGTCACTGAACCAGGCTGAGCTGGCATGGCACATAAGGTGCCCTGGGGCTGAGTATGCCATGGCCGTGCCGGTTCCCCACAAGTTTGTTTATCCATTTACCTACTGAAGGACATCTTGGTTGCTTCCTAGTTTGGGCAGTTGTGAATAAGCCACGATAAACATTTGTGTGAGGTTTTTTGTATAGACCTAAGTTTTCAACTCATTTGGGTAAATGCCAAGAAACAGGATTGCTGGATCCCTGTCCAACTTTATTTCATCAACATTATCGAGCCCCCAAAGTGCAGCAAAGCCGGTCCCAATACCCTACCTGTCTTAATCAATTGTTATAATAACCCTGAAAATGGGTGCTGTTATACCCAATTTACAGATGAGCAAACTAAGGCTCACAGAAATGAAAAAAACTTGCCCTAGGTCACATACATAGGAAGTGGCAGAGCCCAGACACCAATCCAAGCTTTTGGGTTTAGAGAAACGTGCAAGACTCCAGGAGAAGGGACAAAGCAATTATGTCCCGTTTGCTTTTTCATTCAGTTGCTTTTATTCTTTTGACAAAACAAGCTCACTTGTTTCTGATCTAATTGTTCTTGGAGGAGTGTTCCTTCCTTCCCAGTTACTCTATTTAATTGGAGTAGCTCTTGGACTCAGGAGCCAATGGCTTCCTTTGGCTAATAAAGCACCCCCCCCCCACTCTATATGTGTGTGTACACACACACACACACACACCCCTGTGAATCCCCTTCCTCACACAGCCACAGCTCTGGACTCCCCAGGAAGCAACAATTCCTGTTTGTGGGAAGGCAAAAATCTTCAAGTGGATGGATCCCTTTCTCTTAAGGGACCTTTCTCCCCTGAGTGCCCCTTAAAGATGGGGTCCCCGGGGAGGCCAGGAGGGATCGGGCATGTGGGGAGCCCGTGCAGGCAGCCACCTCTGTGGATGGCCTTCATCATGGTCTATGGAGGACGAGGGCAGTAGAGCCAAGTTCATGGGGTCATGTCGCTCTGGATCCAAAGGAAAACTCAACCAGAAACAGACCTGGGCCCACCTATGCCCACAGCTCAGCTCCTGGGCCCAGTTGGTACCTCCCAAATGGCCTGCCTTCCCTCCCCACACCCTGCTCATTCCCTCCATCCCCAAGCCCCCTTAAGTACCAATAATGGAAGTGCTTACTAGGCCCCGCAACAATTCACCCTTATCTTTTATTTATAGCTGACAAAGCTCCAAGCAGGAAAAATATAATCACACTTTAAATAATGGAAGTTGTAGATATTAGAGCTACACGGGCAGTTACCGGGGGTGCCGCGATGTCTCCCTGCAGGCCTGACGGAGCGCATGCCGGCTGCATTTTTAATTTTTAAAACATATTTCTTCCCAAATTATTCTGCGTTACAGAGGAGCCACCTTTATGGGGGTGATAAATTACTGTAATAAAGTGCCTCTTCCTCAAATATATGGGGCACCGCCATGCTGAGCACAGCCCTGCACCGGCGGCCCCGAGAGAGTGGCGGGAAGGCCCGCTCCGCGCTCCTCACTTTAATTATTTGGCTGATGTGTCCTACATTTTTAATACACTCACAAGTTTTCTTTAAGCAGAGAATTCGGCCGGCCACTAATTTGTATTTGTGTGTGCCAGTGTGTGTGAGGGCATATGAATGTACGTTCCTGTGCGTGTACCCAGGGTGACAAGCCAGGCATGGGTGCAAATAAACATGTAACGTGCTGTGAATATACATGCATGGGACACCTGTTCACAGGTGCAAACATGCATTGTGGACAGCCTGTGGGTGCTCAGATGCATGCACATGTGTATGAACAAATCCCTGAGTGTGTGGGGCATGTGTGTGTTTGCACACTTATGCGGAAGTATATGCATTGGCTAAACATACATTTTTCTGTAGATGTGCACGCATGGCATGCGTGCATTTGTGCATGGGTCTGGAGCTGTGTGCTCAGGTATGCCTTTCTTTTTTTAAAATATACATATATATTTTTAATTGATTTCAGAGAGGAAGGGAAAGGGAGAGATAGAAACATTAATAATGAGAGCGAATCATTGATCGGCTACCTCCTGCACGTCCCACACTGGTGATCGAGCCCGCAACCTGGGCATGTGCCCCTACCGGGAAACAAACAGTGACCTCCTGGTTTATAGGTTGATGGTCAACCACTGAGCCATGCTGGCCAGGCTAGATGAATCTATTTCTAGCTAAAGCCCTTTCATATTTTCCCTTAGCCTTTAGCAGAGACTCATACAGAATCTTACCTGCCAAAAGTTTAGTGGCCCAAAGGGTAGGGGTGGTGGGAGGGTACAGAACCCATCTGGCTGCCGACATCTTGTTAGGTGGGCGAGGGGAGCATGGAGACTCACGTTATCAGAGAGGAGAAAGACTTTCCAAAAATCTCAGATTCAGAAACATATACTAAGCTTCCCCTCCTTAGAGCTCAGAAGCAGCCTGAGGCTTCTTAAAGTTTTCCCTTAAGTTTGGAAACTTTATCATCGGCAGAAGCAGTAAATAAATTCTCCTAGGTGCCACCATTAAGGAGTTAAAGGAACACCCTGGCATTTCCCCCGCCTTTCTCTTTGGTATTAAGATAATAAAAGGCACACATTTTAAAACTAATTTACCCTCTAAAAAATTAAAGCATTTTTACCACTGTTTGCTTTTCCAGTTTCTTTAATTTGGGTAATTGCTTAGTAAACTTTCAAAAATATATATTCTGTCTTAAAAAAACAGCCAAATATGACGGATCACCTTCATTTTCATTTCAGATTTGGCATGCTGGACCCAGATTGTGTATTCTTTCCATGGCGCCACACCAGCGTCGGATACTTAATTAATTTCCTTTCGTTTGTGCAGGCTTGCACTTAAAGAGACAGTGTCGACCGTCACTTCCTGGTTCATAGATCGACGCTCATCCACTGAACCACACCGGCCAGGCCAGGTGTGTTTTCTATGCTGGCCTACCTTCTCCTCCCAGACCCTCACGTGCGCTTAAGTCCTTCCTTCTGCATTGAACTGACTCCCCCCTGCCCGCCCTTCCTCCTCCAACAGTAAAGTGCAGCGGCTGGGCCACAGGTCTGAGGTCAGACTGCCTGCGTCCAGCCTCAGCTCTGCCTCGTATCCCCTGTACCGCCCTGGGCGAGCCTCTCCGCCCCTCCGTGTCCCCATCTGTAAAATGGAGTTCTTCCCTGCCTCAGAGGGCTGCTGGGAAGATGAATGGGTTTAATGTATGTAAAGCAGCTCATGTATTGTGAGCTCAAGTGTTAACTATTGTTCTTCCTTCCTTCCTGCTGGACTTGGCGCGGGCTGCTGGGGCCTTCCTTGGAAAGTTACATGCAAGAGGGAGCCAAGGGTGGGGGACACAGGACGAGGAAGTGGCTTAGCTCAGCACTCACCCTCCCCTTGCCCGAGCTCAGCTGGTGGGGTTGGGGGCTCAGCGGTGCCCCCCTGGAGTCCATGTCCAGCCACACAACTTTGTGGGCTCTGGAGGGCAAGGCCCTGTGCCCGTGACTCGCACAAGGTCCGGCAGGGCGGGCACTGTGAACACTGGCTGTCTGGACAAAATCATGAGCCGATGAATGGGGCGCTGGGGTGGGTGATGGGCAGGGGGATGATCTCAGGGCGCAGGCGTGGGGGGGGTGGGGAAAGTGTGACAGGGTACTCGGTGGGCCCCGGGGGCTCAGTCCCACCAGGATCCACTGAGTGACTGTGTGGAACATGCCTAGTTATCCCCCCAGCGACGGCCACCACCGCTCACTGGGCGAGGGCCTCCCGGGGGACACCTCGGTGCTGGCATTTCTGGGCGTCCTGTGCGCAGCTGGGGAGCTCCTCTGGTACCGTGGACAGTTCCAGGCAGGGCAGTGGAGCGGTGGGAGCTGGGTGGGCGATGCCCCTGAGGTAGACGGTCACTGCCCAGCAGGGGGCCTCGGAGGTGGGCAGAGGAGACCTGGGCAGTGCATGAGTCACACCTGCTCCAGGTACGTGTTGCAGGTATAAAGGCGTGAATGGACATGAAGGTGGACAGCACGTGGAGGGACATGTCTCCAGAGGTTGGTGAACTTTGGCTGGGCACAGCGGGGACAGAGGCTGGTCAGCGGGGTGGCTCTGAGGCCCACATGTTCCCTGTAAGACTTGTTGAAGCCACTGAGTTGTCAAAACTAGAAAGGCAGGAGGGAAGGCAGCAAAGGGCCATTCCAGGGCCCCTCAGTGCAAGGACTGATGTCAGGGACAAAGGCCAGAGCTTCGGACCGCGGCTCCTGGGTCCTGCCCTCCCTCACAGACACGCCTCTAGCGGGACTGGAGTTGCCGCTGGGGGTTGAAACCCAAGAAGAAAAACAAAATCGAGGGACCTCACCTATACTACTTCTTCAGCCCCCTCTGTGCTACTCCTGGCCACACAGCCCAGATCCCCAAAGCCCTGCCCCTTCTCCCTCCCCACAAACCCTCTCCTTGACTTTGCTGTGCTGTCCCCTCTGCCTGAAATGCCCTTCCACTACCATCAGCCTGGACAATTCCTTCAGGAACCCACCAGGGCTCTGCTCCAGTGCCATCTCCTGCACCACAGCTTTGGGTCAAAAAGGCTCCCTGCCTCCCTCTGCTCCCTAGGGGCTTCCCTGGACCCCAGCTGTTACATTTCCCAGCATCCATCAGGGCTTCTAATAATGCAGGTGCTGACACCTCTGTCCCCACCAGCACTGGGCTCCCCAAGAACAAAGACCATGTCTGTGTCACAGTTGCATCCCTGATCCCTGAGCCTGGCATGGATTTGGGGCCTCAGTTTTCTCATCTGAGACATGGGGTGATGATAGCACCTACCTCACCACGTTGGTTGAGGTTGAGCTGATTCAGTGTTTAAATTGCGCTACTTTGAACGGTGCCTGGCATGAGGTAAACACTGGGCAAGTGTTAGCCATTGTTGTTCTCAGTGTGGTTCAGAATGGACTTCCTGCCATGTGCCAGCTGCTGCAGCGTGCCCACAGCTGCTCTGCGCCACCCCATTTTACAGATGAGAACACCGAGGTTCAGGAAGGGTCACGCAGCCAGAAAGGGGCAGAGCTGGGACTTGCATCTGAGTCCGTTTGGCTGCAGCGCCTGTGTTCTCCCCATACTGTGCTGCTGTCCGTCCATCTCTCACTCCCTCTGTTTCTCTCTGCCTCTCTTCCCCCCTCCCCAGTGCACTCCCTGCCCCAGAGGGGCTATGAGAGGCTGTCGAGAATAGTGGGTAAGTCATAGGCATTGATCTTGACAAATCTGGGTTCAGATCCTAGTCTGCCACTTGCTGGCTGTGTGACTGTGTTGGGCCAGTGGCATCTGCTCCCTGAGCCTCAGTTTCCCCACCGTCTCCTGAGGACTTTGGGGACCCTCTCCAAAGGCAGGTTTGCGATGACGATGAAAAACCTTAAGCTTCAGGCTCCTCACTTGCACGGGCCCTTCCTCAATAAAGGTTCACTTTCTTAGGTGAATTGGTGACTCTTTTTTTCTTAAAGATGAGTCCCCAAAGTATAAGTTCCCAGCCCCCCAGACCTGATCTGCCTGAATACTCTCTCAGATCCTTCTAGACCAGTGGTTCTCAACCTTCCTAATGCCGCGACCCTTTAATACAGTTCCTCATGCTGTGGTGACCCCCAACCATAAAATTATTTTCGTTGCTACTTCATAACTGTAATGTTGCTACTGTTATGAATCGTAATGTAAATATCTGATATGCAGGATGTATTTAGGCGACCCCTGTGAAAGGGTTGTTCGACCCCCAAAGGGGTCGAGACCCACAGGTTGAGAACCGCTGTTCTAGACAGACCACCCCTCCCCACAGCACAGAGGGGACCCGGGCTGGGGAGGTGGAGGGACTCGGGGGTCACGCAGTCAGTGGCAGAGCTGGGCTGGAACCCGTCTCCCAGCTCGGACACCGGCTCCGCTCCGCGTTCTGTGGCTGGTCTTCACCCCGTGTGCTTTAGGCCGTGACTCACACAGTGACTTGGTGCCTCCGAAGGGGCTCAGGTGCAGGGGCAGCTGTGGGTGGGGTGTCCAGGGATGGCTGCTAAAATAAGTAGCAGCTTCCTCTGAAATGCCGCTGCGGTCTGTGCAGAGGAAGGAAGTGGAGGCCGGAAACGGGAGGGGGCAGAGGGTGAGAGTGCTGAAACTGCTGCCAGCATCTCCGAGACCAAGCGGGCAGCCCCCACCCACCCATACACACCAGCGGCCCCAGGCAGGGCACCGCAGGCCCAGCCAGAGGCCTCCTCTCGGCTGCTCTCGACCTGGCTCCTTCGCCCTCCCAAACACGCCCCACTCCACGACCACTGAGCCTGAGCTGATGGCCACGTGTTCCCTGTAGGACTACATTGTGCCTGTGTGAGCCACTTCCCACAACATCTGGCCACTTCCTTTTGCCTGGAATGTTCTTCCCCACTTTTCCTCCTTTGAGAGGCAGCACCAATATCACCTCTTCTGGGAAGCCTTCCCTGAGCACCCCCAGCACACACACACACACACACACACACACACACACACACACACACACACACACACACACGGGCAGGACTCAGTGCGCACAGACCCTTATCAGAAACAGTATGTTCACGGTGACAGCTGGCACTCATCGAGCGCTGCGTGTTTACAGAGCGCCGGGTGCTCTGCATGGGTGATTTCATTGAATTCTTCTTACGAAAACATGATGTCGTGGTTCTACCAGTGGCTGCATTTTACAGATGAGTAAGCCACGTCAGAAGATAAGCAACTTCCTCCAGGTCACACCAGCAGCAAATGGCTGAGCCGGGAGTGGACCCCAAGTCTGACTGCACAGCTGAATCCTTTAACCGGGTGCTGTCCTCTTAGACGAGGCTGTGAGCAGTGTCCCTGGGGGGTTGTACAACACCAAGGAGGCTAATCCAGCTTAAGGTTCGGCCTCGCTCCTGCCTACACCCTGGAGTAGCTGGGAGCTATCGAGTGCTCTAGGGGAGAGGAAGCCAGGTTGTAAAGAGGAAGCATTTCTGTGTAAATATTTCTGGTAAACTGTACGAAGAGCCCTCAGAAGTATCTCCAAGTCTTCCCTACTGTGTTGGATATTCTTTTCTCCGACCTGGGCTTCCTGTTCATACATCTGCCCCCTTAACCCAGCCATCCCTGTCAACTGTGAGGTCCTCATGGGCAGAGAGCGAACTTTGGTTTCGTGTTACACTGGGAACTGCTTGGTACATAGGAGTCCAGGACAGATTTGTTGAATGGATGGATGGATGGATGGATGGATGGATGAAGATGGGTCCCTCCGAGGCCAGCAGCAAGTGTAAGAAGCATGATTCCAGCTTGAAAATTCTACGTCAGTCTCCCTACATGCCAGCCTGGAGAGCTGCTGGGGGGGGGGGGGGGGGCGGCGAGGAGAGAGAAACCAAAAACATAAAAACACGGGGGGGGCGGGGACTGACCACTTGGACAGGGTTCAGCTCAGGCCAGTATCTGGCCAGGAGGCTCAGGACCCTGCCTGCCGCCCTGCTCTCCGCAGAGGGAGCACTCCAGCCCCACAGGCCTGAGCCCTGAGCCCCAGTAGGGCCCACAGCCACCCTTCAAGGCCTTTCAAGCCCCCCAAGTAAGAGACCTCTTTCTGTAGCTGCCTCAGGTCAGAGCCTTCTCCAGCGAAGGAGGAAGTGAAAGTGCCTGTGGGTGAGTCATTAAGGGGCCTGGGAGGGGCCTGGTGCCAGGAGCAGCATGGAGGGGGTGAGGGGGCGGCGCAGGAGGGGAATGCCTGAATGAGGAGCTTCCCAGGGGACACCTGGGAGGACACCTGGATGGGGAGGGCCGGAAGTCGCTGCCTGGCCCCTCCCCAGGCACGGGGTCTTTAGCTTGGAGAAGGGGACGTGGAGGAGACACCAGATAGAGACAGACAGGGACCTCATGCCCCCGAACCCGCTCAGCGCAGGCTCTGACTCCATGGCAGCCCGCTGGCAGCGAGGCGTGCTAACCCCCGTGAGGCAGTTCTGTGCAGCCGTCAGAGGCGGCTCTGGATTGGAACCTCCCGACTTGGAGCCTCAGCTGTGCGCCTCACTAGCCGCATGGCTTCCCCTCTCCACACCCCGGACTTGCTCTTCTGTAAGTGGGGTGAAGAGGCCTGGCCCGTAGGATTCCTATGACCCAGTTCAATACTCTCACATGTGAGAAGTGCACAGAGGAGGGCCTGGTCCAAGGACACCCCAGTAAATGGGGACTATGCACCAGGCGGCATCTTGAAACACTAGGTTTCAGATGCAGGGAAGCGAATGCAGGGGCGGTTGCTCCAGGACAAAGGAGATGAGAAACCAATTGGGGGGTTTCGGGGGAGGGTGCCATCACCCAGAGATCAGCCCCAGCAGGAAGCCGGTGGCACCCCCAGGCCTGAAGGCTACCAGGAGGAGGTGGCTTATCAGAGTGGGGCTCGCCAAGAGGAGAGAGAATCCTTATGACAGTGGAGGTGGGTCATGTGGGTCAAAGAGGGTGAGGAAGTCTGGGGGTCAGGCAGAGAATGAAGGGGTGCAGACCTCAGTCACAGTTCCTTCCCAGTAGCGCCATCTTCAGGGACTCGCTTCACCTCTCAGAGCCTCAGTCTCCTCACTTGTCACCAGAAATAAAACGAACACCAAATAGTGGCAAACACGCGACGTACGTCCTCACACCCGGCCTGCGGAGCAGGTACTATCACTGTTACACCCACTTTGCAGATGAGGAAACCGAGGCACAGAAAGATCCAGTCACACACGCGGTAAGGGGCAGGGCAGACATGAGCCAGGCCGCTGGGCTCTCAATCCCGCTCTCAACCCTTACCCCAGGCTCCCCGGGTTTCCATCAACTGCCCTCTCCCCAGCCGGCCTCCCCGGTGAACGCCTCTCTCCTCGGAATCTTACCCAGGGCCTGGCTCTGGCACCGGCACCAGACTCATCACTTTCTCCCAGGCTCGGGGCCCCTGGAGTCACACTGACACGGTGTGAGCCCTGGCTCTGCCATTTCCCAGCTGCGGGGCCTGGGAGAAGCCACTTCCCTTCGGAAAGCCTCGGTTTCCTCGACTCCAGCACAGGAAGCTGGGTTCCGACGTGGCCGGGCTGTGGCGGGGACATGAAGCCTCACTCGGGGGGCAGCAGTACTGGGAGATGGGGGCGGGGGGGGCATCCATTCAAAGCTTCTATCAGGAGTTAATCAAACCCACATGCTGGGACGGTGCCAAGCATTTCTTTGCTTTTCCCAGGTTCTTGGCCCGCAGAGGGCATCAGGGAGAGTGTGCTGGGCACCGTTCCTTTCCTTTCCCAGCGCCTGCCCAGCTGCTGCAAGCTGCTTTCCCAGGCTCCTCTGCCCGCCGGCTGCAAGGCTGGGCCAACGGGAAACATTGGCAGGGAGATTAGAGGGTAGGAGGCGGGGAGAGGCCAGGGTATGTCTCTCTGCTTCGCCGGGGATGGGAGGGGTCATCTTCCCAGCACTGGCTGCTGTCCTTTGCGTCTTTGCACCTGCAGAACCACCTCTTCCCCTGCGATCCAACACCCCAAAGCAGTACCACCACCTCCTGCATTTGTCTCTCCGCCCCGGAGTCAGGCAGATCCTGCCATCGACCACACCGGATCGCCTCACCTTTGCTGTTTGGCATTTCAGCTCTCTGTCTGCCATGGACCAAATCCCGGCATTGAGCGTCCTCCATGTGGAATCTCTAGCAGGGCTCTCACTGTCCTCTCCCTCCCTGCCTGGGTGTGCTCCATCCGGAGCCCTGGGCCCTGACTTTGTCACTTGGAAGCCTCCTGCCCCCTCACCCAGGGACCAAGGTAAATCCTAGTTTCCTGGGCTCTCAGCTTCCCCATATTTGCATGTTTTGGCCCCATCTTACACAGGCCCCACAATGTAGGAGCAGCCAAGGGCTCTCCCAGTCCCACGTCACCCTCCAGTGCAGGTTGGAAATTGGGTCTCAGAATAGACTTGCTGGAACCGTGCAGAACCATTGGCGGCTGGTGGGATCCATAGGGGTGATGCATGTGACGAGCCAGCCCTAGGGCCCAGGGACACATGTCCCACACCAGCATGAATATGAGTAGTCATGCTTTTACATACATTCACATGTATGTCACACATGTTTACACACCGTCTTACCCCCACAGAGACCACGGGCTCAGCAGTTGAGGCTCACACAGGCACAGATACATGAACCCCTGATGGCAGACATGCCTACCCACCACGCACACACCCATACATGGATTTACACTCACAGGCACACTGATCAGTGCACACTCATAGTTACAGACCTACACGTGCCCCCATGTGCACACTATCACCTGTACTCAGTCTGCTTCATAGTCCATAACAAGCGTGCATGCAAACAGCTACCAGACACACACCTCAGCTCGGCAAGGGGAGGCACAGGTCACGCCCACACGGACTGGTGTTTACCCTCCCGCACCCACAGGAGGCAGAACAGCCTCCAGACATCCCTCCAGTGTCGCTCCCATGCAGGTGACCATGGGGCTGATCACAGCCAGGGCCACAGCTTCCCACAGCTCACATGTGCCACGGCCCACAGGCACACACACCGTCACACGCAGAGCCTTCCGTGGCCGTCCTCCTCCACCGTCCCCACAGCAGCCACGTGCTCTGCTCCCTCTTGGTGGGACCTTCCTCAGGGAACCCCTAGCCACCTGGCTGCCCTTGGAACAAACAAGTACCCTGCCCACCCCCCACGCCAACCCCTAAGCTGGGTGCCCCGGGTCCCAGGGGAGGAATGAGGGCCGCCCAGAGCTCAGAGTCCTGGGGCCAAAGTCTCGTTTGCAGGGCCCGAGCGGAAGTTGCACAACCTGCCCTTGCCGGCCGGGGTGACTCGGCTTATTGTCTCCGCTTCCCCTTGGCGGCAGGCCCAGGCCCAGGCCTGGCTTCTCTGCTCCGGGAGAAGGAAAGGCGGCGTCTCCTCTCTTCCCTGCCCTGGCAGCTGACGGCCGAAGGGGCCTCTGTGGGTCCCCAGCCACGTGGGCCACATGCCTGGGGCAGAGAGGCACAGCACTCAGCACCCGCTTGTCCTCGCCCAGGTGGGGAGCTGAGCCCAGAAGAGGCCGGGCCGGCCCGGGCAGGCGGCAAGCAGGAGGCACAGGAGGGCTTGCACCAGCCTCCACCTTCTTTCTAAACCTTCGTCACAAGAAAGATCACGCAGAAGCCCAATCACCCTCATGCAAATGAACAGAGAGGGGACCCCAGCGTCTGTGAGTAGGGACCCCCTTTCACCCTCCACGGCTGAGTCAGTTCATCAAAGGAACAGTTTGCCGAATCACCAATTCATGAGCTTATGACGTTTCTAACCGTGTGGATGAGGTGAATCGGCCCCCTTCGAGGGCCGGGGGAAGGCAGGGTCTGGGCCTTCAGAGCCTCTCCGCCTCCGGACAGGACCTCTGGGACGTGTGGCTTAGCCTGGGGCACAGTCCACTCTCCCTTGGGGTCTTTATTCCAGTTCCTTCCCGAGGCAGCATCAGGAAGGTGGGATAGAGACGAGGTGAACATCCCTGAAAATCCCAGAAATCTGAAGCTGTTATACCATCCCGGCCTCCTTTCTCTCTCTTTCCCCCTCCTCCCTACCATCTCACTTTTCTTCCTACCTGCCTTCCTTTCTCAGTTCATCCTGTTGAAAGTCACTAGGTAGGTCTTGAGGGTGGGGGGGTATGGTGGCCTTTCAAGGTCGGAGTTTAAGTTGGGTGGCACAGCAGCCTGGTGGGTCAGAGGACAGGTATACACATGCAGGGGATGGAGCAGACGAATAATCTACTGTGGACTCCCCAGCCACAGGCCCAGCCCCAGCCCGGCCCCGGCTCTGTTCACCAAGGTCTGGGAGCAACAAGGCTCCCGCAGCAATGAGCACACGCTGCACCGAGATCCTATTTTCAAAATGCCTTTCTCCCCTGAAAGCAATCAAGGTCCTTGGAGGATAATGGACTCCCAGGCTGGGCCAGAGAAAGTGTGAGGTGAGCCTGGAACCCTGTGTCAGAAAGTGAAGAAGTGCTCTGAGAACGAGGGGGCACAGGAGCCAGCTTCTGCTGTGAAATCGGATGCAATTTGAACCTCCAAATGAGTGATGATAGCAGTGGATCCTCGCCCACTGAACAAAATAGGGGAGTGTTTGTTGGGGGCAGGGTGGGCTTGGCACCTAGAAACCAACCAAGCAAACAAACCAAAACAGAAAAATTAACAATTCTGGGGAGCCTGGCCGAGTGGCTCAGGGGTTGAGTGTCAACCTATGAACCAGGTGGTCACAGTTTGATTCCCAGTCAGGGCACATGCCCGGGTGGCAGGTTTGATCCCCAGCGGAGGGTGTGGAGGAGGCAGCCGATCAATGATTCTCTCCCATCATTGATGTTTCTATCTCTTCCTTCCTCTATGAAATCAATTGAAAAATATATTTAAAAAATAATTCTGGGGAAAACAGAAAGACATCCAAGGAAATAAATGTCAACCTAGCACTCCACATGGCAGACCCACCAACAATAGTTACGTCGTCACAAAGTAAACCCTGAAGTATTCATCCACCAACAAGCGTATAAGGAAATGGCGCCAGGAGACACAGGGAGGGAGACTGTATGGGAAGGACGTGCTTATCTTCCACGTTGGGAAAGCAGTCGATTCCGCCCACGAGCGAAAATGAAGAGGCTGCAGGGTAAGCACGCTGGTTCACAGGGAAAGGGAAAAGGAACTGCCAGGTCTTGTCCAAAACAGTGGCCTCTGGTGCCCGGGGAGTGGGGGCGCCGGCAGCTTCGATGGAGGCCGCTGCTGTGCTGAGAAGTCTTGCGGAACAGCATGCCCGTGCAACCTTAATAACAGTTGAAATAAAAATAGAAAAATACAATGGAAAGAAAGACATTCTGGAGAAACAGTCAATTTGGACAGTTTGTGGAGTTGACTATTGGGCAACTTCTGCAAAAGTATCCCCCAAATGATAAAATGCTGATTAAACAGAAAATGACTTTTTAAGGGATTTTTTTTAAAAAAAAATCAGTCTAAAATAAAAATTTCCCATGTGATACTATGAAGAAATATCCATAGGATATTAATGAAGGAGGAGGAGGAAGAGGAGGAGGAGAAGAAGGGGAGGGGGAGGAGAAGGAGAAGAAGGGGAGGGGGAGGAGAAGGAGAAGAAGGGGAGGGGGAGTACTCGAAGAGTAAATGTCTCCTGACCCTTAGCTTTGGGCCAGATTGGATAGCCCTTGAAACGCTGCCAGGAAGGGGATCTATCCATTAGAAAAATGCGCATCCACTATAGTCTAAAGGACTGTTTCTGAAGCGAGTGTTTGGAAAACCCGTGCTTGGCCTTTGGAGGTTTGGCGGTCTCTTTCCCACCCAAAGACCTGCCCGGGATGCAGAGCGCTTGCATCGGTCTGGGCCCCATCCCCCTGGCAGCCTCCGGGAGAAGAGGCCCCCACTCCTCACAACAGCCCTGGGTGGCGTAAACGCACGACCCACTCCAGAGAGAGAAGGAACGCCTGGAGGAACGAACTGGCTTGCCCAGAGCCTCGCAGTCCCCGAGGAGCCGGACCGGACCTGGCTCACAGGTGGGTGAACTCCAGGCCAGGGTCCTCTCCTCGCTCCTCTGGCGCCAGACCTAATGAGAGCCTCGCTGGCCCCTGAGGTGGGCAGGGAGGCGATGTGTCATCAGAGCACGAGCTGCTGGCAGCTCCCGCCCCGTGTCATTATGTCTAATTACAGGAATCGGGGCTGCGTGGGCTGGTGGAGCCAGAGCGTCTGTGTTCACGTAATAAGCGGGTATTGAGCGGCTGCTGTGTGCCAGGCATTGTTCTAGGCCCTCGTGTTATCAAACGAAGTCCCTGTTCTCAAGGAGTTCACTTTCTAAGGGGTGAGGGACAATAAACATACAAGTCAATACCTAAGGTGCCACATGGTGACGAGAGGTGTGAAGAAGCAGGGCGGTGGTGAGGAGCACCTGTGCGCAGGTGAGGATCCGGCTGGAGGAAGTCAGGCCATTTCCCTGGCTTGCCCCAACCCAGAGGATAGTTGGAAAAATAACTGGGGGGGGTAGAACAAAGGAGCCCATCACCCCAGTTGCCTCTTTCTCCTCTTCTCCTACCTCCTCTCCTCTTCTAATCTTGCTGTTCTTTAAAAAATTAAATATTTGACACATACAGAAGTTCTAGAAAATCATATCACAAACACTCATATACCCACAACCCATGTTAAAAATCTAAAATAAATAAATAAATCTTTAGAGTTGTGGAAAACAAAAACTTAAAATACAACCAAAGCACCTTGTATCAGTCAGGAAAGTCTAGGTTATGCAGTAGTAACAAACAATCCCCAAATCTCAGCAGCTTTAAATAGCAAAGGTCTGTTTCTCTCTCACTCTCTGTGCCCAGTGAGATTGACTGGAGAGAGTGGTGTTCATTGGAGTCGCTCGGGAACCCAGGCCGACGGCGGCTCCATCATTTTACAGAGCTGTGACCTCAGCAAGAGACTTCAGGGTTCGCCATGCAGGGAGGGAGGCACGAAGACACCTCACACACCCGCTCTTAGATGTTTCCATGAGGAAGTGGCTTATGTCACTTCTGCTCTTGCTTCATTGGCCAGCAAGTCATGTGTCCATGTCCAGCTTCAAAGAGGCAGTAGAGTGTAACCCTCTCACACGCTCAGAAGGAGGAGAGAACGGAAATGTTGGTGAGCATGTCTACCATTTCCCAGTCCCATTTCCATCTAGCCCACCCACTCCCTGGAATTAGCCCCATCTGCAAGTTGTGTATCATTTTCATCTACGGATTTCGTTTCAGCTCCTAATATACCTGTATACATCAGCAAATACTATGTGGGGGAAATCACAAAGAAAATTAGAAGACATGTGAACCGAATGACAATGAAAATACAACAGGATGATTTGCTATGCGTATATATTAAGAATGATCACCACAATAAGGTTAGTTAACACATCCGTCTCCGCTCACAGTTACCATTTGTGAGTGTGTGAGCGTGTGTGTGTGTGTGTGTGTGTGGTGAAAACTGTCAAGATCCACTCTCTTAGCAACTGCA
>NW_006294400.1:3960052-3960421 GCF_000327345.1 Myotis davidii | reverse complement strand
CGAAAATGAAGAGGCCACAGGGTAAGCACGCTGGTGCACAGGGAAAGGGAAAAGGAACTGCCAGGTCTTGTCCAAAACAGTGGCCTCTGGTGCCCGGGGAGTGGGGGCGCCGGCAGCTTCGATGGAGGCCGCTGCTGTGCTGAGAAGTCTTGCGGAACAGCATGCCCGTGCAACCTTAATAACAGTTGAAATAAAAATAGAAAAATACAATGGAAAGAAAGACATTCTGGAGAAACAGTCAATTTGGACAGTTTGTGGAGTTGACTATTGGGCAACTTCTGCAAAAGTATCCCCCAAATGATAAAATGCTGATTAAACAGAAAATGACTTTTTAAGGGATTTTTTTTAAAAAAAAATCAGTCTAAAATA
>NW_006294400.1:3952954-3958830 GCF_000327345.1 Myotis davidii | reverse complement strand
GCTGCTCTTGCTTCATTGGCCAGCAAGTCATGTGTCCATGTCCAGCTTCAAAGAGGCAGTAGAGTGTAACCCTCTCACACGCTCAGAAGGAGGAGAGAACGGAAATGTTGGTGAGCATGTCTACCATTTCCCAGTCCCATTTCCATCTAGCCCACCCACTCCCTGGAATTAGCCCCATCTGCAAGTTGTGTATCATTTTCATCTACGGATTTCGTTTCAGCTCCTAATATACCTGTATACATCAGCAAATACTATGTGGGGGAAATCACAAAGAAAATTAGAAGACATGTGAACCGAATGACAATGAAAATACAACAGGATGATTTGCTATGCGTATATATTAAGAATGATCACCACAATAAGGTTAGTTAACACATCCGTCTCCGCTCACAGTTACCATTTGTGAGTGTGTGAGCGTGTGTGTGTGTGTGTGTGTGTGTGGTGAAAACTGTTAAGATCCACTCTCTTAGCAACTGCAAGTGTGCACACAGCATTGTTAACTGTAGTCAGCATGTGGAACTTTACATCCGGGTACTAGTCACTGTATAACTGGAACTGTGTGCACGTTGTATATACACTTCAAGTGGGTGAATTGTGTGGTGTGTACATTTATTTCAATGGAACTGTTTTAAAAAGTGAGCTTAGCGATTTTTCTTCTTCCCTCTCCCTTTCCTTTCGCCTTAGTTTTTTTTCTCTCCAATGAGTAATGGCTGTTCCCAAGCAATCCCAAGTCCTAATCCCCTACCTCTGCCGCTTTTCTAGCAAGTGTCCTGATTTCCATCAGTCCGTGGACTGGGCTGCCAAAGAAGGGATTCTCCGGGGGAAGCTGTGGGCAGAGAAGTCCCAGAGGAAACACGGATTCTCTTACCCATGGAGGCTCGGGACCAGGGGGAGGGGGAGACGGTGGGCACCCAGGGTCCAAAATGTGAGAAGGCGCTCGCTGCCCAGGTGTGCAAGTGCAGGCCAGCTCTACGAGGGGGTGCTCCCTTGCAGTGTGTGTGCGTTTGTGGTAACATACACACAACATAAATTTACCATTGAAACTCCTTTGAAGCGAACAATTCAGGGGTTTAGGGCAGTCACAATGTTATGCAGCCATCGCCACTATCTAGTTCCCAGACATTTTCGTCACTCCAAAAGGAAACCCTTACCCATTAGTATTCACTCCCCAACTCCCCCGCCACAGCCCCTGGCAGCCACAACTCTGCTTCTTGTCTCTATGGATTGGCCAATTCTGAACCTTTTACATAAATGAAATCACGCAATATATGGCCATTGGGGACTAGCTTCTTTCACTTATGTTTTTAAGGTTCGACCATGTTCAGCATGAATCAATATCCCATTCTTTTTTACGGCCATATAATATTCCATTGTGTGGATATACCACATGTTGCTATCCGCTCATCAGTTGATGGACATTTTAATTTTCTCCACCGTTTGGCTGTTGTAACTAGAGGCACTATGAACATTCGTGTGCAAGTATTTGCTTGAACGCCTGTTTCCAATTCTTCTGGGGATACACCTCAGAGTGGGATTGGTGGGTCATATGCTGATTCTATGTTTAACTTATGAAGGACCTTGCATTCTACACCTTGGGCATCTAGCTTGCTTCATTCAGGTCCAGCCCTGAGACACATTCACCCATTTATGACTTGACACCACCGTCTCCATCCCCATCAGCAGCTTTGAGGCAAAGGGTGACATGGGCGACAATTCTAAGTCACATCCGGGGCCAGGAGGGATGTCCGGTGGAGCTGGAACACACAGGGAAGGCGGCAGAGGGGCTGGAGCAGTCGGAAGATGCCAGAACACCAGCTTGTCCTTCTCGGGGGTTGGGTCTTCACACTGTCGGTTGCAGGGAGCCCAGAGAAGAGGGACTGCCAAAGAACTCTTTCTGAGCTGGAGGAAAGATGACAAACTCTGCCTTAAGATTGGGGCGTGCACAGGGACTCCGGGCGAGGTCCCTCTCATCCCGTGGAGTCCTAACCCCTCGCGGGAGTTGCGGATAGCCACTTCCAGCTGAGGGCCTCGGTGTCTCTGATTGGAAAGTGGGGATCAGCTGCCTCTGTGAGTGGCAGGCGAGAGTCTGGCTGTGAGCTGGCTCCGTGATCTGTGAAGCTCAGAGGAGAAGTTTCCAGTTGCAATGCCTGCTCGGGGAGTGTCCAGAACGTGGTAGGACTTCAGGTAGGCCCTACTTTATTTGGCTCTACGGAGGCGTCTGGAAAGTTGCGTGCAGTTTGAAATTCTATAGGAGACCCATTTAACACAGGGAAGCCGACTACTTAAATGCACCAGCCGTGAATCCTCAGGTGTAACTTTTGTGTTTAATCAATTGGTATTTGCATATATTGGCTTTGCAGCTCAGTCAGGTTCTGAAAAGCGAGTCCAAACCGTGTGGAGGTGGAGGTGGCAGGACTCGGATTTCCATGGTTTTCAGAAAACGGGGACTTTCTCCCGAGCCATAAGCTCGTCCGCAAGCAGCCAGGGCCTCCCACGTGGGCTTGAAAGGAGAAGGCTCAAGAGGAAGGCCGTGCTTTCCCCACCCACAGAGCCTGAAGGTCAAACCAGGTGACCTAAGCAAGGGGCAGTGGTGCTTTTACCTGGGGAACTTGTGGATTACCCAGGTTTGCAGGGGAGGCGGCCAGGGACTGCCTCCAGAGGACAGGGATGTTTCAGACTCCGATTCCATCCCCATTTGTAGAGGGAACTTGGACCCCATGCCAGGCACTTGGTGCTTGTCATTCCATTTCATTTCCCCAACCATCTCACTTTACAAAGCCGGCAGGGGTCAAAAGGGGAAAGCGTCTCAGGGCAAGTTAAACGCCGGGGCCAGAATCTGAACCCAGATCTCATGACTCGAGGCTCGGGGCCAGTTCCACCACGCCACCTTGAAGTCCCCTTGAGAGCAACAAGGAGTCAGGTGTGTGGGTAGCGCCGGAGACAGAGGGGACCCAGGCGGTCAGTGCTGGTGTGACCCTGTGGGAAGGGCACTTGTGTCTTCACCCTTTGGTTTGTCCTGGAAAGTCCCACATCTTTCTGCAGAACT
Organism: Myotis davidii; assembly: GCF_000327345.1. Lineage (NCBI taxonomy): Eukaryota > Metazoa > Chordata > Mammalia > Chiroptera > Vespertilionidae > Myotis > Myotis davidii. The sequence continues at coordinate 3,955,784 of NW_006294400.1, read as the reverse complement.
GCTTCCTGGTGTCCTTGTGTGGGGTTGACGCCAAGGGCAGCCAAAGGCAAAGCCTGACTTGGAGGCCAGAGAAGGCAGCTCAGAGCAAAGGTTCAGTTCGTCATATGTGGCCCTCCTGGCCCGGGGCCCCTGCAGGGAGGGTGGGGTAGGTCTGCTCATTGCCCTCCCCCACTCTCCTGAGCAGAGGCCTGGCAGGCCCGGGGAGAGTCCCTCAGGCTGGTACTGCCCTCGCCCCAACAGGACTGTGTGGGATTCGGAGACTGCATGAGACACTTCAGCTTTAGACCTGGGTTCGAGTCTCAGTCCCATCACTTTCTTGGCTGAGTTTCCTCCCCTCTCTGTGCCTTGGTGTCTCCATCTGTGAAATGGGACTGATACTCTTCAGATGGAAGGGGTGAGCTGACATGAACACATATTCAATGGGAGAGCCCATCGAAAGCACCCCCTGTCAGGGAATGGGAGCTGTGCGAGGTTTCCTGGTGCACCTCCAGCTCCCGGCAGTCCCTCCAGGGAGCAAAACCTGTGCCCAAAGTGTTGGCACACCTGCTTGGGCAGATACCATGATGAACCACCAGCCCTGGGCCCTGCCCTCTGGGAGCTCACCGTCCAGGAGGAGGCAGAACCAAGCCAGCCAGTGGACCCCACTGTACCCCTGCAGCAGAGGGACCCCGGGGGATAGAAGGAGGGCCCTGCCTAGAGTCAGGGAAGATTTCATAGGGGGAGTGGCTGGGGGAGAATCTAAATATTTAACAACCTGCTTGTCACAGTCACTGACCAGTCAGAAAGGATACCAGCTGTGAACGCCATAGGACCCATCGGGTGTGATTATGAATGTCCTGGGAAGGGACGTTTGCTTTGGGGCCTGACAGGTGAATATGAGTTCTTCAGACAGGTAGGGAGAAGTGCACCCAAGGCAGACTCAACAGCATGAGCCAAGGCCTGACCAGCAGAAAAGGCTGGTGTGCTTAGAGCAGCGTGGCTTAGAGCAGTGTGGCCGGGACATAGGATGCGTATAGGGGACGAGGTGGAGAAGACAGGATCTTGAACCCCAAACTAAGTTTCGGTGACATGGTGAGGACGCTTCTGGTGTGGCAGTGACTCTGGTGAACAGGCACTGCAGAGGGATAAGGGCTCCAGTGTCTGAACGTGATGCCCATCCCAGGCCCACGGCATCTACTGGGGCAGTGGGGATGCTCGGGCCAGCGGTCCAGGCTCCTCGCTCTTGGGAGAAGGTCTGGCAAGGATGGGCCAAGAGGAGAGACTTTGTCAAGGTCTCTAGAGTCCAGTGGACAAGGAAACTGAGGCAGACAGTCATTGCATGGGTGGGACCAACACAGAAGGAGGTGGAGACACTGGGGACCCAGGCTCCCCGGCTTTCTCTCCAGCCCCCTGGGCGGCACCCAAGCTTCCTGTCTGGTTAGGAGCTTGGTTCTAGCACAGGCTCTGCCGCGTCTGTGCTGTGTGATCTTTTTTTTAACTTTATTATTGTCTAAAGTTTTACATTTGTCTTCTTTTTCCCCAGTTCACACCCCTCCCCAGCCATTCCCACCCCAGGCAAGCCCCCACTGCCCCAGTGTCTGTGTCCATTGGTTATGCTGATATGCATGCTTACAAGTCCTTTGGTTGCTCTCTAACCTCCCCCTCCCCTACCATTTGTCTCTGGATCTATTCTTGTTCATCAAATTATGTTGATCGTTATATCTTACATATGAATGAGATCATGTGATGTTTATCTTTCTCTGACTGGCTGCTTTTGCTTAGCATAATGCTCTCCAGTTCCATCCATGCTGTTGCACACGGTCAGAGTTCTTCCTTTTTTATAGTGGCGGAGTATTCCATCGTGTGGATGTACCACCATTCTTTAAGCTGTGTGATTTTGAGTAAAGCATCAACCCCCCTCTGGGCCTCAGGGTCTCCCCCAGACAGCATGAAGGAGCCTGTTGATTTCTCCCTTGCAAATTCAGGGGGTGCCACCCTGATCCTCTCCTGCCAGGCACCCTACTGGCCTCGTGGGAAACATGAGGGATGGGGACTCAGGCGGAGCTGAGTTTGAGTCTCCACCTTGGGATGTACGACACGTTTGACGCTGAGCACTGGTTACGTTCAGGCCTTCATTTCCTCATCCATAGATGGGCTAGGTCAGCGTTGTATGGAAAGAAGGTGAAAACCCTGGGGTGCTGCAGACAAGACAATGGAAGTGGAGCCGTCCTGCTCCCTCCCTCGTCCTCCAAAGGTATCTTTTCCTGGCAGAACCTTGCCGCCACTGGAGCTCAGTGGAGAGCGAAGAGGGAGCCACAGCATTTACTGTTCTGTCCAGACAGGCCTGAGCACGAATCGGGGTGTGATTAGTAATGAACAGCCATAAGCCAGGGCCATCCTGAGGAAAGCGGAATCTCTGACCCCCTGGTGATGCAGGGGATGCACAAATCAGAGCGAGACAGGCCAAGAAAGACCGAGCAGACGCCATGTGAGGCAGCCTCCGAGCGAGGGCAAGGTTTCTGTAGGCCGGGCGACCGTCTCCCGCAGCCCTGAAGAACTTCTGTCAAGAGTTACTTTGCTTTGCAGCAGTTTGGGGGTTGGATTTGTATTGGATCTTTTTTTTTTCTTCTTTCTTTCAATTTCATGCTTTTGCTTGCTGGTGAGTGGCTTCATTTCTTTCTTGAATGTGACTCCCTGCTGAGGTGTGTCTTGGGCTGGGAGCAAGAAGGCCCAATTATAGCTGGGTTATACAGGTAAGGAGGTTTCAGACGCAGTAGTTACGTGGTAAATATCCGGCCCCTTCCATGTTCACCAACCGGCGCCCGTCCACCATCCACCATGGTCTCAAGGC
>NW_006294400.1:3946752-3952914 GCF_000327345.1 Myotis davidii | reverse complement strand
CGCTTCCTTTCTCTTCCTCTCAGTGGGGGCTGGGCTGGGACGCAGCTGGCGGGGTGGAGGGGGGCTCTCCCCCAGACAGCTTCTCTGCACAGCCCCCTCAAACCCTCACACCCGGGCCTGCATTCCTCCATCCTTAATGCCTCCTCTGGGAACACAGGCTTTCAGAAACCTGAGAAGACCAACCAGCCGGTGCAGGGCTGAGGGAGGTGGGCCCAGATGGGTGGGGGAGCAGGGGTGGGGTTTGGCTTCTGCCTTGGATGAAAACAGAAACCTCAGGCCTTTCCCTCTTTCAGCTGCTCTGGAATCCCAGACCGGGGAGCAAAGAGCGTAGGCTTTTGCTAAATCCACTTGGGGGGATGGGGGCTGGAGAAGGAGAGGAGCCATGGTACTTTGGAAGGGTAGAGGTGCCAGGTCTATCTGGTGCAAAGGTTTCCACACTGGGGACCCTTCGCTGCTCATTCACTTCCAGACAACCGGGCAGACTACCAGCAAGACCAAAACAACCAGAGAGGTGAAGCTACTAGCCCAGGGTCACACAGCTAGGAAGTGGAGGGCCTGGGGTTCAAATCCAGGTTGGTCCCAGCACTGCATGGCCCCCAAGTACATGTGTCCCAGGTACAGTTGCATGCCCTTCCTGCACACCTCTCCCTGGTAAACATGTGAAATTCTTCCCTTCAAGGATTCGTCTTAAAATTGTGACTTCCATCCCTTCACCTTACATATGGGGAAACTGAGGCCCGAAAGGGGCCATGAATTACTGGGTCAGACCCAGACCTTGTAAGATGTAGCCTCCTTCAGTGGCAAGGGTATAGTCAGGCAGGCTGGGTTTGAATCCTGACTCTGCCATTTACTTTCTGGGCGACTTTGGCCAGTGGTTGCTACTCTTTTGTGCCTCAGTTTTCTCACCTGTTAAATGGGGATCATAACACCTTCATTGAAGGGTTGTTGTAAAGATTAAAGGAAGTCCTAGGTTTGGATGCAGCGGCATAGTTCCGGGCACACAGTAGGTACTCAGTCCTGCCTTCCTTCTTCCCTAGCAAAGGAAAACTCAATCTTAAAGCGCTGAAATCGGGGCCTAGGGAGGGGAGAGCGGGGAGTAGTGAGCTAGGTGCTAGAGCTGATTTGCACTGGCAGGCGAGGTGGCGATGGCTCAATAGAGCTGGTTGTTAAATATTTGGGTGTTTCAAGGTAGTTGTTGGTAGCTTCACATCAGCCATGGTGGGAGTACTTTACACCATGGAAATTAGCAAACACCACAAATCGGGGACTTTTTTTTGTTATAAAGGCCAATAATGTAGGATTTGCCAGAAGTAGGAAGTGACTCGTGGTATCATTATGCTTATTTTACAGATGAGGCTCGGGCTAGCTGCGTCAGCTAAATGTATCTGAAGATCTGGCATAACTTTCAGCTTCACTATTTCCCAGCTGCGTGGCCGTAGGCAGGTCACCTTCCCTCTCTGAGCCTTCCTGCCATGCAGGGAAACTGAGGCAAATGCCCAGCTGCATGGGTATCTCTCAAGGGAGCTAACTCTGGCACCCACCACAGAGGCTTGTTGGGATGATGAATGAAATGACATGTGCAACACGTCAGGTGCAGGTTCTGAGGCTGATAAACACTTGATATTAATACTATGTTCAGCTGGTGCTGCTGGCTTGCTCTCTTCTAACCATAGCCTGGTGAGGAAGATGTTATCACCTCTGATTTCCCAGTGAGAAAACTGGGGCTCTGGTTGGTGAGGGGACTTGTTCAAGGCTTTGAACCTGGTCTGATTGGTCCCAAGGCTGGGTTTTGGCCATCCCCTGGGCCCGAGCCAATTCTGGGGCTGCTGACTGCAGGGCATGGGGAATGGTATTTGGCAAATGGCTTTAGGGGGAATGTGTGGGGTCAGATCGCCTGTGCCAAGGGGCTGCCTGAGCAACTCTGCTCAGAGCCCAAAGCCTGTGGTGTAGAATCAAGCAGCACCCACACCTGCCTCCTTCTTCGGGGGTTCTGGAGCCCCCCACTCACTGCCTCTCCTCTGGTGAGCTCTTCTACCCCTACCCCTGTGTCCCCCAAAAGCAGGTCCCTCAGAATATCATTGAATAAGGGAAAATGGATTTTCTTTTGCATGATGGGTTAGCCCCTCATTGCCCCTCCTGGGGGCAGGGAGGGGCAGAGCCTAGACCCTGGCAAACCCCTTCTCTTTTTTTATTTTATTTTTTAAACAAATGTTTTCATTACAGTTGACATTCAATATTATATTAGTGCTGGCAAGCGCCTTCTCAAAGAAAACTAATCAAACTTTCTCTGATTCCCTGTTCTCCCTCTTCCTCTCTGCCCCGAGCCCTGTTTGCCAATCTCCATCTGGTTCCTTCTCCCCTCACCCCCAAGATGAGCCTGGCATGTCCTGATGCCTGGAAAAACCACACCCATCCCCAGAAAACCAGGGGCAGGACTGGGAAACCCAGCAACCAAGTGCCTTCCTTCAGGTTTGGGATCTGGGGTTCATAGATGGATGGCGCCATCGGCCCTAAATCCAGAGGGCCCCCTGCCTCCCTTCACCTGCTCTGAGAGCAGCCAGCCCCATGGGGCGTGCAGAGAGGCCTCAGGCCCAGAGGAGCCTCGCCTTAGCCACATGCTCCAGGAGTCTCAGGAAGGGGCCTCGGGCCCCTCACTTGCCCCCCACCAAAGCCAAGGGGGACACCTGGGGGAGAAATACGGTCAATGGGTTGCACCTGCTGTCCCAGCATCATTGATAATAGTGGCCCCTTTCGCTCGCAGAAGCATCTTGGGCTGGACAATAGATGAAATGGCTACCTTGTTACTCGTGTCAAAGGAAACGATCACTGACCAGGTGAATAAATAAATGAACAAACAGATTATCTCGGTCGGACAGGGAGGCAGGCACCAGCTCTGTGATGGGCGGATCAATGTCCCCAGTGAGAATGCTTACAGGTGAGAAAGAACATTGATGCGTGGAGAGGTTAACCGATTTGTCTACAACACGATTTAAGGAGGCATCTGACGGGCCCAGAATTTGTGTTCCAAATTGCAAAAAACATAAGAGAAACAATACACACATATACGTGCATAGACACACACACACACACCAAACAGCATCCGGGGACACTGCTTCCCGCCGGGGGAGAGACGGCGGTCGCTGCGAGCCAGGGGTGGGATGGAAACTTTTTACTATGTGCCCTTCTACACCGTTTGGATTTTGAATTGTGGGCAAGTATTATCTATTCAAAAATAAACTAAAGAATTATTTTAAAAACTAAAATAGCTAGAAGGAGGTTTGCTGTTTGAAAAAGCGAACCATCGGATGGCATGGAGGGACTGGCTTCCTGCATCCCCTGCTTTTCCCAGAACACTCAGCTGGTTTCCCAGCATGCACTGGACAACGGGAAATCCTAGAAGGTCAAGGTCTACGGGACTTTTGGAGACCCACTCGCATTGGCCAGTCGGGAAGCTGGCCCAGGGTCACCAGGAGTGAAGGGCAGCCTGGGATGGAGGCAGAACTTCCCGCCCCTGGGTTTGCTGCTCGGGAGGAGCCCTGACTCTTGCGAGCCGGCACACAGACGGCAGGATGTGGAGAAGGCCCTGCAGAGAAGAGGCCCCCGTTCTGCATTAGATATAAAGTCAAATCCAAGTCCCCCAGTGCAATGACCTCTGTAAGCAACCAGGGTGATCCTGAAGTTGATCATCTAAATCAAGAGGCGTGGGGAGTGAAAAGGGGTGCTCTTAATAACCAGGGCCAGACGGCAAGGACCGAAGAGGCTTCCTGGGCAAACCAGGTCTATCCCCCCAAAACTCCCCAACATTGGGAAGGTGGCGGCATGACCTGTTTGGGACAGAGGACCTTCCAAGGAAGATGGTGGGATTCTGGTACTTCATGCTCAACCCCCTCCTCCCCCCAAATACTGACAACAAACAGGCTTCGGGGAAACCGGGTTCCAACCCTGGCTGTGCTCAAACCACTTTACGGCTCTGACTTCAGCTCCTTCCTCTGTAAAACAGAAAGCATGGCCCCTCGCGAGGGACGTGTGAGGATGAAATGTCTCACTGAGCCGGGCAGGGAGAAGGCGGCCGGCGAGAGTGGTTTCTCTTCCCCTAATGCAGAGAAATAATGAACCGACGCAGGCTTCATCCTGAAACTCTAGGGATGGACGGAGAGAGCCTTCCTCCCAGGCCAGATTCACCAATGCCACTGTGGGAGGGAGAGTGTCAGGCGCCACGATTCGAATTCTGGGAGTCATTTTGCGAAGCGCCTCTTCGGGGTGACTCATCTGGGGACTTGCTGAAAATCCCTTTGAGTTAAAAACAAAAGTCGATTGAGGCTGGGGTTGTACGGAACCTTTTCCCTCCACCCCCTGCCCTCGCCAAGGTAGTGGGGGCAGTGCAAGATTTGGAGAGTCTCTGGGCAGAATTTAATCTGACTTTCCCCCCAGCATGTCACCAGGAGCTGGGACTTGGCCAGAGGAAAGGAAAGTGGGGTGAGGAGGAAGAAGGCCAGGGAAATGGGTGGAGATGACTTCTCCCCTCCTCCCCCACATGCTGCTGCGGAACCCTCCAGTCTCTAGCAGTCTCCCGCAACTGCCCCACCCACACCTGTTTCTGAATTATAGTCCAAAGGGAAGTGGGAGGGGGTGTGGACAGGAGTTCATTATTCCCCTGACACTCAGCAGCAGCCGTCAGCTGGCCTGCAGCTAGACCTGTCTCTGCTGATTATGGCTGCCTGTGTGACCTGGGGCATGTTGCTTGACCTCTCTGGACCTCATTGGGGAGGCCTTCTCCCAGCACCTGCTACCCCTTCCCTGCTTTATCTTCTCCCCAAATTTATTATCTTGAATGCCAGATATTTTTCTCCCCCTAACCCCACCTCCAGATTGGAGTCCATCAAGAGGTTGTGCTATATTTTGTTCATGACACAGTGCCTAGAATGGTAGAAGGTGCTCAGACATACATGTCAGATGAAGAATGAATGAATGAATGAACTAATGTTTGTTGCACAAACATAGCCAATATCACTGACCGCTGGTAACACTGCAACATACTTCGTTATTTTTTTATATATACTGTTAGCTTTCTGTTATTTTTTGCAATGTTCATCTTTTATATTTAACTTTTCACTCTATCTGATATTTGTTGTGAAGCGAGGTTGTAAACAGATCCCCAACTAAACAGCTAACCAATCTGCAGAATGATCCATTCTGTCCCTGTTGGCTATTGGAAGGGCTGGGACTGGGCCGGCTCCTCTGGACCTGCTGCTGCCTGGTCTGCCCCTTCTCATACTTCATAAGTAGTACGTGGTATTTCTGTAACACTAGGGGGATTTACTGATTTATTCTCTTCCTTAGTCCTGTTAACCCCTAACCTGGGGAAACAACCTTTCTTGGGGAGGTGGTCCTGGTTAAAACACATAGCGCTAAGAGGGGGAGCAAACATATGTCATGTAGGCCAGGTCCCTTGAAACATAAGCTGTGCAGATGTTTCTTCACTGGGTAGATCGGCTTCCAGCACCCCTGTGCTCAAACTGGGCAGCTGGCATCCTGGTTCCCTCCCTGCTGGGGGACACAGCACAGTGTTGCATGTGGAGAAGCAGCAAGTGTGGAAACAGGAACCGTTCAGCCAGGAGCTGCCCCTTCTGTGGGGGGAGGGGTCACCTGAGGAAGTGAAGCTGGGAACTGAGCTGGGGCTTTGGCCCCCCGCGGACTCTGTCTCCTTAGAGGGGGTGTTAAACATTGATTAGTGGGGTCTTCCTTCTTCCACAAACGTCTGCTCATTGGCTCCGATTGGTCTTGGGGTCCACAGGAAGTGGGGAACTTAGACGAGGAGATGCTGGCACTTGGTGGGCAGGGAGCAGAGCCCCGCATTCAGCAGGCACAAAATAAACGCTTGATTGGCCAGTTTCCGTAATCCCAGGGCTGTCATGGGAGCAGACAGGTGAGGGGTGCCCAAGGAGGCCAGGGAGGCGTCCATGGGCGGGCCCCTGCACACCTAGCCCCCGGTGTCCAGAGCCCCAGAAGAAGGGGAGGTGCTGGCGGGACTCGCCGCGTGAATTCGGGCCTCAGTTACCCTATCTTTGAAATGGGGCGGGGCGGCGGGGCTGAGCGAGTCCCCGGCCCTCCAAAGTTCTTGGGAGCCCCGAGGGACCCAGCGTGGCGAGGCAGGGGCCCCGG
>NW_006294400.1:3942414-3946612 GCF_000327345.1 Myotis davidii | reverse complement strand
GTGCGCGGGTGAGGTCGGGGCACACGTGTGAGCGCGTGAGGCTGAGTGGAGCGTGTCCGCGGCCGTGCGTCCGACCGTGCGTGTCCGTCTGCCCCCCGGGCTGTGTTCGCGGGAGTGTGTGTTGGTGCCTCCGGCAGAGTTGGTGCGTGTGCACAGCGGAGCGCCTGGCTCTGGCTCGTGTGGTTTGGGGTGCATGGGGGATCGGGGACGGGTACGGACATGGCTCCCATTGATCCATTTCCTGAGTGTTCACTATGTGCCAAGCGCTTCAGCTAAGATCTCACTTTTGTGACCGAGTGTGTGTGGCTTCTGGGAGTACACGTGTGTGACCGTTCGCAAGTGATTGGTGCGGGTATTCATGCGCCTCTGAGAACGAAAGTGTGCATTGTGGATGGGAGTGTGTAATTAGTGTACAGGAGTGTGCAAAAATGTTTGTTAGGAAGGCTGAGGGTCCCCGTTCGCGCCCACCAGGACTGTTGTGTGATGTGCCCGCCTGGTCCCAATGCCAGGGAGCCCATGGAGAGAAGCAGGCCTGGCGTGGTCACCCAGTTGGTGCCAGGCCTTGTTTGGCGATGAGGGGGCCAGAGGTCAGACCCACAGAGCCTGGCTGGGTCTGGCAGAGGGGTGGCCTCAGACCAAGCCTTGGCAGGGTCACTGGCCCGGCCCTCAGGGACTCCTGGAGGAGCAGACGGCCGGGCTGTGGTGGGCCGGACACTGGGGGACCTGTGTCCAGTTCTTTCCTAGGTAGCCTGCTGGGTCCCCTAGCTTTGTTCTTGTCCCTCTCTGACTCTGGCTAATTTTGACCTTTTCCCTAGGCCTGGTGGGGGCTGGGGGGGCGGGGGAGGCGGAGCAAGGCTGGCCCTGGGGAGACCAGGGGTCCCCAGACACTGGGTCTGGGCGGCTCTCTGCCTACCTTGCTAAATAGAAAGCAGCGCCTCTGGTTTGTTTGTATCCAGCCCGGGCCTCCCAGAGCCCCCAAGACAGTAACAAATCGACCCCAGCAGGCTTGGGACACCCCCTTCCCAGCTCTGTCCCCGCAGTTTTGACTGACAGTTCTTTTGTGCTTTATGCATGTGGAAAATCTCTCCAGTCGAAAGTCTTAATTGCTTTAAGGCAAACTTTAGAAGCTCTGGAGCCCCCTAGTTTCTCTGAATTGTCGAAGTTCAGCCTGCCTTTCTGAGGGAAAATGTCGTCTGCGGCGCTCGCTGTATGTGCGGGGGAAGCTCGAGGCACATTTGAAAACCGTGGCGTTCATGGAAGAAGAATTTCATTGAAAGGGATGCGGAGCGGCTGGAAGTGCCCGCTCCCCACTCAGCAGCTCACCGAGTGAACTTTGGACGTCTTCTTTCAGCAAACAAAACCTGGAAGGAAACAAAAAAGGACCCGCATTCTTTTTCTTTCTTTTTTTTTTTGTCTTAAAAAATGAAGAAAGAAAGAAAAAAAACACCTCTGGGTTTGCTGGAAGTGCTGCCTCCCCTTCCCCCATCAAGGCCGGGCCCTCCCTCCATCCCCCACCCCCAAATAAAATATGCCTGTGGGAGCTGTGGATGAGTCACTCCCTGGCAGAGAGCCCCACGGGCAAACATTTGGGAAGGTTCTTGCCTAACTTCCCAGAAGAAAGGCCCAGGATTTAAAATGGTCCCTGTGGTTTGTCAGCCCCTGCCGTCCTGTCTGCTTCGAAAATGACTACAAAGTAGTTTCTATCTCCACAAACTAACGTCTCAGACTTAAGCCTGGGTTGGTCTGGGTTCCGGGCTGTTCAGGTTTCAAGAAAAGGTGCCCCTGGCTTTGCCAAGTGGCACTTTCGGTGGCCCTGAGCCAGGAAGGAGCAGGGGAAAGGGGAGGGAAGTGACATTTATGGGGCACCCACTGTGTGCCCGTAACCCTCCCAATAGTCATGCTGCAGATTTTGGTTTTATCTGCACAAGGAAGCTGAGGCCCAGAGAGGTCGAGCCGTGTCCTGGGACCACTAAGAGGATCTAGGAGCAGAATCCTGTCACCTGTCTGACTTCCCATCGATCCTTTCTCCAGCATCAGGAGTGTGACATTTGCCTTGCAAAGGGGCACAGACTGAGTGTTGGGTGCCTTTACACACATCCCCTCATTTAATTTTCACCGTGAGCGAGGTGGTTATTATGTCCATTTTACAGGTGAGAAAACCGAGGCTCAGAGAGATGAAATGTTGTACATAATATTATGAAAGTAGCACTACAACTAATGGCCTCTGTTGGTTTATGGAGCGCATACCGGTTGCCAGCCAGGGTCCTTTTAGTACCTTATTTCACCCAATCGACTCACCATCACTGTGAGATGGGGACGATGAGGATGCCCATTCTACAGATGGGGAGCCTGGGGCACACATGGATTAAATGACGTGCTGAAGGTCATGTGCTCATGTGCGGTCGGTTGACCCTGGATTTGAACCCATCTTGGCTGAGCAGAGCCCATAGTCTTCTTCCCGCTGAACGTGGAACGTGACCGTCGCTGTGTCCAGTGTCTGGCCCAGGGCGAAGGTCCAGGATTGTTATCCTGATCTTGGAGGGGAAGATGAAGACACGGGAGGTTAGGTAATGCGGGCAGGGTCATAAACTGGCAAATGGCAAAGTCAGGATCCACGTCTCTGGTTCCAGAGTTGAAGTTCATAACCTTCACCCAGGTCTGTCTGCCTTTGTCCTGCTTTTCTGCTGGGAAACACACACACACACACAAAACAAAACACAAGTGATTAAGTCATGCTAGGTTCCTGCCCAGCTGTCCTCAGAGAGGTCTTTCTGAAGGCCGCCCTCCGTCCTTGTCCCCCGTGGCCTCTCTGGGGTAGGTGGCCAGCGCCCAGGGCCAGAGCTGTCAGATAGGAAGGGCTATAGTTCGTTCACATTTCTTTTTCCTCTCTAAGTGCCAGAGATTGCTTTCAGAAGGGAAGTGTCAAAACAATTGTCAGAAAGAGAAGACCATTCCCTTCCTCTTCTCCGGTCAGACCCAGAGAGGGAGTTATAGGGTGGCGAATGGAGGACCCTGGTGAGTCATGCGAGATTAAATACAGGTTGGCACCTCCAGGCTCCTGTGGGAAAGAAGCAAGCTGGGACACTGCCCTCCGGAAGAGCCCAGCCCGCCGACCCCTGATGGCGGAGCTTCGCCTCCCAGGGGCCCGATCTCGGCTCTGAACGGCTCCTTGTACCTTGCCATTTCAGCCCCGTGCCCGTCTCTTTCCGTCCTTCATTTCCCTCTGCATCTGGCTTTATATGACACGGTACTTGCGAGGAAGGTGGCGCATGAGGACCTGTGCGGTTGGGGAGGTGGGAGGTGCCCCTGTGAGTGTCGTCCGGTGATGAAAGGAAAAGGCATTTCTCTCCCTTCCCCGTTCTTCCTGCAAGTTGATGAACATTTGCAAATTGCTTTGAGATGCGTTAATTTGAGGTGTGAAATAATAGATCTTGAGCGAAGGCTCAGCCACATTTCTGGCATTGATGGATTTCTCTCCCGTCTGGCCTGTGATTTGCAGAGGTAAAAATAGTCCTTGTTTCTACATTTTTATCTTCTTTTTTCCCTGACGTCATTCTTAGGAAGCAGCGTGCACATGCCACGGCCCTCCCCTTGGCCATCACCTCAGAGGGTGCCAGGCCGTGGAGCTCAGGGGACCTGGAGGGCTGCTGGGGTGCAGCAGTCGTTGGGGGTGGTCTGGGCGCCCTGCGAGTGTCTGTGAAATTGCTCTGATGTGAGCAGACAGCCAGGCTTGGCCGGGGACCCTCAAGTGGCGTTTTGGTATTTGGCCATCTTCTCCTTTCTGACTCTTGGGTGGTGACAAGGTAGCTTTTTTGGGGGAAACGTTAGTTTAAAAAGAAAATAAGCATTCACTCCTTCCTCCTGGAGCTGGCGACATACACACAGTCCCTTCCTTTGGCTGAAACCGAATTAGACCGACAGGCTGCTCAGGCCCGACTCCCAGACAGGAGCTGACATTAGGGCAGACCGGCTGATGGTGTAATTTCCTGTGATGTTTAAGTTGGGAGCTTGAACGAGCATTTTGACATCTGTCCCTCGAACAGGACTCGCTTGTGTGGAAACAGACCCCCACACACAGCCTCTGCCACTGTCTCCAATTCTGGATTTTTCCACAGACAACCTCTCGGGTGGTCTGGTGGCAAAGGACCGGTCTTCTAGCCAGGCTACTTGGCATCCACTGGCAGGATCACCGCACCCC
>NW_006294400.1:3936877-3942216 GCF_000327345.1 Myotis davidii | reverse complement strand
GCTCTGTCTGGGGGGAGGGGGCCAGTGAGGGGCCCAGGGAACTGAAAGGTGGTGGCACAGCCAGATCTGAAATGCATTCAGTTCCAACGGCCTTGATCCGCGTGGAGCCATTCTTTCTTTCTCTTAGACATCTGCGTGCTGGTGACCTCATAGAAAAGAAAAAGGGGCTTTATGTAGGAAATCCACAGAGTGTGAAGGAATTCGAACCAGGGAAGGGGGAGGGAAGCCGCCTCTCAGAGCCTGCATTTTCCTGGCGGTGTTTAACCTTCACACTTCAAAATTGGGCAGGGGGAGGGGGCGGCGCTTGACCCTAGCGGACGGAGGGCCATTTACCGAGAACTTCCTGAGCCCAGGCTCCTGGGTTGAGTCCCTCAGACCCGTGCTCCCTGCAGGTGTGCGGCAGAGTCGGAATTTGCCCCCAACGCCTGCCCTCTCTGTTCCTTGCGTCCCCAGCGTCTTTGAAACTGGAATTACTTTACAAACGACCTTCAGCTCTGATCGGTTCAAGCTGCAGGTGAGGCATGCAGTTGGCTCGCAATCCAGAGAAGAAAACGGAAACTGAGGCCCGGCGCGGGGGAGGCCCTCGCCCACGGTCACAGTGAAGAGCGTGAGCCTTGGCACCACTCGGGAGCCAGCCGTTCGGCTCCGCGGGGAGAGCCACGCGAAGCGATGCACAGACCATGCTCAGCGTGTGGGGCGCACCTCGGCCGTGCCTGCCGCCCGCTTCCCCGTTTTTCCGGAAGACACCATAGAAAGCGTTCCATTACTGAGGACCCGCCCAGGGCCGCACGGTCCTGCCTTTGTCCGTGTCAGCTCAGTGCCCCTGCATAGTGAGGCCCTGAACGAGGCAGAAGGGGGGTCACTGAAGTACTTTCCGTGATCGGTGACCCTCAAAATGGACAGGGTGGGGACAGCAGCAGTTTGGAAAGAAGCAAAATCTAAATGTCAGGTGGCCCTGGGCACCTCTGGAAAACGTTTAGAAATCAGTATTTCTCGTTCCTCTCCACCCTCCCCCTGCCAGGCGAGGCAGCGAGCCTGACACATCGTGTGGTGCGACCTCTTGGAGTCGGAGGGTCTCGGGGGGCACCCACAGCCGCGCCGGCCACAGTGCGTTATTAAGCAAGGCAGGTGTCACGTTGGCTATTCACATGGCGCCGGCTCCATCCGAGGTCTGTGCTGACAGCGGCGGCTGTCATAGACCCGAGGCGGGCAGGCGGCTCCCATTCAGAAGTGAGCTAGCGGCCCTCTCCCCGCCCGAGGGAAGCCATGCGGGTTTGGCATGGACTAAGCCATGCGGGACTCCCTCGGGCTGACATCTTTCCTGAGGGAGAGGCGAGATCCTTGTCCCCAGGGAATGGCTGCCTCTCCCGAGGCGGCTTCTGCCGGCATTTGCCCACGTGGTGTGTATGGTGAGGGGGGAGCACCAGCAGGCTCAGGAGATCTTTCAGTCCGGCGCCTGCTGGTCACCCCCTGGCACCGCCTCCACTTCCTCATCCGGAAAATGGGTCAGTAACATCAGGCTCGAGGCCCTCGATTCTCAGACACCGTTTGGGGTGACTTACCTTAGAACTCCAACTTTAGGGTTAGAATTCTGAAAGGAAAGGGCCTGGGATAGACTTCCCTGAAAAGCCACGATGAATGAGGAGCGTGAGTTCCAGGATGTGGGGGTGCAGGGGGACCCACACCTGCCTTCAGCCACAGCGCTCCTCCCATCACGTTTTACGCGAGGAGCTTTTGCACAAGAGTCTTTTAAAGGAAAGGTTCTTATAGGAAATATCCAGAATCCATAAGTTTAGAGACAGAGAGCAAATCTCGGGCTGGGGGAGGGGAGCCGCTGCTTCACAGAGGGCACAGGGACTCTTCCCGGGGCGATGGGAATGTTTCAGAGCTCGGTAGAGGTGGCGGTTGCACAACTTGGTGAATGTGCTCAATGCCACGAATTGTTCACTTTAAAATGGTTAATGTTATGTTATTGGCAGGGGGGGGGGGAAGCGGGCTAGTATAAGAAAAGGTTTTGGTGCTTAAACATCAAAAGCATGAAAGCCTCTCCCTTTCCAGAGCAGGAGACTGGGGCCCCGAGGGACTGTCCCAGCCTGAGGTCTCCGTGGCGTCTGTGGCTTCCCCGTGGCTCACCCAGACCAAGCTGCAGCCTTCAGCCCAGGCCCTGGTGGTGGCGCCTGGGCCCGGGCTGTGGCTGAGAACTCGCTGCAGAAGCACAGACCACTCAGTGCTGTGCCGGTCCAGTGGACTCTGTTTTGTTCATAGACACGCCCACGCTGGCTGGTATGTGGCTGTCCGTTCACTCATTCATTCAAGAAACACGTCCCAACATTCCGGGTCAGGCATGGTGCTGGGAGCTGGCTCAGAGACCCTCTAACAACCCCACCCCGGGACCCGCCACCAGCTGGTGGGGACACGAGTGTCACGACTCCCTTGTAGGTAATTTGCAGTAAGCATCTTTGGGGAAGTTTTTAAAATGTATCTTTCTCCCTCTAAGAACTGTTTTTCTGAGTATGCATTCTCAGCAAACATACTGCCCTTTTAGGCATGTGTCAGCAATCCCGCCTTTTACTTGTTCACCTTGGCACCACTCGGGAGCCAGCCGTTCGGCTCCGCGGGGAGAGCCACGCGAAGCGATGCACAGACCATGCTCAGCGTGTGGGGCGCACCTCGGCCGTGCCTGCCGCCCGCTTCCCCGTTTTTCCGGAAGACACCATAGAAAGCGTTCCATTACTGAGGACCCGCCCAGGGCCGCACGGTCCTGCCTTTGTCCGTGTCAGCTCAGTGCCCCTGCATAGTGAGGCCCTGAACGAGGCAGAAGGGGGGTCACTGAAGTACTTTCCGTGATCGGTGACCCTCAAAATGGACAGGGTGGGGACAGCAGCAGTTTGGAAAGAAGCAAAATCTAAATGTCAGGTGGCCCTGGGCACCTCTGGAAAACGTTTAGAAATCAGTATTTCTCGTTCCTCTCCACCCTCCCCCTGCCAGGCGAGGCAGCGAGCCTGACACATCGTGTGGTGCGACCTCTTGGAGTCGGAGGGTCTCGGGGGGCACCCACAGCCGCGCCGGCCACAGTGCGTTATTAAGCAAGGCAGGTGTCACGTTGGCTATTCACATGGCGCCGGCTCCATCCGAGGTCTGTGCTGACAGCGGCGGCTGTCATAGACCCGAGGCGGGCAGGCGGCTCCCATTCAGAAGTGAGCTAGCGGCCCTCTCCCCGCCCGAGGGAAGCCATGCGGGTTTGGCATGGACTAAGCCATGCGGGACTCCCTCGGGCTGACATCTTTCCTGAGGGAGAGGCGAGATCCTTGTCCCCAGGGAATGGCTGCCTCTCCCGAGGCGGTTTCTGCCGGCATTTGCCCACGTGGTGTGTATGGTGAGGGGGGAGCACCAGCAGGCTCGGGAGATCTTTCAGTCCGGCGCCTGCTGGTCACCCCCTGGCACCGCCTCCACTTCCTCATCCGGAAAATGGGTCAGTAACATCAGGCTCGAGGCCCTCAATTCTCAGACACCGTTTGGGGTGACTTGCCTTAGAACTCCAACTTTAGGGTTAGAATTCTGAAAGGAAAGGGCCTGGGATAGACTTCCCTGAAAAGCCACGATGAATGAGGAGCGTGAGTTCCAGGATGTGGGGGTGCAGGGGGACCCACACCTGCCTTCAGCCACAGCGCTCCTCCCATCACGTTTTACGCGAGGAGCTTTTGCACAAGAGTCTTTTAAAGGAAAGGTTCTTATAGGAAATATCCAGAATCCATAAGTTTAGAGACAGAGAGCAAATCTCGGGCTGGGGGAGGGGAGCCGCTGCTTCACAGAGGGCACAGGGACTCTTCCCGGGGCGATGGGAATGTTTCAGAGCTCGGTAGAGGTGGCGGTTGCACAACTTGGTGAATGTGCTCAATGCCACGAATTGTTCACTTTAAAATGGTTAATGTTATGTTATTGGCAGGGGGGGGGGGAAGCGGGCTAGTATAAGAAAAGGTTTTGGTGCTTAAACATCAAAAGCATGAAAGCCTCTCCCTTTCCAGAGCGGGAGACTGGGGCCCTGAGGGACTGTCCCAGCCTGAGGTCTCCGTGGCGTCTGTGGCTTCCCCGTGGCTCAGCCAGACCACGCTGCAGCCTTCAGCCCAGGCCCTGGTGGTGGCGCCTGGGCCCGGGCTGTGGCTGAGAACTCGCTGCAGAAGCACAGACCACTCAGTGCTGTGCCGGTCCAGTGGACTCTGTTTTGTTCATAGACACGCCCACGCTGGCTGGTATGTGGCTGTCCGTTCACTTATTCATTCAAGAAACACGTCCCAACATTCCGGGTCAGGCATGGTGCTGGGAGCTGGCTCAGAGACCCTCTAACAACCCCACCCCGGGACCCGCCACCAGCTGGTGGGGACACGAGTGTCACGACTCCCTTGTAGGTAATTTGCAGTAAGCATCTTTGGGGAAGTGGGAGGACGGCCAGGAGGGAAGGGCAGCTGAGCCAGAGACCTGAGGCCCAGAGACCCGAGAGGGCAGGGGTGAAGGGCAGGAAGACCGCAGAGTGAGTGGGTGTGTGGGGCTGGGGGATGGGGTGCTGGGAGCAGGACAGGGGCCCGGGCCGTGGGCAGACCCTGAACAGTGTGAAGCCAGGGACCTCCTGCCACTTCCTCAGCCTTTGAGCCCGTCAATAGGTCCTTTGTCTGAGCACGCACCACGTGGTACATTCTATTCTATTCCCTCTCATGGACTCCTTCACCCTCCCAGCCATCCTGTGACGTACGTACCAGTATGCCCGTTTTATGGGACAAAGACACAGAATCCAGGATATATGGTGCTTCGATACCCTTAGCATGAGTGCTGGGAGGAACCCGCATGTGGGGGTTGGGTCTAAAGAGTCGGAGGGCAGAGGCTGCCATCTGATGTGCCCATTATGTGGTCTGTGAGTCTGTGGCCAGGCCTGGAAGGGGCCTCCTGGGCAGCTGGAGGGAACAGCCTGTGACGAGTTATCATGCTAAGAGCACAGAGCATTTGTCTTATCTAAGAGAAGGCTCGGGGGAAGCGGTGGTCAGCCACAGAAAACAGGCATAAGGTGGACGAGAAGGCTGCTGAGGTCTGACCGGACCTGGGCAAGATTTGGTCTTTATTGCAAGAGCAGTGGGGTCCCTGCACCTTCTGTGGCTTTACGCTGCTCCAGCCAGGGAGCCCCCTTACTTTCCCTCACACATGCCAAGCATGCGCTCACCCCAGGGCCTTGGCACTTGCTGTCCCTCCTTCCTGAAATCCTTCCCCCACATTCCCATGACCTGCTCCTAGCCTTCATTCAGGACACTACAACAGTCACTTCTCCAAGGGGACCCCACCAGACCCACCCT
>NW_006294400.1:3904011-3936846 GCF_000327345.1 Myotis davidii | reverse complement strand
CGAGCCCCTCTCCCCCTCTCCCCCCACCGCCCCATTCCCTGGCCCGGCTTTATTTTCCTTCAGGGCCTTTCCCCTTTCCTGACATCCTATGTGTCTTATCTGCCTCCCAGACTAGAACCTGAACTCCACGAGGGTAAGACCTCGTCTGTGAACCACAGCTGTGTCCTTGGGGCCCAGCACCGTGCCTGGCTCACGGTGGAAAGTGCTAAGTGGCCGGATGCTCAGAGAATGTTTATATGAAGTTCCCGAATCTGTGAGCAAACTGGGCCCCTCCCAGCGGGCAGTGAAGGGCTGAGTGGTGCCTGTCAGACTCCTCTGTGCAGAGGTTTCTCAGAGAAAGGCCCCTCCGCCAAGTATTCTAAGTAGGGAGAACGTAAGTCCAGAAGGGCTTGTACCTCCCAGGGTCGCAGGGTCTCCATCCTTTGCCCCCTCTCTTCCCAGGCTGCTCCTGGGTGTCTGTATAGGAGGGGCTGTGGTTGGAATGGGCAAGTGCCTTGTCTTAAAGTTACATTTTCTATCAAGCACACTTCCTTTCCTAGAGGGCATATCTTTTGGGGGTTGCATAGGGAGGGGAAGGGGCTAAACCAGGGGTGGGCAAACTTTTTGACTCGGGGGCCACAGTGGGTTCTTAAACTGGACCGGAGGGCCGGAACAAAAGCATGGATGGAGTGTTTGTGTGAACTAATATAAATTCAAAGTAAACATCATTACATAAAAGGATATGGTCTTTTTTTTCAATAGTTTTATTCATTTCAA
Organism: Myotis davidii; assembly: GCF_000327345.1. Classification (NCBI taxonomy): domain Eukaryota; kingdom Metazoa; phylum Chordata; class Mammalia; order Chiroptera; family Vespertilionidae; genus Myotis; species Myotis davidii. The sequence goes on along the minus strand of NW_006294400.1, from coordinate 3,936,090 downwards.
ACGGGCCAGATCCATCCCGCGGGCCGTAGTTTGCCCACGGCTGGGCTAAACCCTCCCAAGGCTCCTCACACCGACACTGCTATGTGACAAATAAGTGGGACCCCGCATTCCACCCAGCCCAGAAAACGGGGACGCCCGGGTTGAAAGGAAATGCTTCCCTAACTGGTGGCCCTCTGGGCACCACATGGCAGCCAGGGAGCCAGGGAGCGGGCTGGGCGCCCACCCTGGGAGCTGGGCAGGTCCAGCTGAGTCCCAGCGGATGCAGTTACAGCCGATCTCAAGCGCAGACGTGGCCGTCCTGCCTCAGTGGCAGGCATTGCCTTTGTTCGCCTCCCGCAGGAATTTCAGTGGCCTTTTGTGTTTGTTTCAAATGCCAGCCTCCTTAGCTAACCCCGGAGGAAATGGGGCTAGATGTTTGTCTGTGTGGAGGCTGGGGACCAGGGTGGGAGCTGTCTGCTCCTGACGGTGACAGCATGACATTTAGGAACCACGCAAGGAAAATACTTTTACTCCAAGCTAACACCTTCGGTTTGCGCCTCCTTCTATGACATCGGTCATCTATAGGTTAGGCACATGAAGACCTCCGTTTCCAAACTCTCAAAAGGACAGTGGTCTGTACAAGCATTCTAGTGACATTTGGGGGCAGGAGAGGCAAGTTTGGAAGATGCTGTTGGGTCGCTGGTGTGTGAGAAGTTCCTGGATGCTGGAATGGCTTAGGGGGCAGCATCCTTGAAATTGCAGTGTGGAAAATTCCGGGGCATATGGTCACCGCGATGTGCTAATGTTAGTAGTTGAGCTATTTAATTACCCAGAAAAACCCCCTTGCCTACCCACCATGGGTTACTGGAGAGCCTTTATTTCTCAGGAGGAGGGTCTTGTACGGTGTAATCCGATCAGGGAATCATTATCCTTCATTAATTTATTAGCTAATTAAGTGATTTGTCTGGTCACATGTTTATTCCTACAATTGCCATTTATCCAGCAACATTCCCTGGATCCCTCTCCGTGCCTGGCCTGGTGCTGGGCACTGGGGAGAGAATGAAACAGGAGGACCAATATTACTAAGTCATGTTGGATGCCAGCCCACTGGGTGGTGCTTTGGGCTACAGAGGAGCTAATTCATTTCCTTATGGACGTTCACTGAGCACCTACTACGCGCAGACCTATGGGGGAAAAAAAATGAAAATGGTACAGCTCCTAGTGGTTTGAACTCCCACCCCCTTCTGATGATGTCTTTTGGTCTGTGTCCCTTTGCTTTCGGTAATAAGCACAGCCAGCCACCGTGCACAGGCCACACAACGATGCCCCGGGCATGAGCCAGAAACAATGCAGATGCCCAGGAACCGACGTGAGAACAAAGCATACCCTTCACACGTTGCGTCTCAGTTCAGCGTCTTGCCACCACCCAGCATTTTGAGACAGAATGTGAGATCTCGTGGTTGGCTAAATACATAAATATTTTATGTCTCGATATTCTGAAAACGAAGCCCAAATGTGCAGAACTGCAGCACATCAGTGCTATAGATCATATGTTATAATAATCTGATGACATGTTGTTTAAATATTTATGGGCGGATGCGACATGACAATGGGGGAGCGAGCAGTCAGTCTCCAAGCAGAGTCCTGGCAGATGCTGGGGAGGAGGGAGCGGATCCGCGGGTCCCGGGAAGCAGCACGCGATACTCGGGTTTCTGAGTTGATGTTTTGGGATTTCGCGACAGTAGCAATGGCTGGCATTTACTGAGTGAGCACTTGCTGTATGCTATACCCTTCACTGATACATTTCATGTAATCACCACAGCCACCTCCCGAGGATGGGACTCTTACTAACCCCAAGTTACAGATGAGAAGCTGGGGCTCAGGGCAGGTCTGATGGGGCCCAGGCCCCACAGCTGGGGGGTGGCCCAGGGTCAAGCCCAGGGTGGCTCCACTCCGTAGTCTTGAGTTCTCTTCACTGGGTGATGAATCAAATCAGAAAAGCTTCCAGCGCCTCCTGGCTGACCCCTTGCTGGGTCCTACCTGGACTTCCTAGTCACAGAAAGGATGTCTGTAAAGTGTCCGGCGGGAATAGAAACCACGGGGAACAAATACCTCACGGCAGAGCCTTCGTGGCCCCGAAGGGAGCTCGCTGCAGGCTGTCCCCCAGTTAGCGTCCGTGCCCCAGCCTTTGCCCGGGCTGTGCCCTCTCCCTGCAGCGCCTGCCGGGCTGGGGGACACTCAGACACACAGCCCCTTCAGGCTCCGGCAGCCCACCTTACAGATGCGGGGCTCCTGCGTCTCCCAGGCCAGACTCCACGCCCCAGCCTTCCCAGGCAGCCGGAGGAGCTGCGGCTTCCACGCCCTCCCTGATGCTCTGCCGGACAGGCTCCTCCACCCGACCCTGCCACCATCAGTCCGCCCGGTTCATCCCCGCGCTGAGCCCTGGTCGATTGTCACATCTCCAACACCGGAAACCAGGCCTGGCCCATGAGATGGAATAAATGACCAACCACAGGGGTTTGAAGAACAAGACCTGTTGGGGGGTGGGGGAGGGGGGTGCTGAGTTCTGAGGAGCTTCTCAGGCGGTGACTGTTTCAGACCCGGTTGTGTCTAGTTCTGCAGAGGCCTGGGGGTGTCCCCACGATCCCCCAGGCCAGGGCAGAGGGTTCAGAGTGTCATAGAAATGGAGGGCAGGGCCAGCTACATAATGACAGAGTGAAAATGCGGGTCCCCGTGTGAAGAAAGGGTGTTCCTTTCCTCCGCAGTCTCTCCCCCTGTCATGTTTTTTACAAGCTGTTTAACGCCACGCTCCCTTGGGCACGGGGACACTCCTGGGCAAGTGCAGACCCTTGAAGGTACCTGGAGCCCCACCCTGTGGCTGGGTGTGTGAGCTAATCGGACCCCAACCTTCCCCAGGCCCCTGCCAAGGATGGAGGGCGGCAGAGGTTGCTGGCTGGGGAGGGGAGCGGACAGCCGAGAACCCGCCTGGGGAAGGCTGGCCACAGGTGAGCTGAGGCTCCAGGCCCCCGGCACATGCGCCTTTGTTCCGCCAGACTTCACCTAAGAGTTCAAGGGCTTTCAAGACGGGAACACACACCTTGAAGCCCCAGGCACGGGCTCCCTTCTGAGGGCAGGCCTGATGCGCCGGTCACTTGCATGTACCACTGGCCCTGACAGGAGGACTGTGGCCTCCACCCGGCAGCACCCACATTTCACAGAGAGCGTGGCCCCTGCACCTGGTGTCCCCATGGGCTCGGAGCCAGATCTTACTTGAAGGAAACGTCCTTCCGCGAGGCGCCGTCACGGGCCCAGGATGTGAGCGCTGTCAGCCGGTCTCCCTCCTCGCCCAGGGCCTCTCGTGCCAAGGGCACACCGTGCACATGGGCCTCCTCGGAAATGCCCTGATCTGATCCCTCACGCTGTTGCTGGATGTTGTTGCAGTGACAAACCCGTCCCCTCCGGCTTCCCGTCCTTGAGTGACAAGGGTCAGAAATCAAATGACAAGGTTGTTGACCCGCTGGCTCGGGAAGCACGCCAAGCAGATGGTGCCCTGGATATCAGAGAGGGCGGGGAGCTCGGATTCCACCAGCCGCCCACACTGTTCCCAGCCCTGAACTTGGGGGTCTGGCAGCCACAGGATGTGGGTGTCTGGCTATTCTTGAAACATGAACGAGGGAGGCTCGGTAGAGTTAGCTATGCTTGTTATTCGGTGCCTGCTGGGGGCCAGGGACCTGGCCAAGGGTTTTACCTGTGTTGCCGTAATTAATCCTCACAACCTGGCGCTGACCCCATTTTTCAGATGAGGATAACTGAGGCTCAGAGAATGAAGCCACCAGTGTAAAGCCATAAGCCACACAGTTTAAAAACCGTTGAACCCAAGGCCCAGCTGACCCCCAAAGCCAGTGCCCTTTGCATAGTCCCAGGCCCGGCTGAGCCTCTGCCCCCTCCGTCTGCTGCGTGCATGTGCGTGGGGATGGGACAGGAGCCAGACCTCAGCCGCTGCCTCTGAGCACTCGCCCTTCTTGGCGGGGAGCGGGTCCCGAGACTCCGGGTCCAGCTTTATTCCTCCCAGATCCGGCCCTTGGCCACACTTAGGCCCAGAGATGGAGGAGGCAGGCAGTGGGGTCTGGACACATCTGGACACAAGTCACATCTCCAGCTCTTGCTCACCTGTCTCCGTGGCTTGTCACTTCCCCCTGGGGCCCTCAGTTTTCTCACTTGCAAAGCCAGGGGTAATCTCAGTTGCTGCCCGTGGGGCAGTGTTCATGACCCAGTGAGATCAGCTCGTGCACCACTGGCACACAGCAAGGGGTGGCATTGTTGTGTTGAGAATACATGACACTGTGGAGTGAGGCCTGCAGCTTGGGGCACCCATGGCGCTTGGGAGCGCCTTCCACACCGGGACACATTGGAAATCACAGCCCAGAGCCGCCCTCCCCAAACTGGTCATCCCCTCCTGCTTTGCTCAGTCGTTTGTTCATCCAACAGAGCCGGGCACTGTTCTAAACGCATCGTGAAGACAAGAAGGGTCAGCGCTTCTCTCCCCCTCTCCTGCTTTTCATTTTATTTTCCTCCTGCCCCCGCCTTCAGGCTGGCCGGGAATGCCTCCTCCCTTGGGCTGGGAGATGCCCCAGTGCTCAGAGGGGAATAACTGGAATTACCCACCAGGTAATGGAGCTGGCGTGCTGGGTGGGGAGGGCAATCATGAGCAAGAAGCGAATGAAGTGTGTTCAGTGTTACTGGTCCGAGCGTTGCAGACAGGGGGACAGGGCCGCGGCCTGGGAGGGCGTGGTGTCTCCAGGCTGCCTGGTGGAGGGATGCACCCCCCAGTGTCTCTCTTCCCACCCAAGGCGGTTGCTGGGGATGTTGCTCAAGGTCCCAGCTCTCCCACGGGCTGGAATGGCCTCTGGGTCTTCCTTTGCCTCAGGTGTCTGAGAAAGTGACTTCCCTAGTGTGAATTTGAGAGTTTTTCTCAGGCTCTCCCAGGACTCAGCTGCTCTCTCTCAAGGCTGCTGGTCACCAGGGCCATTGGGCAATCCCTGGCCGTGCACTATCGCTCAGACTCCTCTCAGTGGCCCTGTGAGCAGGCTCCGTTAGTCCTAGACCAGGAAAGGGAAGCTGAGCAAGGAGGCTGAGTCATTTGTTCAAGGACGCACAGTAGGTTTGTGGCCGAGCCAGGATTGGAGCCCAGGCCTGTGGCTCCTGGAACACACAGCCTAAACCAGTGGTCGGCAAACTCATCAGTCAACAGAGCCAAATATCAACAGTACAACGATTGAAATGTCTTTTGAGAGCCAAATTTTTTAAACTTAAACGATATAGGTAGGTACATTGTTATTAACTTAATTAGAGTGCTCCTAAGGCTTAGGAAGAGCCACACTCAAGGGGCCAAAGAGCTGCATGTGGCTCGTGAGCCGCAGTTTGCCGACCACGGACCTCAACCAATCTGCTCTGGTGTGAATGGATGTTTTTGTCTAAACAGCAAAAGTCCACAGGTTCTGCTCACAGTAGCATATGCTCAACAAGCACCTACTATGTGTGGTCCCTACAGGGTGGTACTGGGTATTGTGGGAGCGTGTGGCCAAGAAGCACAGAAAGATCGTGGGAGCCCAGATTGGGCTAAGTGACCATTTGCCATGTGAGCTGGGTTGCTCCAGAGCTGTGAAGTGGGTGGGGTTAGCCTTGCTCTGGGGATGAGAAGGCTGCGGCCCAGAGAGGTTCCACAGCTTGTCAAGGCCACACAGCCCCGGGCAGCCTGACTCCACGCCCTCTTGCTCTGCCTGTGGTCAGCCGCCACGGCTGTCCTATCTCCGTAACAGGCTTGGCCTCCACCCTCATTTTGCATTTGGACAAACTGAAGCCCAGAGAACTATGTGGCAGCTTGATCCTGAACTGGAGAGAAGGGTGATGAGCCCGTTTTGTGATAGTGGAAATGGACGCCCATTCTGCAGTGAAATAGCCTTCGATGGTTCTCCTGGCAGGAGAAGACCTGCAAAGTGACAGTGTGTGATGAGGGCCCGTGGGCATGACGGCGAGGGGCTCCCTCCTGGGACTGACGGGAGGGCATGGGGTTTTAGAGCATCTGGGACAGACAAGCCGCTTAAAGGAAAATGTTCCCAAAGCTCCCCCATCCCACCGTCGGCAAACAGTCCTTAAACGGCACAGAAACCGCCGCGTTCACAAAATGGTGAGCCGGCGTGCGGGCCCATTTATTTAAGCCCGGAGTCCGCGAGGCTAAAGACTCCGGCCCGCCACCCGCTGCAGCAGGGGAGCGCAGTCTTCGGGGCTTCCTTCCCATTACGGCTTTCGGTTGTGTGTCTGTAAAATGAGGCTTCTGCTGGCAAAAGCAGGTTTTAGCGCGTGCAGCAGCTCTTTCAAGACCTAATAAGGCCCCCAAGGAGGGTGTGTTCCAGCCACACTGTGCTTCCCCCCGGGGCGGCCGCTTCCCGGCCTCCCGCGCACACTCTGGGCACGGTGTGCCATCCGTCTCGCTTCCCATTAACAGAATTACCGTCATCACTTCTGCAGGATGAGATGGGCCCCTTGGAACTGCCGTGGGGACAGAGGCAGGAGTCGCCGCCAAGCAGTTTTGCTTAGAGGAGAAAGAAAGGAAAAAAGGGAGAGACAGGGAAATACCAAACTCTGGTTCCTTGGGTCGAAAGAGCCTGGGCTGAGGAGGGAAGGGGCACGGGCGGGACCAGTCATTTCCCCGCTCACGTCCCGGAGAGCCACACCGGGACACCTCTTGGAGGAGAGTGGACAGGGCACGTGCTGGCCCCGGTTCCTGACGCACGTGAGGAGGGCTGGTCACCCGTGCAGCGTGGCAGAGCAGGGTGAGGCCCCTTGAGTCCAGAGGCAGGCAAGGAGGGGGACCCGGCATTTATGGGGCACTCGCAGATGCCTAGCATGGTGCCGGCCGCGTTGGGTTTGTCTTGGGGAGTGGGTATCATTGGCTCCGTTTTTCAGATAAAACAGCAGAGGCCCAGAGAGTCCCCAGATTTGCTTCCGATCACATAGCTCCTCCGTGGTCGCTGTGAGGTCTGTCTGCTCCCTGGGCTGCCCTCTGAGAACAGAGCGAGGACTCCCAGCCCAGACGCCCGTCACCTTCAGCCTGCCCCTGCCTCACCCCCCTTCGGTGGTCAGGAGGAGTTAGCCAGGCGGGCGGGCATGCCAGAGGGAGCACCCAGTGCGTGCCGGGGCCCAGAGGTGCAGGAAACTAAGAAGCCTGTGGAGCTGACGTGGGGAATGACAGGTGTCACTTGGGACGGGGGTCAGGCAGGTCAGGAGGCCGTGGGTGCTGAGCTCAGGAGGTTGATACGGAGAGGGGTATGCACAGGAGGTGTTTGAGGAAGATCATTCATGTGGCGTGTGTGGAACTGGTTTGGTGAGGGCGGGGATGCCAGGAGACTGAGGCTGGCAGGGAGGCCCCGGTGTGGATGCCCCTGTGGCCTCTCCCGGAGCCTGTCGGCTGCCTGTGAGGCCGCAGTTCCACCCACAAACCACCTTTGGCTTTCTCCCACCCCCACCCGCCCAGCCCTTTCCCGCTGGGTGTCAGAGCCGGGGGTGGGAGGTGGGGGGGCTCACCCTCACACCCTCAGCCTCTCTCACAGCTTTCCTGTGACAAGGCCGACGCCCGCCACTCGCTGGGGACAATGTGAGAATAAATGATAAAATATGTAAAGCTCGCAGCACTGCTTTGGGGAGGGAAAAGCAGTGCCACGGATGTGTTATTTTCCCTAAATCCGGATGTCTGCGTGTCATTTTTTTCCTCCCCGTCAGGGAAGCTGTTTTGACTCCCGGGGATGAGAGGAGCCTGAGTTAATGGGAGTGCATCAGCCGAGCCGCCCTGCCAGTGTCTGCGCGGAATACATTTATCCCCACTTCCAGGCCGGCTCATTAATCTGCAAGAGCCGGGTCTGACGCCCTTCCTGGGGAGCGAAGGTGTCGTCTCTGTGATCGGATTCCTATTCTCCCTTGATTGATTGATTGATTGATTGGTTGATTGATTGACTGATTGGCCTGGAGAAGTCAGAGGAAAGCTGTGAAAACGAGCAGCCCTGAGTTTTCCTGTCTGGGGCGCGTTGTGTGTGTTGGGGGTGGGCTGGGGTCAGAGGTTCCGCCTGCCCACCGGGAGTCGGCCTATATTGGGCTGCCGTGTGGCACACAGCCAGGGGGGCTCCTGGCGTTGTGGTCGGTGTGCGGCAGTGGGGTGGGCCGGCAGCACCCCACGGAGGAGCTGGCTGTTCCAGGCTTTGTCCAGGCAGCGTTTTCCATGGAGGCCAGGTCCCCAGGAGGGTGAGCCCAGACTAGCCCACAGCCCCCTGCCCTCTCCTCACAGAGCCAGGCAAGGCCAGGATAGTTCTAGAGGAGTTGGGGTTCTGCCACGCCAAAGGGCTCTGCCACACTCCTCCCACCCTGGCCCACCACGGGGCCTGCAGAGCACCCCTTTGGGTGAGGTCCCGATAGTTTTATGTTGAATGGATGAATGGGGGTGAGGAGGCCAGTGTGTCAGAGACTAGCTGGGTGACTTGATATACCTGGGGTCTCACTTTATCATCACCAGAATCCATGTCTCAGCTGGAGGGACTGATTCAGGGAGGTGAGGATTGCGGACAAGACACCCAGCAAATAACAATCCGGCGGACTCCTCTCCTTCTACGGGGCTGTTCCCTCCCCATGCCAGGCTCCCCGAGGGCTGCACGTGGCCTGCCCAGGCCAGTGCCCACACTCCCCCTTCCCTCTCACTTCCTCCCCCTGAGGGTCGTTCCCTCCTCTAGAGCACCCCGCCCCCATCGGTGCTGGGCAGAGAGTCTCTGAGTCTCATTGCACAGGTGAGCCTTTTAGGGAGATCTCAGAAGGGAGGCTCAGAGAGGTGATGAAACTTGGGCAAGATTTCCCAGCAAATAAGTGAAGGATCCCAGCTTTAAATGCAGGGAGGACAGTGCCTCCTCTCAGAGTCCTGCTGGTGGGAAAAGGGGGGGGGGCTGTGACTCATTTTTGTGGCTAACCTGGGGCATGATGATGCCAGAGGCAGAGTTTTCCCACCAGGAAAGAGCAGGAGTCTCCTAGGACCAGGCAAGGTGGGGGCACCCCCTTGGCTCCCTGGGAAACATGGGGCATCAGGGTCCCAAACCAGCCCAGACAGTCCTTACAGCCCGCTCCTGCCCTTCTTTTCTGGCTTCGGTTGCCCCTTCCCCCACCCCAGCCATGGGAGGCGGGAGGCCCCTGCTTATCGGCCGAGTGCTGGTCATGTGCTAAGCGGTTTGCTGCACAATCGGATGTAACTGTCCCAACCACCCTGTGAAGCAGGGTCCCCTTATTGCAGGATGACCCACTCCCTGCCTGCACGTCCCTCACAGGATGTTTTGCTGTCACAAGAACAGCCTTTTCTTTATCCACCTCCTGGGGGGCAGGTGTGTCTGAGACAGTGCTTGGCTCCGTGAGCCTCTCAAAAAATACTTGACCAATGATGACAGAATGAATGAACCCCCATTTGTTTGTGTTTTTAAAAGAAAACAGAGGCCCACAGAGCACAGACCCCGCCTGCTGGGGCCTCTCTCACTGACCACTTTGGGCCTGGAATTCCAGGTGCGCCCGTCTGTGTCCCCGAAGGGCCACGCTGCCCCAAGAAACTTCCAGTCCACACTTGTGGCTCTGGATCGGCTCAGAAAAAGCGTGTCCTGTGACTGCTCAAGGAATCTGGGCATTTAGCCCAGAAAAGAGTGTGTTTCCTGGCTTCCTAAGAACTGGGGCCCACCCTGCCCCCGGCCTGGGCGTGCAGAGCGGGAGGGAGGGAGGGAGCCATGGACTACGGCCTGGGAGGCGACGCGTCAGACCTTATCATCAGAGGTTTGCTGCCCTGCGCCTGAGCCTGTCCGGCGGGACCACCCCTGCACGGCCATTCGCCTGAGCTCGGGGCAGAAGTTCCCCAGCCTCCGGGCACCTCCGTTGTGGGATCAGTGCTCTCGAGTTACTAGAAAAGCATTCCTCGTGCTCAGAGAAATCTTTGTCCCTGGGGTGGCGCTCCCGGCACGCCTCACTGGTCACCACGAGGCAGACGTGGGCGCGACGTCCACGAAGCACCGGGCGACCCGCTCCTGGTGGGTTATCAGGCCGCCAGGGCCAGATGTTTCGAAAGCCAGGCATCTGGCCTCTCCCCCGAGGCTGGCGCGGGTTTACGAGGTGTCTTTGAAGGGAGCTGGAGTCATCCCCGTGATGTCTGCCCCTTGCGTAATTCCACAATTTGGTTTTCTTTTCAGAAGAAGGGTCAGCGCTTCTCTCCCCCTCTCCCACTTTTCATTTTATTTTCCTCCTGCCCCCGCCTTCAGGCTGGCCGGGAATGCCTCCTCCCTTGGGCTGGGAGATGCCCCAGTGCTCAGAGGGGAATAACTGGAATTGCCCACCAGGTAACTGGAAGGTACTGGTTAAAATTTCAAGAGGGAGAACACCTCTCTCGGGTACTCACAGGAGCGAGGAGGAGGCCAGAAAAAAATCACCCAGAGGACACATGGCTTGAACCAGTTTGCGGGTTCCCAGGCCCGGCCCCGTTGCTCTGTGAGTGTCACCCATCCATGTGAGCAGAGACACCTTCAGGACAGGCTTGGCATTGGCTACTTTTCTTATGCCCTTCAAGTGCAGGATGGTGACAGTAGATGGAAATTTTATCCAGAAAAAGTTGGCGACTTTAGGCTCGGCTTTTGAGTGTGAGGGAAGCTTGCCGGGCCTGTGAAATCTCCCGGCCTGGGAACCGCGGGTGCGTTTCCCTTGTGGCGCCAGAAGCAGAAGTTGAGCCGAGGGAGCGCTGGGCACAGTGTGCAGGCTGGAGAGTGAGGCCATCTGCAGCTGCACGTGCAGGCTGGCTGGGCTCCGGGCTGGGCTGGGGGACAACCCGATTCCAAGGGCCAACTGAACCAAGTACCACAAACTGCGTGGCTTAAAACAACAGAAATGTATTCTCTCACAGTCCTGGAGGCCAGAAGTCCATGCTCAAGGTGTCGGTAGGGTGGGTTCCCAGAGGCGCTGAGGGAGACTGTTCCAGGCCTCTCTCCCGGCCTCCAGTGGCCACCAGTGGCCACCAGTGACCCTTGGCTTGGAGACACGGCACTCCTCTCTGTGCCTCTGTCGTCACGTGGCCTTTACCCTGTCTGCCTGTGTCCCGGTTCTCCTCTTCTTATCAAGACACCCAGCCATTGGCCCTAGCTGGTTTGGCTCAGTGGATAGAGCCTGTGTTCGGAAGGGTCCCGGGTTCGATTCCAGTCAAGGGCACATGCCCCGGTTGTGGGCTCGATCCCCAGTAGGGGGCGTGCAGGAGGCAGCCGATCAACGATTCTCTCTCATCCTTGATGTTTCTACCTCTCCCTCCCTCTCCCTTCCTCTCCGAAATCCATAAAAATGTATTTTAAAAAAGACACCAGCCATTGGATTAGGGCCACGCTAATCCTATATGACCTCATCTTAACTTCATTACATCTGCAAAGACCTTATTTTCCAGTACGGCCACATGCCCAGGTTTCAGGTAGATGTGAGTTTATAGGAACACTCCTCAACCCAGGACAGAGACCCAGAGGTGAGGAGGAAGGCCTGTCTGGATAGGGTGTTACAAAGCATGAGGATGTTGGAGGGTCTGTGGCCATTTAAGGTGGGTTAAGCAGGGTTCCCAGGAGGGCCCCCCAGGCCACCTGTTCACCAGTGGCTGAGAGTGGCACGGAAGCAGCACAGTTGTGTCAGGCATGCTCTGTGCCAGGCACTGGGCCGGGGCTGAGCAGGGCAGACCAGCAGACCCGAGGCACCGGCTGACATTCCTGTGGAGGAGACAGACGCACACAGGGACTCAGGTCAGGGTTGAGAGCCGTCACCAGGCAGGGCCAGGTCTGAATAGACTCCGGGAGCTGACCTGGCCAGGGGTGCTCTGTGTCCTAGACGTGTGTGTATGCTCTAGTGCAGGTGCCAAAGGCGAGAGGGTCGGTCCGCGTTAGCACGCTTTTCTGAAGCACGGCCGTCAGCATGTAGTCCTCAGCCAAGAACCTTCAGCGCTCGGCACAAGCCCAGCCCTGGCCGTGCTCCTTTGGGCCGGGGAGTGGGGAGCAGCCCCTCCCGTGATGACCAGGACCCGCCATTCCCGGTGGCGCCTGACCGTGCATCCTCCGCCTGCTTCGTGGATAAAGGTCAGGAAGGAGGGATCCCGGCTGTTTCCATCCCCCAGGGACCCTTATCTATTTTGGCAAAGGCTCTGTGGTCAGACGTTTCCGGATCAGCGTCCCAGCCCCGACACCTCCTAGGCAGTGATCTCAAGAAAGCAGGACCCAGGACTTCTGTGCTCACATCTCCTCGCCTGTGAAATAGGGGCCATGGTTCCAGCCCTGCCCTTCTCCGGAGAATTAGGAGAGTGAGTTAGACTTCATAACCATGACGTAGGAATCCTTCCAGTGCCTACCACCGAGGCTGACACACCGATAAATGCTCACCAAGTAAGAGAGTGTCTTCCAGCCTGGTCTCTGGAGAGGGAGGTTCTGTAGGCATTTCCTTCCTCCTGTCTGTGGGCACGCAGTTACCTGAGGTGACGGGGCAGGGTGCCGAGGTCATGTGTACGCATACGGCATTGGTGGAGGAAGGATGCTGCTAAACTGATTCTGGGGCTTTGAATCATCACATGGTCCATTGAGTAAAATCACACGTAGGCTCGGTGCAGGGGGAAGCGGAGTGGTGTGCAGAGGAGCCCTGGAGGGGGATCTGGGGAGCCGAGTTCTGGGCCTGGCTTTGCACCTTTACTCGCCATGGGGCACATGCTCACGGCGCCCTGTCGGTCCTACTGAGCACCCCTCCCCTCTGCAGACCTGGGACCACTGCTGTCCCTGGGCCCCCTGTCCCACAGCTAGTGCTGGGCCTGCCTAGTCTCCAGGCCTTTGCACATGCTGTGCCCTCCGCCTGGAGGGCCCTCCCCCTTCTCCACTGTTGACTGAGTGGGCACCGTCCAATGTCCTCAGACACATCACTCCTCTGCCCGGAGCCTCAAATACCGGTTGTAGGCCGGCGGATTCCTCGGGGCTTTTCTGAGGTCTCTGGTGAGACATGAGACCTCACATGCATGGATGCAGGGGTTCTCCTGCTCCCAGAAACTGACGGAAGCGTGGCCGGCGTGTTAACGATTGTCTGCCACTGACACAACAATATGAGTGAAGTGTCAGGGGTTTTCTGGGGGCTCGGCGTATTCCCCGTGAGTGGATTCCCTTTGAAAAGGCAGGACTAAGGCCGCCTCATGAAGCTGTTCTAACTGCAGTTGGGCCACCTCGTCCCCACCTGTCCCTCTGCCAGAATTCTTTCCATGCCTGCGGAGGGCTGAATGTGTGCCTCGGGGCCTGACACGGGATGTGCACCTGCCCACACAACTCTCGGTGCTTCCCCATCTGCCCAGAGCTCCTCTGGGTGGTGCAAAGCATCAGGTTCCGTTGGGGCTCACCCCCCGCTTTCTGCACTCGGGCAGGCACCAGATTTCAAACCCCGCCTCTGCCGAACGTGCACCGCCCGAGCCTCGGTTTCCTCGTCTGCAAAGTGGAGGTCGTCACACCCCCCTCCAGGGAGTGGCAGGCAGACGCCGGTGCAGTGCGTGGCATGGGGTGGGGGCACGTGCTGTGGGGCTGTCCCTCCGAGCGTGAGTAATCCTCACCCTAGAGACCAGAGTGAAACAGATCGGCAGTCTGCGTGTCGAAGCCAAAAGTCTGTTTTCTGGAGAATTCCACTTTGGAAGACAAGCTCAGGTTTTGGGTCAGAACCGTATGCGTCAGGAGTGTCATGGTTGGGCATCCGGGCATATCTTCAAGGCTTGGTGAGCACCCCTGCCTTTGAACCTTCCACGTGGACCGGCCCAGGTCAGGCAGGCTTTTGGGGATCTCTCGCACAGCTGGGCTGCATGTCGCGTTCTGGTAGCATCGTTTTCACAGAGCAGCCTGTCTGGCTATGAATAGACGTGTTTTTTCTCTCTCTTTCTTGGACACCTGAATGGCAGTCTCCCTCCTGCAGTCCCAGAGGCGGACCTGGGTTAAAACTCCAAAACAGACATCAGAGTGGGGCCATCCGTCTGTGCTCCGACCCGTGGCTCCCAGCAAGGCTCAAAGACGGGGCCGATGGCTGCCGTGAGCCGGGCGTCTCCCGAGGGTCCCCCGGGCTGTGGAGCTAACGGCTGCTGAGCAGACCAAAGCCGTCCGTTCACGGGAAAGGCAGCAGCGTGGAGGAGCAGCCAGAGTTGAGGAGGATGGTCTGTGTCTCCAGAAACAGGCCTGCTGGCAGCCCCCGAGACAGGAAGGCCGCCTAGGACAAGGGACCAGCCAGCCGCAGGCTGGAGGGCCGTGTGGCCTGGCGTTGGGAGCATGGGTCTGAACCGCACTACCTGGCTTCAAATCCCAGTTCTTCCTCCTGCGCTGGACAGCGTGCCTGGCCTTTTTATGCCTCAGTTTTCCCCTTCTGTAAAATGGAGTTCATGTACTATGGGGGGCGGGCAGGGGGGCGTAGGTTAATAGCACTTAAGTGCATTAGAACAAGAGTTGAGGGGCAGTAAATATAAAAGGATAAACTGAGGCCCAGAAAGTGCAAAGGACAGGTCTGTGGTCACCCAGAAAGCCACTGGGGCAGCCAGGCTCACACTCATGACTTCCAGTCTCGTGGGCATTTCCCTCCTCCCCCTGCCCCCTCAGTCAGACGTTTCCAGCTCTGCCTTTTGCAAAGGAAATCTCGTGACCCCTCAGCCGGCAAGAATTCAGACTGCCCAGAACTTCGGAAACCTCTCTGGGCTGGCCAGGGGCCTTGTTGCAGTTCTATTCAGCTGCTAGTTCTTTTTTTTCTCCCCCTTTTTTTCTTCCTTTAAAGCTCTAGAGGGTGTCTCCTTTCCTATCTCCCAAAATAGAAAAATCAGCCTTTGACACATGTAGGTCCTGCTGTGTGTCCCCGAGCCACCCTCCTCCCGTTCTGGGCCTCATGTTCCCCATCTGTGAAGTGAAAAGGTGCCCCGCCCCCCCCCCCCCCTTTTTCCCCCCCCCCCCCCCCCCCCGACGGATGGGTGGCCGCCACCTGCCAGCCTGTAACTGCATTGAGGACAAGCAGACTGAGAGGTGCCACCCGGACGCGGGTGAGTGCTGACTCAACGAAAGCGGGTGACGCATCCTTCTAGGAAGTGAGGTGAAACCCACCAGAAATGCTGCCCGCTTCCGCCTGCCTCCCCAGTTTCAAAGGTGGTTTGAGTCATCAGCGTTGTCTGCACCCTTCTCGCTCTCCTGTTTCAGCTGAACCCTCCTCAGCTGCTCTGTGCTGAGGCTGAGGTGGCCAGATGTGTCCCGTCCGCGGGCCTCCTGGGCGGCAGAACGGTGGGGCTTGGTGGTTCCCTGCTCTCTGCTGGGCACCCAGCCACCAGCTCTGGAGGCTGCCAGCCTTGTTGTGAATCTCAGCTCTCAGTTGTTGATACCACCCCTCTGAGCCTCAGTCCCCTCATCTGTGAAATGGGTGGATGAGCCCTGCCAGCTCAGAATAGGTGGGTGGGTAGGGGTCCTGGCTCAGCGCATTCCCCTCTCCTGCCTGCCCAAGAGGCTGGGCCTGGGAATTCAGAGATGGATGCCATGTGGGCCTGCTACCCCCTTGCATGGGCCTTGGGCAAGTCATACCCACCCGGAACCCCATTTCCTCGTCTCAACCATGGGCATATTTCCTGCTCTGCCCACGTTTCTAAATTGTCATGAGGCTTCATAAGTGATGTGGGTAAAAATCCTTCTTCAGATGATCAAGAACTAAGAACTGTTCGGATGTGAAGAATCTGATATCTGTCTTTCCCTGGGGCATCTCTGTGACTCAGACAGGCTCTGGTGCAGAGTGGGTGCTCACTGGGTGTTGAATGAATGAATGAAAATAGTTATCATTTATTAAGCACCTGCTACATACCAGGCATCACCCAGGGAACTTTCCATAAGATCCTATAATCTCACCACAACCCCAGCAGTTCAGGTATGCCCCCATTTCACAGATAAGAAAGCTGAGGACAGTAACAAGGACAGTAACATCCCTACGGCCACACAGCAAGCGGTTGAGGAGGTCAGGTGTCACCTCTGACTCTGAAGTCCATGTGTCCTTCCAGGTGCTCAGATGGCCCCTGGGTCACTTCTCCCCAGGGTGTGCTGGTAAGTTCCTGGGCACAGGGGCCGGGTGGGGGGAGATATCTGTACAAAGCTCTAATCTGTAGCATTTGCCAATTTCCATGGTGCACATATTCCCACTGGGCCTGATTTCCAGCAACCAGCCCTCTCCCACCAGCGCTCCAGGCGCTCCCTGGGGTCTCGGAACCACACAAAGTCTTGGGAGGGAGGGATGGGACCCGAAGACGGTCCGTGGGCCCCGCTGTGTGCGATATTCCTGCCAGGCCCGGAGCAGAGCCCTGTAAACGCTGGGATATAATGGACAATAAAAGTCGCCGGAAAATAGTGGGTCTCCTAGGACCGCTGTCATCCCTGCCACACGCTGCCTGCCAGAAACACGGGCCCTGTGATCATGAGGCACGATCGTCATGTAAATATATAGGGTCTCTCGCCAGCCGCGGGCCAAGATTTATTTTATTGAGACACTGGGAGGAGGGGACGACGGCTCAGGTTCACCGTCCTGGTAGCTTTGTGAAATGCTCCGCCATCACTTCCCAGCTTCTGGGAGGACGCAGCAGGCGCCCATGTGGCCTCCCCCAGCCTCCTCCTAAAGGGGGTTCCCCAGAGGGACAGACCCTGCCTGCCCGTGCATAGACCCGAGGGCCTGGAAGGCCACGAGACTGGGGCCCCGAGAGGATGAGGACCAGACTTACTGTGACAGATGATTTGCTGAGCGGGTCATCAGATATGTGTGTCGCCAGGATGTTGATCTTGAATGAGCGCTGGTTTTTTATAATGATAACTAGAGGCCCTGTGCACGAGTTCGTGCATGGGTGGGGTCCCTTGGGGTGGCCTGCTGGGATCGGGCCCCAGCTCGTGCCCCCAGCCTCACAGCCCTGCAGCCCCGCCTGGCACCCCATTGTGGCCTGGTACCACCCCCTCACCTGCTCTACCATCCTGTCTCTGTGGGGCAATCGATTGGGGCATGGGAGCTGGGGGCGGGGGGGCGGGCAGGCGAGATAGGGGAGGCACAGCCCCACCCACCCCTGCTGCTGGTCACCATCTACAGGGTGCTCGGTGGGGCAATTGGGCCCCCGCTCTCACCTGCCTTTGCCTGGCGCTGCCCGCTCACCTGCTCCACCATCCCGTGGAGGTCCCGCTCTTGTCGGGGCCCATCAGGGCCGGCAGCACCCCCACTGCCACCTGCTGCCAGCACTGCGTCACCGACACCCGCCATGTTCTGCGACACACCCTGGTGGTCAGCGCACATCATAGCAAATGGTCAAACTCCCGAGGGGACAATTTGCATATTAGGCTTTTATTATATAGGATAGGATGGTAATCATAATAGTAGCAGCAGCCATATTTATTGAGCTCTTGTGTATACCTGGGCCCTGATGGTCTTGGGCTGGCGTTTTGTCTGCATGTTCTCAGTCCTCATAACAACCCCACAAGGTGGGTCCTTCATGCCCCTCCTACCCCCCATTTACAGAGCTGGAAACTGCAAAGAGGTGACCACGGGCCTGGCCGGAGCTCTCGTGGCTGGAGAGAGGCAGCATAGGATTTGAACTTGGGGCTCCTAGAATCCAGAGCCTGTGCTGGGTTGCCTCCCTGTCTCCTCATTACCTGGCCCTCTGGTCTCAGATCAAATGCCACCACCTCCCTGCAGCCCCCCTTGATTGACCCACGTTGGAATCAATGGCCACTCCTTTGATTCTGCAACATAGTTAAGCACTTGATCTGGTCCTCACCACGAACACCCATTTGGTTCCTTCTTGAGGGCGGGAGCCCATGTAGAGGGCTTCCAGGCGAGCCAGGACTCAGGCCTGCATTTCATCCAGGCTCTGCCTCTCTGCAGGTGTCACATGACCCCAGAGCCTCAGTTTCCAGATTTGTCAGGACCCCAGAGCCCAGTTTCACAGCCACCAGTGAGTCGCATGTCCTCCCATCAGCCGCACAAAAATCGCCAGCACAGGAAGGGCCCTTCTGCACCGCGGAGCCCGACCCACCCGTGTTGTAGGTGGGGAAACTGAGGCCCAGGGATAGCTCGTGACTTTCCCAAGACCATGCAGCTCTATGGGAGTCCCAGACCCCGTGAAGTCCCGGCCATCATGCCACACGCACTGTGGCTTAGAGCAGAAATCACTAACTCCTCATGGGGTGGCAGAGCTGGACAGAGGGGACACTGTGCCCGCAGCCTGAGCCCCGCTCAGCCGTGTGGGGGACGGGGGGCGGGGGTGGAGGTGGAGGCTCACAGTGACTCTGGAGCCCTGGGTGTCCGGCCACCTGTGGAGGGGACTGGGTGCCATCTGTGCCCCTCAGCACAGCTCCGCCCTGTCTTCTGTGTCCCAGGTCGACAGGCAGAGAGCGACTGACATCACACGTGAGGGCACAGAGGCTGACCAGAGCCACGTCAGACTTCTGGAAGGTTCTGGCTGCCTCCGGCCCAGGAGGAAGAGGAAGGCTCCATGGAGCTGGTTCACGTGGTGTGACCCTGTACTTTCCCTGGGCGCTGGGTGGTGGGCCCTGTCCTGGGCCGAGCACGTGTGCCCTCAGAGGCGCATCCCTGCCGTGGAGGGCTTTCCTCTCCGCCAGACAGGAGGCTGGAAGCAAAGGAAAAGCAGGTTAGGCAGAAAGTGCCCATCTGGAGTCCCTTCTGTGAGTCGAGGCTGGTGCTGCCCACGTAGCTGGGTCGTGGAGGACAGTCCCTGAGGAGTGCCACCCTCACAGGGCCTCAGTGGGCATCCCCCTGCAAGTCCCTGGATGGATGGCCTGGGCCCAGCCTGGGCCACCCAGGGGGCTGGAGGGGAAGGTGCGCTGGCAGGTGGCCAAGCCCTGGTGCCAGCTCGGTATGTCCTCCGGGGCCTCAGCTGCCATATGCCCGTGCCAGTCCCAGCGCTTGAGCTACAGAGCGGGTGGCTGTGCCGGGTGTTGGCGGCTCCTGTTCGGGAGGAGGAGGCCGGGCTGGGCTGGCCTGGGGCTTGCCCTGACCTCCTCCCCCATGTCTGCAGGGGCACCAGCCTCCACACCTTTGACCCCACCGTGTCCTCCACCAGAATCCCCTTCCCCTCTGGTTCGAACCCTGCCCATCCCTCTAAGCCATGTCAGACTCCACCTGTTGCGAGACGCTGTCCGTGACCTTGCCTGGCCGGACCCGCACGCCCCTCCGTCCTCTTCCCGGAGGCATCTTCAGGCTCTGTTCTGGCTCATGGATGTCTGTCCCTGTGTCCCACGGTTCTCTCCCGCGGACCCTGTGAGAGCAAGAGCCTCCACCCGTGTTGTCTGGGAGTCAGCTTGGGCCCTGCACCCATTAATTGGGCGTCTCTTGTGTGCCAGCCCGGGGCGAAGCACTTTGGTTCGCGAAACGCCAGGAACCTTCCAGCCGCCGGGGGCGATGCATGCTACTCTTGTCCCCGTTTTACCCTCGGGGACACGGGACACACACAGCTGGGACGGGGCAGATCCAGGACTTGAACCCAGGGCCGCTGCCTTTCAAGGCGTTTGTCTCTCCAGCAACAAATGTTTTTGGCTCAGTTCACAAAAGAGAGAAGAGGTTAAGCTTTTAAAGGGACAGCAGGAACGTTCATGCTTCTTAGCATGTGCTGGGCCTCAGTGCAGGGGTGGGGGGGTTCTTCCCAGGGACAAGAGAAGGACCCCTCGTTGCTCCCAAGCCCGGGTTGGGTTAGTCCTGGGCTGCTGCCTGTGTTCCAAGTTCCAGTTGGGGGCAAAGGGTTGATAGAGCCTGGAGGGCTGAGCCCCTCCCCACAGGGTGGGTGTGGAGTGGGTTGAGGAGGTTGGGTCCTGGCCCGGTGCTGCCGCTGCTGTGCTTGTGGCCCTGGCAAGGCTCTTGCTTCCTGCCTCAGTTTACCGGGTGGGTAAAATGGGGGAGTAGGACTGGCCGGTCCCAGAGTGGACCCTGGTTGCATTCCAAGCCCACTGGCTGAGGCACACACGTGCACTCTCTCCGGACTGTCCAGTGTCTGCTGCCACAGACCAGTCCCTGGTGAGCATCGGCCTCCCTGGCGACCATGACAATTTCCATTCGCCACAGAGGTGGTAGCCGGAGCTATTTTTGGAACAGCGTGTGGTGGGGGCTTCCTTTCGGCAGTGGCTGGGCATGGAGTCTCGGGCAGGGGAAGTCCCATGCAGGCAGGGCCAGCCCCTCTTCCTTCACCCGCCCTGGCACCGAGAGGCCACGCTCCACCCAGGCCGAGCAGACCTTCCCCGAGCCTCTCAGGAGCCACTGTGCAAGGTACCTGCCTCTGCCCTGCCTCCTGCGGGGGGAGCCCCTCACCCTTTCCTGCCACCTTGGGCAGCTGTGACAGAGTCAGACCCGGGGGATCCCGGGAGCCTGGGCTGACAGAGCACCGACCATGGCTACCACTGGGCCAGTGCCGTCAGCCGACTTGACCTTTGCCACCATGCAGGGGGCGGGGAGCGGGTCACCCTGAGGGAGCCTCGGCTTTGGCAGAGCTCCTGAGGTGACAGGGGAAGCAGAGAGCAGTGCTGCCTCGGGGTGGTGTTGGCTGCCGGAGCCCCTTCCTGATGGTGGAGCGGTGAGTTCTCCACAATGTTCTCCCACCAGGTACAGCTGTTCCCTCAAACCTGAAAACGGGGCAGGAGAGAAAACTGGGGGAGACCAGGGGCTCCAGAACGTGTCCTGGGGAGAGGCGACTGGGTGGGATTACGGGCGCTATCCTGGGGCCCGGGGCAAGCTCTTTACAAACACTGCAGCCCTCCAGCCCCCTGGGGGCTGCCTCCCTGGCTTCTTCCTCCTGACTTCTGGTGTTGCTGTACCTGGGCAGCAGCCAGGTACCTGGCCCTCACTCTGTAGCCTGCTGGGGCCATGGGGTGAGTGTTTAGGTCTCTGCACTCAAGGAAAACATGCAAGCAGTCAGTGACAGCACAGGCACCAGGGATGTAGAGCCAGGCGTAACTGGGGGAGCCCGGGAAGGCTGCCTGGAGGAAGTGCCCAGGTTGGGCTGTGGAGGAGGAGCCAGGTTTGCCTGGAGACAATTCATTTCAGACAGGGAGAAGCAGAGCCTGCCAAGGCCTTGAGGAAAGACCAAGTTCATTTCCCTGGAGGGCAGGGCTCCTTGGGCTGGTGAGCCTGTCTGAGGGGTCCAGTGCTCCTAGCAGAGTGAGATCCCCCAGCGCTGGAAGGATCACCCCACACAAATGAGACTGAAAGTCAGACTTTGTAAACGTAGTATCTGGGTGCAAACGGTATGCCCTTTACTAGCTGCACGAGTTTGGCAAGTCACCTGACTTCTGTGCACCTCAGTGTCCTCATGTGTGAAATGGGGTGTCGCAGAGGAATGTGCTGAGGTGCTGCGTGTAACTCGCTGGCACAGAGACATGCTCAGCAGGTCTTCCTCCTCGAGGGGGTGGGGTGGGAGCCGGGGGAAATGCAGGAAGGCAGGCCCCGACCAGCTGGGCAGAGCTTGCAGTGCCTTCTCAGTCGTGTGGGACACCCCTGGGGAGCTCGGGGTGGGGATCGGCTGGTTGGGATTTGTGTGCTGGAGAGGGGCTCTTTCCCACGGTGGCCTGGAAGTAGTTGGGTCACTGGACCCGCTGAGAAGGGGCCAGGCCAGCTCAGGGCAGGGGCTCTGGGTGAGTGCAGACCATTTGGGGAAAGAATCAGCAGCACTGGATGGAGTCCAGCTGAGGACCGAGGGAGGGCGAGGTGTGGGGTGGGGTGAGTCTGGGTTCCTGCCAAATCCCGGGGCAGACAGGTGACCCGTTGCTAAGATGGGGATTTGGGAAGGTCAGGCAAAAGCCCCAGTTTGGGCCAGGGAGTCTTTGGTGCCGGTGGCTTTTGTGGTTGGGGTCTGGAGCTCTGGAGAGAGAAGGAGGCGGGTGGGTAATGGGTGAGGAGAGGCGAGCTGGTGGTGCTGGGGCAGTGAGCTGAGCAGGAAGTAAGGCCCATCATCTGGGTGGGCGTCGCCCCTCAGCTGTGGCCTCCAGGTCCTGCAGGCCCACGTGGGAGGCCCGCTTCCCCAGGAGGGGTTAGGGACCTCTCTGCAGGGCTGCTTGTGTCCCCTGTCTAAGAGAAGCCAGGCTCCTGCTGGTTATGGGGCCCAGGAATCTGAGCAGCAAGTGTGGCTTTGGCGGGGGCGGGGCTGAGGGGCCACAGGACCACTCAGGAAACCAGACACCAGCTGTGGCTGCTCCCCTAGAGCTCCCAGGCCCCCGTGACTCTGGTCTGAGCGCTGGCTACTTCCTGTCAAGTGATGAATGGGTAACGGCTGCTTATCCCAAGACCAGAAGAGAAGGGAGGCCGGGGCAGGGACGGGGGGGGGGCAGCCGGAGCCACAGCTCATCCATTCCCTCATGCTCCCTTCCAGGGCAGTGTGGACTGGGGGCATCAGACAGCCTTGGTTTCAAGTGTCACTTCCCCCTGTTGCCTGCTGTGTGGCCATGGGCTCCTTCCGTTACCTGGTCTGAACCTTCCCTTCTGCCTCGCATAAGGTAGACAACAGCCACCTGGGACTCCGTGGAGCCTCTGTTTTCCCATCTGCAAAATGGGGGTGATGGGTTCTTGGAAGATATCAAGTCACTGAGCTCAGGGGGGCTGCTTGGTAAGGATGTTGGCTGACGCTGAAGCTGGTCCGGCCTTGACACCACCAGGGGCCCGGCTGGAGCTGCCTGTCTCCTCGCTGGGCCTTCGATCGCCACTGCGGAGGGGTGCGTTGGGCAGGGCGGGCCTGAGACACGGCCCTCTCCCAGCTGGCCAAGGCCCCGGGCAGTGGGCACCCATCCCTGGCACTGGCCGCCAGGAGTCTGCTGGGCAAGTGGAAACAGCCGCAGGGGCCTGCATGGTGTTGGGTCCCTCATTTGGGGGAAAGAAAACTGTGTGTGTGTGTAGGGGAGGGTGTGAGGTCAGGAGGGGGTTTCCTGCTTTGGGAAATCAGCCCGTGATGCTGCTCATGAGCCGGAAGGACTGAGAAGGGGCCTCCCTCTGAGAAACCGGCACAGGGTCCGGTGGCCGCTGCGGCCGAGCCTCCAAGGACGTCTGGGTGGCTCTCCTGAGGGCTGAGCAGAACCTGTCAGCCTTCGCCACCTTCACCCCCAAACCAGGGCAGTGGTGCCCCTACCTCAGTGGACGCACTGAGCACCAGCTGGGCTCAGCCTCGTGGTCGCCGATGACCCTGACCCCTGCACACACACGTGCAGGAAAGGGCAGGGACACGCCGTTTCCACTCAGGGCTTGGGAGCAAAGTGACAAACGCTTGTACCCACATGGTATAAGAATGCACTTCCAGAAGCCCCACGACACCCACCCCCCTCATGCACGTACCCCCCACCCTGCCCCAGGCCCGGTCCTTGGCCTGAGCCTTGTGGTGTCTTGGGTCATCTGGCCCTGGGAGGGTAAGGACCCCAGGGAGCTGCTGGCCTCCACGAGGTGTGGCATTTGGCGGGGCCCAAAGGAGGGACAGGCTTTCCCTAGCTGAAGTTTCCAGAAATTGGGAGGCGAAGGCCAGACAGCAGTCTTAGTCAGAAAGGCCACTTGGGTGACCTCAGAGCCCTGCCAGCGGGAGCTGATCCCCTCTAGGATTAAACCCAAGTCCCCGCGTCCCCCGGGGGTCACTCCCTGCAGTAGGAAGAGCCTTGTCAAAGGCCAGGGGGAGGAGCCGGGCAGTGGGCGTGGCAGAGGTGGCCGCAGTTCCCGTAGGTGATGCAGGTGTTTGCTCCAGAGTCATCTCACAGAGGCCAGAGCGCAACCTGGGGTCCCCCAGCCCTGCTCTGTCCCTCCCAGCTGTGTGACCCTGCGCAAGACCACGCCCGTCTCTGAGCCCCAGCTCCCGCCTGGCACGTGGAGGCGACCACTCCCGTTGCCCCATGGTCAGCACTGGCGGCAGTGGAGCAGCTAAAGCCTCGGGGCGGTGCGTGCGCCAGGCTCTGGTCTGAGGCGTTCATGTCTGTGAACATGTTTAATCCTCTCAGTTGCCCTCAGAGATGGGTTTTACTATTGGCCCCATTTTCCAGACGAGGAAACTGAGTACTGAAAGGTTGCCCATCCCAAATAACCCCTGGGCTCCTCCTGATTCGGTCCCTGGGAGTCTGATAGACATGGCGTGTGTATACACACACACACACACACACACACACGTCCCGAGCCCAGGCCGGGGAGCCACACTGCGCCCACAGCGCCTTGGAGATGCAGGACCCTCACTCCCGGCAAAGAAAGGCCCTCTCTGAGGGCACTCGGTGTGGCCTGCGGCTCTGGGCCTCACATTCCACGGATTGTTGGCCCCTGACTTGGGCTTGGCAGCCGGTTCCTCATTGTTCGGCAGCTTGGCAGGAGCTCGGCAGCGGCAGCTCCCTGCGTTACCCGGAGGCGCCGGCGTGCGCTGTGGTTCCTTGCCCGGCTCTCCATGTCCTCCCTCCAAGTCCCTTTGTCTTGATCTTTCTGCGTCTGAGCCCCTAAGAAGCAGTTTCTGGCAGGAAATTTCTGGGATTAAAGGGTCCGGTTTCTGTTGAAGTGAAGACAAAAAAGAACGAAAATTCTCTGAAATTTTCTGGAGACTCTGGGACCGAGTGGGGGGCAGGGCTTGGGAGTCAGCGAGGCCCGGGTCCACGTGCCCCTCTGTAGCTCACTCGAGACACGACCTTGAGCCTCGCCTCTGAACCCGATTCCTCGTGGTGAGATGGGTCTACCAGCAGCCTCAGGGTGCATGGAAAAGACCTGGCCCCCTGGGAGCTCAGAGCTACGTTGCCTTGCCCTCCCTCCCCACCTCTGCCCCTTTGTCGTGGCCCCTCTCTGGCACGGGGTGGGGGGTGGGGGGAACTGTGGCTTTTCTGGAACAAAGGCTGCTGCTTTTCTGGAACAAAGGCCCCTCCCCTCGCTGGGGAGCGTGGTGCAGCACCTTCTATTCTAGACAGAAAGGCTCCCGGGAACATCATTCACCACAGCCCAGGGCCTGGCAGGAGAGGTGCGTGGACAGCAGTGCTGTAGCAGCTGGTGCCGTCCCAGAGGGCAAGGACCATGGCCCTCGTGGGGGGAGGTGGCCCTCGTGGCCCACTCAGCACAGATCTCATTCTCGTTCAGTGGGGAGCCCCTGGACGGGAAGAGGATGCTGGGGCGGGCTGCGAGGAGCGCCACACGGAGGTTTGGCGCAAAGATGCTTTTGTGGGTGTGAGTCCTGGCTCCTCGGCCTGTGATCCGTGTGATCTGGGCACCTCTCGTAGCCTCCTTGTGCTTCGGTTTTCTCATCTGCAAAATGGAACCATAAGAGACCCTATTCGGTGGAATTATTCAAATGAGATGGGCTGACAGCTGAAGCAGGGAGCAGGGCCGGCATAGTGAGTGCACACGACTGTTGGCTGATCATGACTATTTCTGATGGGGCCCGGGTGGGGGCCCTCCCGTTGCTCCTGTGTGAGGAGCTGGGGACACCTGAGAAGCTCCTGAGGGCGTGCAGGCCGCTGCCTCTGAGCTCAGCTGTGGGAGTGCCCTGTGGGGGTGTGGGAGTGACCTTCGCAAATACCTCCTAGGTTTCTGACCCATGTGACTTGCCCAAGGTCCCCGCTGGGGAGCGACAGGGTCAGACACAAACCCCGGCTGGCCGGCCACAGAGGCTGTGTGAGGTGGGACGAGGGAAAGGGAAGCCAGGGCGGGCGCACGTGAGGTCGGTGAGCAGGTGAGCAGGTGAGCGAGGCACCGCGGGCCCTGCCAGTGCTTCTGCGTACAGCTCTCCCACCTTTCCCAGAGGCCCCCCTAAGGGCAGAGGACGGTGAACATGTCACCCGGAGGGGTCTGGGGGTGCAGCCCCAAGCAGCTGCAGAGCCTGCAGGAGCCTCGGGTTTTATCTTAAAATTCATGCGCATTTTACATTCCGTTCCCTCTGTATCCGGTTTATGTCGCACACATTTCCCCCCTGAGAAACAGCGCTGCCTCGGGGAGCTGCTCGTGTTTATCTGTTTATCCTGGGGCCTTTCGTACCCAGGTTCTCACCGTGTCACCTGGGGGGGGAGCGCTCCATGCGGAGGCGGGCACAGATGGTGGGCAGATGCTGAGGGGACTGCGGTCCCATCTGCATTTCAGGAAGTGGCCTCAGCGGCCTGGGCAGAGGAGGAGGGCGTGGTGGGGAGGGGGCCCCAGGCCCTGGAGGCCCAGCGATCAGGCAGTCAGGGGCGTGCGTGCGGGGACAGAGGCCTCCGAAGAACAGGCATAGCGTTGCTGTGCCCTCACCGTGACACTGATTTGAGATAAGAAAAAGGAGACAGCAAGAGCTCTACCTTCGTGTGTATACATTAGGATGAACCACATACAATGCTGAGTGTGGAAGTCAAAACTGGTTGAGTTTGGGCAACGTCACAGACAGGAGCCCGCAGGGGCCGGGCCGGGCTGTGCTGGGCAGGAGGCTCCTCGGGCGGCGCCCTGCCAGCCGGGGTGGTGTGGACCTGCAGTCCCTGTCACACCGCCTGCTCCATGTGGCATCGCTCCCTGCCATCTCCTGTGCGGGCTGGAGAGCAGCGTTATCTGAAAACGCAGATGGAAGGTGTGAGAGGGAGGAGCTGGGCCTGCCGAGCACGTGGGAGGAGGGGCCCTGGACGCGAAGGTCCTGCCAAATGCTCGGGGTGAATGAAGGCCTGTCCTCCTGCAGCCTCACAGCTGCTTCTGCTTCTGTGCGCCTGTGCCTCCACCCCTGCCTGGGGGTGCTTGTCTGCTGGGAGCCGAGAGGCTGCCTGTGACCCCAGGAGTGGAAGGGATGTTGGGGGTGATACTCAGAAGGCCTTCAGCTCAGGCCTGGGTGCCTGGTGGCACTCAGGGACAGCTGCTGCGGTTACTATAGCAACTGGTGACTAGCATCTGAGCTGTCGGGGAGCCTCTGATGTGACAAGCCCTGGAGGTTGAGAGGGTTGCTCCCTGGTGCCCGGAGGCTTGAGCAGGACTGTGAGAGGGACCCATGGCCTCCCCGTGATTGGGGGACGCAGAGGCTTGAGCAGGACTGTGAGAGGGACCCATGGCCTTGGCCTCCCCGTGATTGGGGGACGCAGGGCCCTTCCTGCAGCTGTTGCTTGTGGTCCGACTTGAGGTCTGCTTCTCCTGACCACCCAGGCTGCCAGCCAGGGTTTATGTGGGACTGATGTTGGGGGGCAAGGGTGTAGAACTACCCCCCAAGAGGCTTGGAGGACAGCGATGTGGACAGAACGAGGCTTTGGAGTCTGGCACAAGTGGGGTTGAATCTGGTGCCCCTGGCTGGCTGGGGCCACCTTTTAGACTTTTCCCTGCAGAGCCTCAGTTTCCCCTCTATCCATTAGGGACAATCCTCGCAACCTAAGAGGACAGCATAATGGAGGGAAAGCGTGTCACACAGGGTGTGCAGTCCTAGGCCTGCCACTTCTGAGCTGGGTGGCCTCGGGCAAGGTACTTAACTACTGTGCACCTCAACTCACACACCTGTAAAATGGGGCCAGTGAAAGCACTTCCTCCGTCCAAGGGCTGTCAGGAGGAGAGAATGCGCAGGCAGATACATAAGAAAACCCTTCTTTTCTTTTGCAGCCCGTGCCCTTGTGAGGCTGGCATGCAGGATGGCAGGACAGCCCAGCCACATGCCCCACGGAGGGAACCCCAACAGCCTTTGCCACACCCCGGGGCCCGCGCACCCTCCTGACCCACAGGTAAGCCCTTTCCTCTCTCTGCAGGGCCTTGGAGTCTCCCAGGGACACATCCCTGAGGCTGCTTCGCCCTGGCCAACGGGGGCAGCCCCGAGACAGAGCCTCCTCTCGCACGTTTCCAGCGATGGGAGCAGAGCTCACTGCCTCACCCAGCCAGCCCTTCGTTTCCTCCAGCGGCACTCCGAGCAGCCACTCTGGGGGGGGATGCCAGGTGCTGGGCCTGCCCCCGGGTGTTCCCATGTGAATGGAATCAGTGCTGAGGGATCAGTGCTACTGAGAAGGATGGACATAGAGGGGCTTGTGGCAGCGCCGAGGAGAAAGGAGGGTGCGGGCAAATGGGCAGGGAGAACTGGGGTCAGAAAGAACTTCCTTACTCTGGGCCGAAATCTGCCTCCCTCCTGGTCGGGGCTGCCTCCCTCCTCCGTGCTGCTTCCACACCTGTGCCCAGGCCCTGGGTCCCGGCCATGAGCACATCCCACTGGGGGACTGGATCCTGGGTCTCCTTCCCTCCTTAGACAGAGAGTCCTCTCGAGCCCCTCGTGCCTGCTGAGTTAATACACTGCACTGCACATATGTGTAGTGCACCCAGGACGCACATGACCCAAGTCTGCTCTGACCCTGCACGCAGTCTCACGGGAGGGTCAGACAGGAAAGAATGCAGAAGAAACTCGGAGCCAGTGAAGCTCCAACAAGGCACCTGACCCAAAGCCAGATTCACGCAGAGGCGACATAAGAACTAGGAGAAACTGTGTGTGTGTGTGCACGCGCATGTTCACATACACACACGTGCACAGGGGTCCAAGCGCATCTGTACTCTCCATTTCTGTCGCTGGCTGAGGTGCAGGGGCCCATTTCCTAGACGGATTTGGGGAGGTGGATCCCAGCAACCTGGGCAGCCCGTGGACACTGCTGGTCCAGAGTCCACCAGGACATCTCAGCGATGCTGGGGCAGCGGGGCCTCCTCGGGTAATGTAGCAATTTGTCATATTAAGTCATTCACTAGCAATCGAGTCCCCCTTGATTAATCTCCCAGAATTAGCCAGTTGCATTTCAAGCAATTAGGGTTAATTATAGCCTTGTTTGGCAGAGGAGAGAGCCCCGTAATTACTTCACGGACAAGAACGCGCTGGGCTGCGGCGGCGGCCATGGCGTCTCGTCGCACACGTTGGAGTGGTAATGACATAGTTAAGTGTAATTAGATCCGATTACTCAGCGTTGGCCAGCGCCTGTCGGGGAAGATGCCCCAGTGCTGCCAGCATCTGGCCGGGCTTGCAGTACCAGGAAGAACAGTGGTGTTGACGCTGGGGCTGCGGACGGTTGGGTTGGACAAAGGACAGCCTGGCACTTCCTGTCGCCTTGTCTGGTATTTAAATGCCATCTGAGGAGATATCGGGGCCTGAACCTTGCCTATTTCAGGACATAGAAACACTGAAACTGATGGCGGGGGCATTTTCCTTTATGGTAGGGGGCACTGCTGTTTCCCCAAAATCATTCTTAGAGGAAGGAGCCAGGCTCCATGACAGCAAGAATGCTGCATGCTGGACCGGACTGGGTTCAGCTCCCAACTCCATCCCTCACCAGTCAGGTGACGTTGGTCAGTGACCTCTCCGAGCCTCAGTCTCCTCATCCGTAAAATGGGGCCATGAAGACTGAGTGAGATGGTATACTCTAAACATCCAGCATGGCACCCAGCATCGTGGGTGTTTCGGAAATGGGAAGTCATTGATCTCATTGTGATATTCTAAAATTTAATTTCGTTTTCACAGCTAAAGAGTCCAGAGCTGGAAATACCCCCAATGCAGATAGAACAATTTAGCCCTCTGATTTTTAATAACCTTCTGTGCCCAAGACACACGGTTTGTCCAGTTCTGAGAGCTACCAGCATATGAAAATATGTTTGCTGAACACAGCAGAATTATATGTGAAATTCATATATCCTAGTAATGGGGAAAGCTGAACATGCCTGCCTTTATTAAGGTTTTGAATGAATGAATGAATGAGTGAATGAATGCAGTTGATAAAAAGCATCTATCTTTATGATTTTTGCCAAGTTGCTGCAGAGCATTCTCATCAGGAATGAAAGGCCAGGCTCAGCTGGCCCAGGAAGAAGCACATGAATTTCCAAGCAGGAGGACGGTGTTCTTGCCTGAGAAAGCCCTGGCTAATGCGTCTTCCATCTGGAAAGTCTTTGCAGACCTGCTCGGGCTGTGCCAAGTTCCGCTGTATCCGGCACTGTTCCGAGAGAGAGAGAGAGAGAGAGAGAGAGAGAGAGGAACGTGCCTGACTTTGCAGGAGATGAGGACAGCATTGCACAGGCCCAAACCGTTAGGAAAATATTCCCAAGCCAACGACGGTCGTTAGATAAGATTTAATGTCCAAATATCGATGGCCATTAACGGTCAAGAAGTGTTTGCTTTGCTGTAAATTCAGCAATTGCTTGTCTCATTTTTGCCCTCGGTCTGCGTGTTCCAGGAAGAGGGAGGAGCCAGACCTGAAGGTGCAGGACTGTGGGGTTAGATGAGGGTTTAAATCCCGGTGCTTAGATAAGGTAGGGTGAGCAGTCATGATGAAAGGCGTGGACTCCGCGCTGTGTCATTTGGAATTGACTGCAGCCGATGGGGGGCCCATTGTGGGTTTGAAGTTGGTGGGGTTGAGGTTTTAGATCTCTGGGAGCTGAGGCTCGAGGCGCAGGGAAGGTGGAAAAAGGAGGCAAAGAGGTGAGACGATGCCTAAGCCTTAACCAGGCTGGACACGGAGTGAAGATTTCAGAGACTTCCAGGGGGAGAAACCGTCTGCTTTTGGTGACTGAAGGGAGGAGGGAGAGGGAAGTCCAGGATGTGCCCAGCCTCTGGGTGATGGCTGCTGCTCTGTGTGGCTTCACCCTTCCGGTCTTTGCTTGTCCATCACTGGGAAGCTGATTCCGGAGTCTCTCGTCCGCATGTTTAATTAAGCTCAGTTCGCTCCGAGTTCCGAGCTCCGTTAATGAGGGTCGGCCTGGGGAGCCACGACAATGGAGATGCCTTGGGTTTTGTCATCAGATGTCTTCCACACTTCGGGCATCTCGCTCACTGTTCCCATGGTGCTGCGTGTGGATGTCCGGGCGAGAGAGTCACCGTGGCGGTTGCACCTACCTCCTCCCCCCCTTCCACCAGCTCAGAGCAGTAGGTCTTATTCGGGGCTCCAGTCTGCAGGGGTGGGGGCGACGCTGCGATACATGACTTGCCCGTTAGCTTGGGAGGCGCAGAGGCCGGAGTCACTGCTGTCGCGTGGCCCGTGTGCACCTTCTTGAGTTTGAAATGAGCCAGATCGTGAAGAGCCGAGTGGGGCTGGCGTCCTTAGAGCCTGAGGATATGGACTCTCTGTAACTCGTGCCCTTTCGTGCAGCGTGGATTGGAAACGTGTTGCCATATACGCATGTCCCGCGTTCCTTACACACGATGTCAGATGCCTTTAAAGGTGAACTTGGTTTACAGGAAATGTCATTCTGATGAAGTGTGCTTTCTAAAATCCCAGAAACGGTTGCCTTAAAATTAATGATGCATTGCAAATATCGGGGGGGAAAGACCCATCCAGTGTAAAGACGATTAAAATTCAGGTCAGAAGTCTGACTTAGTCAGGCTAAATTTTTTAATGAGATTTCAGGAAATTAATTGGGCGAATGCATTTTTATACTTTTAACATGTAATTTTATGCTCCTGTTTGAAAAAAAGAAGAAGAATTTGTCGATGGCCAAGGCTTATTGTGGTTCAAACATGTTTAACTCCAATTAGCACAGGGTGGGGGGCATTTGTGGCCTAATGTGATCGGACTTGGAGAAGAAAGCTGGGTTTCTCCACGCTCGCTGGGGTGGGGGTGTCCAAGATACTCCCTTCCCTGTACGGTGGGCTTTGGCCCGAGAAGCCTGGCAGCATTCCTTGGGAGGGTGGGCTGGGGACAGAGGTGACTCAGGGACCTGGGCCGTCGTCTTGGCTCCTTAGCCAGACCTCCAGAGTTGCTTCCAGAGACCCCCTTCTCTCTGAGATGGTGGGGCCTCCTGGGCATCGCAGGCCTCCTCCCTCGGTCCCCTGCAGCTGGCAGCAGAGCCTGGGTCAGCATCCCCACTGCCTACCCAGCCCTCCACCCCCTCTATTCCTTGGGAGGGTGGGCTGGGGACAGAGGTGACTCAGGGACCTGGGCCGTCGTCTTGGCTCCTTAGCCAGACCTCCAGAGTTGCTTCCAGAGACCCCCTTCTCTCTGAGATGGTGGGGCCTCCTGGGCATCGCAGGCCTCCTCCCTCGGTCCCCTGCAGCTGGCAGCAGAGCCTGGGTCAGCATCCCCACTGCCTACCCAGCCCTCCACCCCCTCTCCTCTACCTCTGGGGGAG
>NW_006294400.1:3892818-3900408 GCF_000327345.1 Myotis davidii | reverse complement strand
GGAGAGCGCAGTCCCTTGGCTCACAGTCTCAGAGGTCACTGCTTGACCACAGCCAGGTGACATTGGGTCAATGACCTCTCTGAGCCTCAGTTTTCTCATCTGTGAAATGGGGCCATGAAGGCTACATGAGATGAAACTTTAAATGAGGAGGAGGAGTCAGAAATGACCTTTGGTGCCCATGGCGAAGCGAGGCAGGGGGAGCGCAGTCCCTTGGCTCACAGTCTCAGAGGTCACTGCTTGACCACAGCCAGGTGACATTGGGTCAATGACCTCTCTGAGCCTCAGTTTTCTCATCTGTGAAATGGGGCCATGAAGGCTACATGAGATGGCAAACTTTAAATATCCAGCATGACATCCTACATCGCGGAAAGCGGAAATGATAGGCCGTTGGTCTTATCCTTATCATGTAAAATTCATTTTCGTTTTCACAGCTAGAGAGCCCAGAGCTGGGCACCCCCTCAGGGCAGACCCTCGTGGGGATGAGGACGGTGGTGAGGACGCCCTGCACTGTGTCCTGGGCCAGGCGTTTGCCAGGCCAGGTGCTGTACACACCCTGCCTCCGTCCGTCCTTCCGTCCCAGCCGCCTGGGAAGTAGGCGCTGCTGTTCTACAGACATCTGCGATGCCAACGCCAACACCAACACCAGTAACACACAGCCTTTCCTGTGTGCCATGTGCTTTCATTCATTAACCTGTTTAACCCCCTGGGGATTACAGATAAGGAAACTGAGGCCCAGAAGGGCTTGGCTAAGATTTACGGCCAGGAAGTGGCAGAACTTGGACTTGAATCCAAGCTCAGGGCCCCAGTGTCCCTGGAGCTTGTTCGTTTTCCCCAGGAGCCGGTCCGGGCCCAGACCTGACGGGCCGTCCACAGCATCCGATGAGCCTTCCCAGGAAGGCCGACAGGGTCTTTACTGGGAACCACGCTGGTCTGAGCTGCCCGGGCCCAGCCCCGTGTTTGCCCAGCAGTTCAGAGCTCCAGGGACCCTGTTAATCCATATCATCTCCCTGGACCCTCGTGGACTCCTGAGGCTGGTGTTATGCGGCCGGGCTGTGGACGACCTCCCCGGGCTGCAGGGGCAAGAGTGGAGCTTGCCGAGGGGCGACCCAGGACAAGGAAGGCCTTGGAGGTGGCAGCAGAGAGCGGCCTGGCCTTTCGGGGCAAGAGCTGAGGTCACCTTTTCCTTTTCCACTCACAGCCCCTGAGATAAATCAGGGTCAGGACTCTGCTGGCACAGGCGGCTGCGCCGGGAGCCCTGTGTCCCGCCGTGCCCCCACCGAGCAGAGGCCACCCGGTGAGGGGCCCCATTCACCTCCCGGGAGGCACCCTCACCCGGCGCTGCTGCCCCAGTGACCTGCCCCACCACAGGAGCTCATTCCTCTAATTAGGTCGAATGGGTTGTGACAGGAAATGCAAATCTGGGTCATCGCATATGCAGATGTGCAGCTGGAGCGGCAGCAAGCCGGCTGGGATGTCACCCATGTCCTCTGGGAGCTTCCTGGAGGGTCTGGAGCGGGCAGCCGAGCTCTGGGGCCAGCCCGGGGCGGGGGGGCGGGGGGGGCGTGCGGGGGACTCAGCACTCATCCTGAAGAGAAGCAGCCCAGCTTCCCAGAGCAAGGATCCTTGGAGATCACATCCTCCAAACACTTCAAGTCCCAGGGGGGAAACTGAGGCCCAGCACGGGAGGGTCCCTGCCCCATGTCACCCAGCAGTGCATTCAAGTCCCAGCTCCCACTGCCTGGCTGGGAGACCGTGCCCCCCTTTTCTTATTTATAAAATGGGATTAATAATTTACAAGGCTGTTCGAAGATTTAAGTCATAAAATCTGTCTTAGCAGCCAGTACAGTAACTGACGCACAGTGGGTCCTAATACACGACGGCGCGTCATATCTCCCTGAGGACGCGTGATTCCTCCAGGCGCTGACGGCACCTTTGTCTGAGGGCGTGTGATTTCGGCTGCACTCCGAAGTGACAGTGGACGGTCACAATGACCCACTGAGCTCCAGTTTTGAGCACAGTCCATGTGTCATTCGACAAACATGCCCAGTACTTGCCTTGGCTCAGGGGACATGGAGGGCACTGAGACAGGAGCCCACTTTCGGAGAGGCGCGAGGTGGGGCTGCGGGGGAGGCAGACAACCATGAGGGGCGTGATAAGGGCGGTGGGGGAACCAGCAGCCTGTTTCTCTTCCGCAGAGCAGGGGTCCTTGCGGGGAGCACCTGGGGTGGGTGTGGAGAGCACGGGGGTCGGGGCGACGAGGATGACAGCGGGTGGTGATCAGAGCCCTCCTTCACCCACGGGCGCCGGGAAGGGCAGCACTCCACCTCGGCCTGGCTGGACGCCAACGCCCTCTGTCCCCCCTCCAGAGGCACCCGAACGCCCTGTCTTTCCGCTGCTCGCTGGCAGACTTCCAGATCGAGAAGAAGATCGGCCGAGGGCAGTTCAGCGAGGTGTACAAGGCCACCTGCCTGCTGGACAGGAAGACGGTGGCTCTGAAGAAGGTGCAGGTGAGCCAGCGACTCACGGGTCAGAGCTGCCTTGCAGGAGCCCGCTTCTGTGTCTAACCGTGGCAGCCCGGGGCCAGTCCCTCCCCCTCCTGCCCTCCCTTCCCTGCCTTTCCACTGTAAAGGAGGGAAATTAGTTCCCGGCTCGCTGGGTATGGAGAGAACCAGGCGAACTGCTGAAAGTTCCATCTGAGCCGTAAAGGAAAACACTGAGCATGCCCTGAGCACCTACTGTGTGCACAGGGGCCTGCTGGGAGCTCACAGAGCCTCGACAACAGCCCTGGCTGAGGACTAGCATCCCACCGCCCAGAAGAGGAAAACGGTGCCGAGCAGGGAATGACTCGCCAGGCCCTCAGAGGGACTGAGGCCCACGACCCTGCTGCCTGCACTGGCTGGTCCGTCTGGGCTGGAGTGTCCTCCCAGCCCCCGTGTCCCTCCTAAAGGGCAGGAGGGGGTTGAGTAGACGGTTTTAAGCAGCAAACTCTGGCCAGGAAGCATTTCAGTGAGAGCCGCCGGGCCCCTTGGCACGCTGCTTCCCTGCAGGAGATGGTGTTGCCTCCTCCGCGCGTCCCGATCCCTGTACGAGATTAGCCGCCTGGGCAGAGGAGGCGACTCAGGCGCGGTCACAGGGTGGCAGCCGGTCGCAGGGTGGCAGCCGCGTGGAGGCCTCCCGCCGGAAGATCCGGCATCAGTTTCCTTGTTGATCCTGGACTCGCACACGGCTTCAGGTCCCGGAGGAGAAACGGGCGCCTCAGTTCAGAAAAGGACCACGTTCTGCCCTTTGTTCCCCAAGGAGGGCTCTCGGGCTCCTTTTGTCCGGGTTTGTTTGTGTCGTGAGGGATTTGGTGACGAGGCTGCGGGCCTGCCCACCGTCTCTGTTCCTGTAAGTCAGAAGGCGCTGGGAGGCCCCACCCTGAGTGAGCGCTGGAGGTCGGGGGCAGGAGGGGTCGAGGTGCCAAGGGCTGAACTTCACCTTCTCACTCTGTCCAGCTCGGGCTATTGGCCCCATGTACAGAGGTGAAGACTGAGGCTCTGAGTGTGTTTCCTGGCCTGCCACCTCTCAGTGTGACCTCAGCCAGTCCCTGGGCTTCTCCGGGCCTCAGTCGCCTCCTCTGTGAGTCAGTGGCAGTACTTCCTGCCTCGTGGGAGTCTCCCTGAGGATTCAGCCTAAAGCGGGCAGCATGGCGCCTGGCACATGGCGGACCCACCAAGCAGAACTGTTGTCCTCACGGGGTAGGGCCGCTCAGCAAGGAGGTGGCTGAACGGGATGCCGGGTGCGGGGTTTTAACCGCCCTATTTCTCTTTTTCCTCTCGCCCAAGATATTTGAGATGATGGACGCCAAGGCCAGGCAGGACTGCGTCAAGGAGATCGGCCTCCTGAAGGTGAGAGCCCTGAGCGGGATGGTCTCTGTGGGCCGCCCTTCGTTGAGCTGGATCAGGACTCACTGGACCGGGCGTGTAAAGGGCAGACGGCCCAGGGCCTGACCGGGGGGAGGCGTGCAGGGTGCGGACGGTGGTGGCATCTGTGGTCGCTTCCCTCTTCCCACTGGCATCTGCATTGGCTTCCCTAGAGTCAGAGGTTACAGGACATTCCGCGCTAGACTTGGCCCTGGCCCGGGCTGCTCTCTCCTGGGGATCCCTCCCTGCCCCCCAGGTGTGGGATGCTGCTGAGATCTTGGAAGTGATGGGGGAGGAGGAGCAGCAGCAGCAGCAGCAGCAGCAGCAGCAGGAGGAGGAGGAGGAGGAGGAGGGATGGGGAGGAAGAGCAGCAGCTCGAGGCCAAGGAACCTGGGTTCGAATCCCAGTGTCTTCATTTACAAGCCGTGTGACCTGAAGCAAATGATTTTACCTCTCTGAGCATCTGCTCAGTGGTGAGAACACCTGCCTCAAAGGATGTAGGCAGGTTGAGAGGATTAAATCAAACAGTGTCTGAAGAGGGCCTGGTGCAGCAGGGCACACAGTAGGTGCTTGCTCGGCATCTTCTCCCTTCCCAGGAAACAGGAGAGCCTTTCTTCGTAGCTTCTGAAAGGGGGGGCTATGGTGGCAGTGACATCTTCAAAGCCACAGCTGCGGGATTTCCAATGAGCAGCTCATCTGCCGGCCCTGCCCTGGGCTCCAAGGCAGGCAGCAGAGGGTGACCCTTCAGGGCACTGCTGGCCACCTCGGGGCCCTGGAGCCAGGGGAAGCCCTGCGGAGACCGGGGCCCATTCCAGAGCCTAGAAGGCGGAGATGAGCTGCTGCAGGACCCCCGGCAGTGAGGATTGGGGGCCAGGTTGTGGTGGCCTCTGATGCCACACTCAGGACTTACATGTGGTGATGATGCGTCTCGGTGAGTCATGGTGACAAGGCTGGAGCCGGGAGGCTTGTAGGGAGCTGTTCTTAACTCCAACTGTTACAGGTCAAAATAACATAACTTTTTTTTAATAATATTATAATTTTTTTGATATTTTATTTTTTTAATATATATTTTTATTGGTTTCAGAGGGAGAGAGGAATAGAAACATCAATGATGAGAGTGAATCATTGATTGGCTGCCTCCTGCACGCCCAGTATCAAGCCTGCAACCTAGGCATGAACCCTTGATCGGAATTGAACCCGGGACCCCTCAGTTCACAGGTTGACACTCTATCCACTGAGCCAAACCTCAGAGAGAGGAAGGGAGAGGGAGAGATGGATAGAAACATCAATGATGAGAGAGAATCATTGATCGGCTGCCTCCTGCACGCCCCACACTGGGGATCGAGCCCACAACCTGGGCAAGTGCCCTGACCAGGAATCAAACCATGACCTCCTGGTTCATAAGTTGACCCTCAACCACTGAGTCACACTGTCTGGGCCTTCAGATAACATTTTAAACTATTACATGATGGTCAGCTTTGGAAGCCTGTTGTGACGTGGGGACTCTTCCTGATTCCCCAGCCTGGGGGACTAGCTGTCCCAGTCACCTGCCCCTCTCCACCCTCGGCCAAGAACACACGTATGCCGTCCACACCGAGTAAGGAATTGCACACGCGTGTGGACTGAGCTGAGCCCGCCTGTTTCGGGTCCCTGGGTGCGGAAACGTGTGAGCACAGCCCTTCGGTGGAGCAGCCAGGCGTGGGGTGAACTGGCCTGCGGGGGCGGGCAGCTGAGTGCCGATGACCGTGGGCTTCAGGGGTGGGCACGCCCCTGGCTCACAAGCTGTGTGGCTGTGGGCGAGCTGTTGACTGCTCAGGCCCTCAGCCCCCTCCTCTGTCCAAGGAGGTGATGACGGCTATGCCGTCCTCCCGGCTGTCGGGGAACTAGTGAGCGGATGCTGGGGAGCTCAGGTAGCTGGTGTGTGCCAGGTGCTCTGCCAGCGCAGCCCTGTGGTCGCGGGAGGGCCACGCCAGCCCCTTTCCAGGCCGCCGACCCAGCTCCTGCCTGCCCGTGGGAAGTCAACAGGATGTGCCAGGGCAGGAGGTGTTTCCTGCAGAACAAAGGGAAACGCCGTTCTCAGAGGGGCCACTGGGCGACTTGTTCGTATTTTCATGCCAGGACCCGAAACCAAGGCCTCCCGGTGCCGAGGCCGCTGGGCGTGGGGCGGGAAGCGCCATGTTGGAACACAGCAGATTCACATACTCACGGGCTGGGCGCCGTTTCTGAGCACAGGGGATGCAGCCCAGCGCGGGAGGCAGATCCAAGAGGCCCCGGGTGCAGGGATTCCAAGAAGAGGGGACCTTATGTTGGGGCGCCCTTTACTCTCAGCCCTGCCCGCTGTCCTTCCCTCTGGCCACTTTGTTGGACATTTCAAGGATGTTCATCGAATCTTCACAGCACTATGCCCATTTTACAGATGAGGAGACTGAGACTGAGATGCAAATGTCACCCAGCTTTCCAGCGTCACCAGCTCCGCCTGACACCCAAGCACAGGCCTTTTCCATAAGACACTCACCTCTCCAGCAAATGCCAGGGCCGCGTTCGTGGGTGCCAGGGGGGTGCCAGCCCGGGGCAGGCACTGAGGCCGTACCATCTCTCACTGACTCTGCCGCTCTCTCTCTTTCCTTGGGCAGCAACTGAACCATCCGAACATCATCAAGTACTTGGACTCGTTTATTGAGGACAACGAGCTGAACATTGTGCTGGAGCTGGCGGACGCGGGCGACCTCTCGCAGATGATCAAGGTGAGGGTGCCAGGGGGCAGGCAGGGCCCGGAGCTGCCCAGGGTCAGGGAGCCCTTTCTCGGGCCTCTGGGACACTCAGCCCCCCTTGCTGGGCCCACAGGCCTCAGGCCCCGTCCCCACGTGCTATGAGAGGGCCGGCCATAGCCAGAAAGGATCCCTCCCCGACCCCCGTGGTCCCAGCCTGCCTTGGGCTCAGGGCCACTTCTCCTGCCTCACGGGAGGAGCAGGCATAGGACCCTGCACTCGGTCAGACCCCACCAGCTCACGGAATCTGGGAAAGTGTCATGTGGGTGCAGTTGCCTCCTTTTACAGATGGGAAAACTGAGCCCAGAGAGGTTAAGAGACTTCCCCGAGGATACGCAGCAGTGAGGGGAGAGCTGGGTCTGTAGCCCCGGTCTCTGTTTAGAGGCCCGGGACCCTCTAGTGGACTTGGTTCCCAAGATGATTTCCCTGAGGCGCCTCCAGCCCCTGAGGGGCGTCCTCATTCCCACGCAGCGGCAGCGGCGAGGCCAGGAGTCTCCGCGAGTTGACTGACCTGCCAAGTTCCACAGGCAGGCTCGGGGCCAGGCCTGGCTCTCGCTGCGCATTCCACGCAGCCCTCCCGGCACTCCACCCCTCACCCCACCTCCGGGGGCCGGGGCCAGGTCCACATGAGTCTAGGATCAGGGATCATCGCAGCCCCTGACAGAGCACCTACTGTGGGCCACAATGTGCTGACCACTAGCATCACTCACCGAGTCCACACTGTTCTCGGCAAAGCTCAGAGAGGTTTAGTCACCTGCCTGTGGCGGCACAGCCTCCAGGTGGGACCGTCAGGCCCGAGCCCTTAGCCCTACTCCTTGTTTCTCTCTCAAGGCCTTCACTGCTGGCTTCACATGAGTCTGCAGGCTACTATTGCGAGTCCCCATCGCCTCCCTCCCGGGCCCAGACTGTCTGCTCTTGAG
>NW_006294400.1:3884396-3892632 GCF_000327345.1 Myotis davidii | reverse complement strand
ATACCCCCAACCCCCCTCCATCCCCCGCTCAGCTCCCAGCCACACTTTCAAATGGAACCAGACGAGGATTCTCTGTCATTCCCACCAGGCGCTGGGGATTGAGCAATTGCTTGGCGCTTGCTCTTCTGAAATTTGGCTCCTAGGAATACGGGCGTCTCTGGGAAGCAGCATTACTTGAGCTGTTATCACCTGCTTTCATATTTTCGTTGACATATTAATGCATTTGCAGGGATGTTAATCTCCACACATCCCTGGTGGGAACAGATGTGCTCTATCATGTCTTAGTTCTTCCTTCTCCCCCCACCCACACTGTTTCTCCTTCACATGTCATGCTCCCACTGAACACGCATGCCCCCTGCCCCCCCTGTGTGCAGGCCCGTCCTGAGCCCGAGAGGTGCTGCCCCATGGGTGCTGCCCCGGGGGAGCTGTCTTCTAACCGAGGGGGGATGGGCGCAGAGCGGAGCCGCGAACCATCGGCGTGAGCCAGCCCACACTGCCGGCCAGGAGGGGCTTCCAGGCTCGGGGATGTCTGAGCCCACCTGAGGGGAGACCCCAAGTCCAATGGCAGAACCGTTTGTACAAGAGCCCAGGGGATGGAAAACTGAGGGTCCACAGAGCATGTGGTCCAGGAGAGCAGTGTGGACGGGGAGGCATCGGACGGTCCAGGCTTCATGGTCCAGGCTCAGAATTGGGGATCTTGCCCTGAGGTCACTGGGAAGCTTCCTGAGACGCGTGGTGGAAGGAACATGGTCGGCTTTGTGTTCTAGGAGGACTGGGTGCCCAGCGGGGGCCGGGGGTAGGGGAGGAGCAGAGGTGACGGAGAAGAGACCCAGAATGTGGCCCACAGTGAGGGCACCAGACCGTCAGCCCCAGGAGACCCCAGACCACTTGCCACTCTCAATCCATGGAGTCTCTCCCTTCCCCAAACCTCCGTGTCCACCCCTGTCCCGAGAGATGCATGGGAACCAGGGGCCAGGCATCATGGCCATGGCCACGGCCCTAGCATTGTTTACAGCTGAAGCTGGGGACTGCCACCACCCAAACCCACCAGAGACCCGGCGCCTTCCCGCGAAATGTCACCCGGCGCTTATTGGCCGTGACATTTAGAAAATCACCGCCTGGCGTCCCACTTAAATGCTGGGATGAGGATCAGCTAACATCACGGCGTAAATAACAGCCCGGCCCAGCCCGGCCCAACCCGCAAGCCTGGAGTGGCCCCTCGGGCATGGGATCCTGTGCTGGGAGCCTAGGGTGGCTCACCCAGGAGGCCCCTCCCCCGGAATGGAGCCTTGGGAGGGCCTGGGGGGGGCGGCATTTAGTGCCAGGCCGGGGTTCCGGCTGTGACTGTCC
Organism: Myotis davidii; assembly: GCF_000327345.1. Lineage (NCBI taxonomy): Eukaryota > Metazoa > Chordata > Mammalia > Chiroptera > Vespertilionidae > Myotis > Myotis davidii. The sequence goes on along the minus strand of NW_006294400.1, from coordinate 3,891,282 downwards.
CACAGTTGGAGGCGCCCAGGGCCAGCCCCAGCTCAGTCCCTCGTCAGGTGGCCGCCGGTGTCATTGGAAGAGGGTTGAGCTGGGCTTTCTAGGCAGAGGCCCGGGCCCAGCTGGGACTGCCCCGTGCTGGCTGCGACGTAGCCCTCAGTGTCCTCGCCGGCAGGATGGGTACAGGCCCCTGCCCAGGGCCAGCGCGTGGCAGGCGCTCAGTCAATGTTTTCTCAGGCAGCGAAGCAGGTGAACGTTTGTCGAAACCGGGATCCATCTGGACGCCAGGCCGTTCCCCTGAGGTTCTGCCGTGTTTGTGCACGGTCACGTGGGCTGAGACCTGCCAGCTCTGAGGAGGGGGCGGCTGTGGTTTAACCCGCAAGCCCAGCCTGGACGCCCCCATGCTGGGCCAGGCTGCGCTGGGAGGCAGAGGCCACGCCAGCCCACTCCCGCAAGGCGCCCCCTGTCGGGCGGTGGTGGGGGGAAGGAGACGGACATGTTTCCAGGGGCTTCCAGAAACAGTGTGATTGAAAGCAGCCTTCGGGGTGTGGCCCAGGCCTCCATTCAGCAACGCTGACCGGACACCCACGTACAGGGAGCTCACCCCAAGTGGGGGTGCACAGAGGGCCACGGAGGGCAGTCAGGGCCGAAGTATCGCTGTGAACACGGGGACCGTGCACCCTGGGCCAGGCGCCACCCACTGCCTCTCTGCCCCTCACCGCCTGTCCCTGTCTGTCCCCCACCGCAGTACTTCAAGAAGCAGAAGCGGCTGATCCCCGAGAGGACGGTGTGGAAGTACTTCGTGCAGCTGTGCAGCGCCGTGGAGCACATGCACTCCCGCCGCGTGATGCACCGAGGTGCGTGGCGCCCGGGACACCCCGGGGAATCCTGACCACTTTGTGTCCCCGACAAGTGGGTGTCGAGCATCTTGTGAGGTCACTGGGAGGGCGTGTGTGGCCCTGGGCCCCATGGCAGGGGCCTCGCCCTCGTGGGTGTAAAAGCCAGATGGTTCCCTGGACCCCGGGGCACAGGGGCCAGGCTGGTACATCGTCGCCAGCCCCCAGTACCAGCCAGGGGCCAGGGGAGGAGGGTGCAGCAAGGATGGGGGGAGGGGCTGGCCAGGGAGACAGGGGCAGCAGCTCAGTAAAGGGAACTTTTATTAGGGGCTTCGAGGTCTTAGACCAGTGGTCCTCAACCCTCCTAACGCCGCGACCCTTTAACACAGCTCCTCATGTTGTGGTGACCCCCAACCATAACATTATTTTCGTTGCTACTTCATAACTGTCATTTTGCTACTGTTATGAATCATCATGTAAATATCTGATATGCAGGATGGTCTTAGGCGACCCCTGTGAAAGGGTCATTTGACCCCCAAAGGGGTCGCAACCCACAGGTTGAGAACCGCTGTCTTAGAGGGAGTCGGCCGGGCAAAGGAAATGAGATCCCACAAAGGAGTGTTTCCTGAAGCCGGCGTCCTCCTGTGCGGGGAGGAAGGTGCTGGCGCCTCACACAGGTTCCTTCACTGATTCCTCCCTCACTCAGCCCACCTGTGTTCCCAGCGTCCGCGGGCACTGCCCGGCCCGAACGGCGCGAGCAGCCTCACTGAGCACTTGCTCGCTGTTACATCCATTCTCCTGCGCGGTACCCGCCGTGTGCCGGACGCTGTTCTAGGCACAAGGATGGAGCTTTTAGAAAGGACAGCAGCACAAAGATCCCTGCCCTCCTAGACCTCACAGCAGCCGGTGGGGTAAATGGTTAGGCCCACCCACAGGTGAGGACAATGAGGCTGCATCTCCAGGGCCCACAGCCGGGTGAGCTGGGCTGGCGCAGAGGGAGCAGGACAGAGGGCTGGGCCCCCGACCCCAGACCTCCTCCCGCTCTGCCCCCCGACCCCACAGCAGCCCCCTCTCCTTCCCCTGCAGACATCAAGCCTGCCAACGTGTTCATCACGGCCACGGGCGTCGTGAAGCTGGGGGACCTCGGCCTGGGCCGCTTCTTCAGCTCCGAGACCACCGCGGCCCACTCCCTAGGTAAGCGGCCGGCCGCGCCCAGCAGCCCCAGCCCCGTGACCGTGACCATGGGGGAGATGTGGACCGTCTCCCCACAGTGCCTTTGGGGACAGCGCGGAAAGTGCCTTACTGAACCCCAAACGTTACTCGCTCTTCAGAACGGTGACCCAGAGGGAGCAACCCAGACTCGGGGGTCCTGGCTGGGCCTCGTGTCCAGGAAAGGATGCCTGAGCCCAGTGGGACGGGGGAGCCGTGGCTCTGTGGAGGCACAGGGTCGTCACCCCGTCTTTCTCGTTGCCACGGAGTGTCCCACCTCGGGGTGCGCCGCACGCCGTCCTCTCCTCCTGCCGGGGCCATTCGAGCGTGTCCGGTCTTTGTCCTTGGAACGGCAGTTTGGAAGCTGTGGGGCTGAGTGCCCGGGAGGAGGTGGCCCTGTGTCTGGGCCCTGAGGAGTGAACAGGAACTGGGTGAGCTGGAGCTCGGGGGGCAAGGAAGGCAGTGGGGCCTTGAATGCCAAGCTCAGTGGGCAAGCACCATCCCAGGAGTGTGGGGTGCCAAGCCCTGGGGGGCAAGGGGGAGAGACTGGGTCGGGTGTGTGTTTCGGGTCACGTGAAGTGTTGACATTCAGAACCCATATGCCGGCTAGGTCACTGCATGGGAAGCCGGAACACGGGCGGCGGGGATTGTACATCTACCCGCAACAGAGAGGCCAGCAAAGTGGGAACGTCTCAGTCGGGCAGGCGCCCCCCCGCTTTCCGGAGCCAGTTCCCGGCCCTTTGGGGTGGTTGGCAGAGGAAGGTCTCCCAGGCTCCGACCTGGGGGCCTGCGCAGGCCAGGCGGGCACGCAGCCTCCGGGGACGGGGGTGCTTCTGGAAGACACTTTCCGAGTGGAAACTCCCAGGCGCTCAGTGCAGCGCGCCATCAGGAGAAAGGTGCTAGCCCTTGAGAGCAGCAGCTGAGCTGCTTATAGGGGTGTGAGCGTGTGAGTGTGTGTGCATGCCAGTGTGCACATGTGAGTGTGTATGTGCATGTGTGTGGGGGGGTGAAACTCTCAGCTCCATCTCACCCTGGAGGGTGCCCGGCACGTTACTGGTCTTCCATTAGCTCAAGAAGGAAAGAACCCGCATCCCATGAGCCTGTGACACTCCATTCAGGCCTGAAATAGCCAGTGAGGAGTCTGAAATCCCCGAGCTCCAGTAACACTTCTGAGCCCCAGCCCAGCCCCTGATGCAGGCCTGGCCCAGCCCACGCATCCTCCACCGGAGCCGGAGGGGGGGGGGTTTGGGGGGGAGTGGACTATGCTGGGACTTCCCAGAGCTCGGCCACCCACTGGTCCCGGGGACCCTCAGACCCTCTCTGTGAAAATCAGTGTGTCTGTCGGTTTGGGACTGTGCAGGTCTCTGGTTTTAGGGCTTCGAAAGGCCAGAAACCCAGGCGACACCGTCAGAGGGAAGCGTGAAAGCCCCTGGCTCCCGTGCCCTCGGTCAGGCCCAGCCCTGCTCCGTCCCGCTGGGGAGAGGCTGCGGTGCTCGTCGGAGCCGGTTAAGATCACATCATTAGGAACAGGCAGGAATACGACGGGCGCAGCGACCGACTTGACTGCTGTGCTTATTATATTAATGAGAAGGAATTGGGACTCGGGTAAAGGCCGCCCCCGCAAGCCCAGCTCCTCCCGAGGCCTCCTCGCGAGCGGCTGCTGGGCGTGGTGGGTGGGAGCTGACCTCCTGGGGTCGTGGCCCCAGAACAGAGGGGGGCAGCGCAGAGCCAAAGCCCCGGACCTGACTCTCCAAGATGCAGGAGGAAGAACTCCTTCCCCCGAGAGATTCTGCAGGCGGCGGACTGAGGCTTGCACACCCGTTAGTTGGGAGAGGTTGAAGTCATTGCCATCGACTCATGACCAGGAAGGATGCAGGGGTATAAATTATGCATCTGTGTGCACCTACTATGTGGGGCTGCTGTGGTGGCAGCCACGTTGCCCTGGCAACCACCTCCTCTCCTGAGCTGCAGACCCATTGGCAGGGTTTATGCAAATCCCATTTCCCCCTGCCGCTCCCTTCCCCAGCCCCCTCCCCGCCTCTGTATTTGCTAACACGAGGCTGGCATGAAAGGGCATTAGTCATGCCATGGCCGGGCTGACAGGTGCGGTACCCAGCGGTGGCAGAGCCGCTGCCTCGGTGTCAGGCATAGGAGCCGTAATTAGAGCGAGGAACAGAATGAGCGTCAGACGAATTACCAGGCAGCAGATCATATTTGTCAGGAAGGATTGCATACATAAAAATTAAGTGACAGTACACGCCGGCGTAATGAAAGAAAAATGAAAGATTTGCCTATACACAGCTCACAAGCTACAAGCAAGTGTCTCGCTCCGAGCACCGGCAGCAGCTGCAAGACAAACTGTGGGGCTGGGAGGGCAGGCCTGCTTCTCAGCAGCCGTGACGGCGGCCTGGAGCTGGAGTCAGGGTGGGCTGGAGGCCGGCTCACACCCAGCGCCCGCAGGGCCTCACACCCCCTCTCAGTCTGGTCAGGAGGAACCTACCCATCAGGTAGAGGGGTCAGGACCTGCTGGCTTTCCCAGGCCGCCAGCCCTGACCTGGCTGCAGGGCATACATTTCTTCCTTCTCCCTCCCCTGGACTGGGTAGAGGACATGAGGTTAGGCAGCCTTCCCTGTTCAGGGGCCCCCAGACTGGTGGGGGACAGGCACAGTCAGCCCCAGGATGGCGTGGTATGGGGACAGGTGGAACCGTCTTCTGAAGGGCCACTGTGTGCAGGCACAGCGCTGAGCTCCCCAAGGAAACCAGGGGCATGGGACTGCCTCGGCCCCTCCCCGGCCTGCCCTTTATTTCAGTTTTGTGTAGTCACTGAACTCACCCAAGAGGTGAGTCAACCAAGAAGGCAAGGCTTACAAGCTGCTTGAAAAGGCATTTGCTTTTCAAAAATCATCCCACCGAGGCTTATTCTCTCCATTTGACAGAGGAGGAAACTGAAGCTCAGAGAAGGGAATGGGTACTGGAGCCCTCAGGGTGCCGGTTCCTCTCCAGGCACAAGCCCGGGTGCTGGGACGTGGGCTTGGGTCCTGAGGAGCTCTGGGTGCAGGGACACCCGGGCACCGAGTGCCCAGACTTCGGGGAGAAGCCCATCACAGCTGGGCGTGCAGGACCTGGGCTTGTCCTGGCCACAGGTAAGCGTGTGGAGCCTCCTTTCTTGTTGAGTGCCAGCACTCCCACGGGTGTGCCCCTGCCGGCATCAGGTGGGCCCTGTGGAACATGTGCCAAGTGGGTAGATGGTCCTCCCAGCAAGGTTCCCCGAGGGACCGTGTCAGGGTGGTTAAGAGCCCTGCATAGCTGTGTCCCTGGGCCTCCTCCCTCCCAGCCCAGCAGCCCGGGACGCCTGGGAACAGTTGGCCTAGAAAACATTTCAGCAGGTAAATCCCAGTTCTGAGTGCTGACACCTGAGTAGGAGGTCACGGGAGGTCACACCTATCTGGCCAGTGGTGCCTGCCTTGTCTGCCATGTCCCTGGCGTTTTTAGGGACACAAACTGTTACAGCAAGACAAACTGATGCCAGAGAGGGGAGGGGAGGGGGTCTCAGGGGACTGCAAGTGCAGAATTGATCAGGCCTAGGATGCCAGCTGCACCTGTCTGTCTGTTCACTCATTCCCTGCAGAAGGATTTGTGCCAGGCCCTGCCCCTCACGGGAAGGCCCCGTCCTCTGGACTTACAGGCTGGGAGGGAAATGCATTTAGAGGCTTCACCAGGAACCAAGCATGGTTCTAACCAGGACAGCCCAAGTCTGGCCTCGTGGAGCATGCCAGGCACTGGGCATGGGAGTCGCCACAGAGCAGGTGATCAGATGGGGAAGCCCAGGTGCAGTCAGGGGGGCGAGGGTGAGATGAGGTCATCCCTGTTACCCACCCTGAGTCAGTGGGTGAGACCCCAGTACCTGGGAACACTGCTGTGTGGAGTCAGAGAATTGCATCCGCAATAGTGTGGGGACTAGAAATAGGCAGGTACTTGTACGAATGCAAACAACGTAAAGTTAAGTCAGTGCTGCTAACAGCAGAGTGATTTTCCAAGGTCACTGCCTCTCCTGAGCGTGTGTGTAGCTCGGCTTGGGGTCAGCTGGTAATTCATTTAAGGAGGACGTGATAACACGCGGCGACACCGAGGAGCCTGGTGGGGGTGTGCCTGTGTGTGCCTGTGCGTGTGTGTATGCATGTGTGTGCCTGTGCATGTGTGCATGCATGTGTGTGTACATGTGTTGCTGTGGAGAGTCTGGCCTTTCTCCTGTGCAGGACAAGGAGCCAGCTGGGCATGGAGGCCATGGCTCCTGCTTTGGTGGGTAGGGTAGGTGGGAATGGGCAGGACAAGAGGGACCAAGCCAGTTAGTTGTCCAGGCGAATGCTGGCAGGGGAGAGAGAGACAAGGGGGAGGGGACACCTCAGGATATGGGGCCTGGTGGGATGCTGGGGGTGGAGCACAGAGGGGCCAGTGCAGCTCACACTGCCCGACGCCAAGGAACCTGCTCTTTGGGCTCCAGAAACTCCTTGGCTCTTGCCCTGCTCTCACCATCCTCTCCCTCCCAGCATCTGGGCAGCCGGGCCTTCCCCGCACCCCTCAACCTGCTGGTTGCTCTCTCCTCACATTCCACATGGGAAACCGGGGCTCCAAAGGGCAGGAGAGGGACCCCGGCACCATGAGCTCGGCCTCTGCATTTCACTGGTGGGGACACCCAGGCTAGGAGCAGTTCAGCTCTGCTGGGGAGCAGCGGGAGCGGGTCAGGCCCGTGGGGTGCAGCTCCCAGTCCCCCCTCGCCCCAGCCGTGCAGTCCAGCCCAGGCGAGGCCCCGTCCTGCCTGGATGATGGATGCCAGTGACACCACATTCTTCCAG
>NW_006294400.1:3879926-3884328 GCF_000327345.1 Myotis davidii | reverse complement strand
GGGAAGCAGTGCAGCCGCAGCCACCAGCCTTCCTCCATGTGGAGTCTTCGCCTTTTTCATAGCTAATGAACATGTTTCAAACACCATGAGCGTTTCAAACCACGGCCAAGTTTGTTTTGACAGGCGCAGCTCGGGAAGCGGGGCCCCTTTAATCAGCCTCCGCTTTGAGGTCCCAGCTCTCTGATACCTGGCCGGGTTTGAAATCTGGGCGTCCTCGGTACAGAGGCAGGAAGGTCAGGGTTTCTCAGGCGCCTCTTTCATATGCAGAGCCGGGGCCCCCACTGTGAGGAGAGAGGGTGGCTCGGGCTGGCTGGTCTGAGGGGGATGTTGCTGGAAGGGGATTTGAGACCTGCAGTTGGCTGTGCGTCTGAGCATCCCTGCCAGCCTGTGCTGCTGCTCTGCCTGCCCAGGTGCCCGCAGAGGACCCCCAGGGGCGTGCCGAGGGCTGTCCACGTGGCCCTCGGGGCACCTCCTCTCGCCAGCTTCTCCCACTCTTCCCCAGTCACTGCTCCCTGGGGCTTGGGCACCCATCTTCCAGGGCCCGCTGCAAGCGTGGAGCGTCTTTGAAGTCTCTCATCTTTATCTTGAAAACTCATGCAAGTTTTGCATTATGCTTCAGAATGTTTTGCATTATGCTTCAGAATGTTCAGAATGTCAGTATAAAAATCGGGTTTTACAGACTTATTCCCAGGGGCCCCTGGAAACTGGAGGGGCGGTGTTCACCCCCGGCAGCTGTGTGCACCCTGAAACAAGCTGAGGGTCCCTTTGATGAAGCAGAGCACTCCAGCCTGAAGACTCACAGACGAAGGCGGAGCATCTGGCCCAGCCCTCTCATTTGAAAGCCAAGGGGACAGAGCAGGGAAAGGCACAGCCCAGGGTCCCTGTGAGACGGAGCCCAGGTCTCTCCCCGGCCCTTGCCCTCCTCCCCCTTCCCCGTGCTCTGCACAAAGAATAAGCACCCACCCCTTGCTGTGTTTCAGTGGGGACGCCATACTACATGTCACCCGAGAGGATCCACGAGAACGGATACAACTTCAAGTCCGACATCTGGTCCCTGGGCTGTTTGCTATATGAGGTGAGCTCAGCGGCGTTTGGCAGGGCATTCGTGGTGGGCATCCAGCCAGGGCAGGTTCCCACCAGCTTAGTGGGAACCTAGGGATGGGTGGCAGCCGCCTGTGGCATCTGGGTCCATTCCCAGATCTGGTGGCCGTCCTGGATGGAGGACCAGGGGATACCACTTTGAATTTGTGTGTGGTGTGTGTGTGTGTATGTGCATGTGCACACATGTGCAAGGTGTGACCTCATTTTATACTGGGCAACTGAAGCAGGTAGGGGGCTGAGTTGCCCTGGGGCCATTGTGGGGTTGAGAACTGAGCTTTGACCTCAGGTCCTCCTGGCCAAAGTCTGGGTGCGCACCAGGACCCTGCACCTCTCTCATCTCCATCACCATGGCCCTCCTTGTGAGGCGTGAGTGGCACCTGGCTCGGAGGTGGCCCTGGGCACCGGAGGGCAGGCCTGACCTGAGGCAGGGCCTGCGGTTGGTGGGCTGCCGCCGATCACATTTCCCTTTTTGCTTTGGCCAGTGGACACCTGAGTGAGCTCAGCTTCTGTCCCCGTGGAGGATGCAGCTCTGTCCTGCCCTCATAGACACTGTCCCTGGTCCAGATGGCTGGCTCCTGATCTTTCCATTCTGCATTTGGGATTTCCATAAGCTGCGTCTTGCCTCTGTGAACTGTGAGGGTCTCCAAACATAAACCGACAGACAGGCAGGCTAAGCAGGGTGGGATGGGCGCGCATGGCCCAGCCCCTGTGCTCCCACCAAGCCTCCCCCTGGAGAGCAGCCCTGCTTCCTGCCTGGGCCTTTGTCTCAGCTCCTAGAGCAGTGATGGCGAACCTTTTGAGCTCGGCGTGTCAGGATTTTGAAAAACCCTTACTGAACTCTGGTGCTGTGTCACATATAGAATTTTTTTGATATTTGCAACCATAGTAAAACCCTTATATTTTTGATATTTTATATATTTAAATGCCATTTAACAAAGAAAAATCAACCAAAAAAATGAGTTCGCGTGTCACCTATGACACGCGTCATAGGTTCGCCATCACTGCCCTAGAGGCAGCTGCAGCCGGAGCCCATCCAGTCTCCCCAGCCAGGCAGCCATTCGAGTCCTTGTCTTGACACCTCAACACGTCTCAGGAGGCAGTGGCCATGTCAGTGGTTCCCGCACGGAGGCTCTGGTTCGCCGGGTTGGCTCATGTGTTGGCTGTGTGGGGCCACGTGATTGTAGCCTGGGAGGGACAGAGCAGCAGTAGGAAGTCGATGAAATCAATCAGGCAAGGTCTCTGGGCCCTGACGTATTCAGGGACAGCAGGACTGACCTCAAGCGAATGGCCCTGGGCCTCGCACAGAGGGGTCCTTTCGTGGCTGACGTGGCCAGCCCTTCTGGGAGTGACAGTTGGCCAAGGGCGCTGCCCTGGGCTGCCTCCCCACTCCCCCAGACCCACTCTCCGAAGCTGTTTTCCCAGCAGACAGGGAGGGAGACGCGTCTGAGCCCAGGGCTTGGTAATTGGAAGGAAACATCCTGCAGACACGGCTGGAGCTCCCGGGGCACCAGCCTGCAGAGCTGCGCAGACCACGTCTGAGGATTCGGTGTGGCCCCTGTGGAGCACCCCTGGGCACTGGGCCGGAGAAAACCTGCCCCTCACAGGGACAGGCCTGCCCTTCCCGAGCCCGAGGAGGGCGGCAAGAACCAATGCCCCTGGTGGGTTTCCTGTGGCTTCCGTAACCCTCGCACGGTTGGTGGCCTCGGGAATATAAAACACTCTGACCGCTCTGCAGGGAGAAGTCCAGTCAGTTTCATTGGACTAAAGGCAAGTGTTGTCAGGCTGGTTCCTTCTGCCACCTACATTCCTGGGCTCAGGACCCATCACTCCCTCGACACACCTCCTCCTGTAGCCACATCATGTCCACCTCCCTCTCATAAGGACACTTGTGGTTAGTTAGGGCCCACCTGGATCACCTGGGAGAACATCCCACCCAGAGATTCATTCAATCACACCCACCAAATCCCTTTTGCATGTAAGGTCACACACTCACCGGCTCCAAGGATTGGGATGAGGACCTCTTTAGGGGCCACATGCAGCCCACCACACCCCATTTCACCTGGGCAGCCAGATGTCCACTGAGGACCTCCTGGGTCACCTAAGATGCTGACGGTGACCATGGCTAGTGAGGAGTCACCGCACGGCACTACATCTGGCCCAGGCCCTCAGTGCTGGGTGCCAAGTGGGGTCTGTGTGGAAGAGGGCAGCATGGACAATGCCACAGCACTGCCCTGGACACTGGAATGAATGGCAAGGATCGCCCAGCATGCTCCCAGCCTCGCTCGAAGGGAGGAAGCTGAGACTCAGAGACTTCCTGGTGTCACAGAGCAAGGAAGTGGCCAAGCGGGGCCCTGGGCCCCAGGCTGCCTGTTAAAGCCCCCCCCTCCTGGAGCTGGGCCTCTCCCTTCTCCCCAGCCCGCGGGTGGGCGTGGCCTCCGTGGAGAGAGATGCAGGGGTCTCTTCCCAGAGCCCTGTGAGGGGGAAGCGGGTTGTGAGGAGCCAGAGCAGCGTCTGCATTGGGAGCTCCCAGCAGAGATGCCCGAGTTCGGCCCAGCTGGAAAGCCTGGTGCTTTATTTTCATTACCCAGCTTGCCCCGTGGAGGCGCCCAGCGGGCTGCCAGGCTCTGCAGAATTTATCTACATGGGAGCTGAAGGAATTGGCTCATTCAGTGGCAGCCCTAGGATCCTCAGCTGGGGGGCCTTACCGCTGCCTTCAGGGGCCGTGAGGTACTGAGAGCCGGGAAGAAAGCAGGCGGGGAAAAGACAGATCAGCTGCACCGTGTTGGGAATCCTGCTCTGGGATTCTAGTCTGAGCCAGAAAATGGTCTGGTGCCCCTACCTCGTGGAGGAGCAGGGCTACAGACTGCTTGGCTTCTGGGTTCAGACTCTGGGGCGTGCTCAGGAGATGCCGGGTGACGAGAGGGGTGTCTGAGTCCCTGACAGGGTGGGAGTCTCAGCAGTTGGATCCCGTTCTCCCCACTCCCCCCACTCCCGACATCTCAGACCACACACACCAGTTCCTCTGAGCCCTCCCAGTGGGGCAAGTGCCCACACACTCCCATTTCCCAGGCCATGTCACCCCAGTAACGCCAGGCAGAAAAGGGTCTGCATTTGCGGAGCAGTGCTGAGAGCCATGGCTTTGGCAGTTCTAAGGAGGCAGCCAGATTCAGCCCCAAAGAGCAGCTCCTCTTCTCTTAGGCCAGTCAGAGGGGTGGTCACTGGTACCATCAGGGTGATCAGTCTAATCCCAGCGCCTCAAGCAGCCCCCGAGGTTCCTTCACTGATGCCCTGCCGGGTGGAG
>NW_006294400.1:3872688-3879854 GCF_000327345.1 Myotis davidii | reverse complement strand
GGGGGGGGGGGGGGGGGGGGGGTGCTGCTGCCACTAGTCTCCTCTGGCATGGCCCACTGCTAACCCTGTTCACGACACTTTTCCCAACAGTGAAGGGAAGGTGCCGGAAGGAGGGAGAAATGATCGGAGGGGATGCTGGGTATGGGGCTTGCCCCTCGCCAATTTCTGGGGTCCTTTTGGAATCGCAAACAGCAAGGTTTTTCCAGATCAGACTGACTTGTTGGAAGCATCACCAAGTCCTCCCAGAGCCGATGTTAATGGGGCCAACACTTAAATGTCCTTTTTACAATGAACAGAAACACTGCAGGAAAATCCATCTTAATCTCACGCCACAACCAGATCACCCCAGTGACCCCTGAGCCTCAGCTGCTCTCCACTATGGCAGCAGATGTGCTTTAGAAACTGCCCAATTAACCCTTCGCGCCCGAGGTTCTCATTTTAATTATTGGAAATGCATCCCCCACGCGATGCCATTGTGGGGTGCTCTGGGTCCGGCTGGCAGAGCCAGCAGGAGGCAGGGCCTCCGCACCCTCATCTTTCCCTGCCAAGTGCCAGGGCTGCTCACTCTGTGTAGCCTTGTCTCAGTCCAGACAGGCTCCCAGCCCTCTTAGAGGGGCCCAAACCCCTAGTCCCGGGTGTTGAGAGGTGAGGCTGGCCCTGAAACCCCCTCCCCCACCCGCTCCCTCGGAAGCACTTGGCCTGGCCCAGACCTTTAGGCCCACAGGTGCTGCCCAGACCCACTCCTGAGCCTGGGTCAGAGGAAGCCCCAAACCTCCAGGCCACACTGCTGCCACCCCAGTGGTCACTTGTAAAGCCAGGGATGCTGCTGGCCCTTCTGGAGGCAGGCCCAGGTCTTGCGGTCACTAGACCTGTTCACAGGGGTGAATAGAGGATGAGGGTAGATGGAAGCTAAAGCCAATGGGTACCCACAAGCCCGGCTCCCTCCCTGATAGGGCGCACTGGCCACCTCCAGGCCTGAGGACAGCGAGGATTCCTCCTACATCCCAATGCCCTGCCACAGCCAGAGCCCAGGAGCCCTCGCCTGCATCTGCGCAGAATGTCCTTGACAGCCTGGCTCCTCCAAGGGAATGAGGGCCAGACAGACAGACAGGCACGACTAGCCAACTGCACTTCATTAGCAGGAGGCGTTGGGCCACCTTTTGGCGGTAGGCAACTGAGCGGGAGTGACAAGCACTTGAATCCCATTACGGATTAATCAGCAGATGGGGCCGCGGGCACCGTGCTGGGCTGCCATGCTGCTGCCTCATGGAGCCTGCCCATGGCTCCCCTGTGCCCCCTTTGAAGACACCCCCAACAGTGCTCTGAATGGTGGGGTGGAGTCTGGGTGCCCTCCAGCAGGGTGAGGCCTGGGAGTTCCCTGACTGACCCGCTTCCCAGTGCCCCTGGTGCCTGCCTGCAGGATGGAGCTGATGCCCACCAGAGATGGTGACGGCTCCGCCTGTGGCGCCGCCTCCGGGGCCAGCCAAGCCTCAGCACAGCCCTGCAGGTGGAGCCTCTTCCCACTTTAGGGACAAGGAAACCAGAGGCCAGGCAGAGAGCAGAGCAGGGGATCGGGCAAGCGGAGGCCGCCAGCAGAGCCTGGAGCCTCGGGGACAGTCCCGGGTCCCTGCATCAGGGTGGCAGCCGGCCCACCTGCCTGCCCTCCCTGGTGTCTGGGCATCCAGCTTCCAAGACAGAAGCAGCCAGGCCTTCAGACAGCAGCTCTGTCGTGGGCTGGAGAAAATGAAATGCCTCAGCACCCCTCTCCGTGTTTGTCCTTAGGTAATCCCCTAACTTTATTACGTAAATAGATGTCCTCCCATGACTGTTTTTGGAATTGCTTCTTAGAAAAATATAGGCCGGTGCGCCGAGAGGACCTGCCAGGCCAGACACCAATTCCAGTGAGCAGGGCCCGTTCGCCATCTGCTGCCTGCAGACCATCGGTCCTTGAAAGCCGAGGCGTGAGGCGGGGGTGCGGGCCTGCATGAGGCTGGACCCCAGTACTTGGCCGATTGCCTTTAAAGTTTTGTCTCCGAAACCTTTGTCCCATTTAATTTGCTCATGTACCAAGGATTGTGTTAAAAGGTCACGTCTGTGGAATCCCAGCTTCCTTGGGGTTTTGTGGACGTCCTGCTGGACAGTCGCTCTAGTGGAACTGGAGGACCGCACCCCACTCTGGACCCGAAGGCTGAAAACTCCTCTCCCAACCCTTCCCCTGCAGATGGCGGCTCTCCAGAGCCCCTTCTACGGAGACAAGATGAACCTCTTCTCGCTCTGCCAGAAGATCGAGCAGTGCGACTACCCGCCCCTCCCCGGAGAACATTACTCCGAGAAGGTGAGTCCGCGCCCCAGGGCCAGACCTAGCGAGCCACGTGGGGAGGGGGCTTGAGTTTGGGTTCACTTTGGGTGAAGGAGGGAAGATTTCTGGGAAAGTGACTCAGAGGGAGAAAATAGATGGTTGTTACTGAAGGGCTCTCAAAGACACCAGTGTGGGCCCAACAGCAGGCTGGTGGCCCACCCACTGGCACAGAAACCAGGAGCCCCGAGGAGGCAGTGGGCACACCTCTGAGAGCCGGTCCCGGAAACCGGCTCTGCCTGGTGTCAGGCAATAGGAACCAGACGCAGGAGGTGGCAGGATCTTAGCTGCCCCAGTGACAGAAAACCCAGCAAACACACTGGTCTCCTTGCTGTCATAGACCTAGTCACACCTTGGGTTATTTTCAACATTTTCACCAGGGACACAGACTCTGACAGGTCTGCATCAGGCTGTGTGAGCATCATCTTCACCTGTTTCGGACCTCAAAATAAGACTAATATTTACCTTCATGAATCAAATGTGAGGATGAAATGACAGGTTTACAGCACAGCTTGGCTGAGGGTATAGAGACAGAAAAACATAGGTTTACATACTCCCTCTACTGTCCTTGGGTGAGACACTGAACTTTTCTGAGTCTCTGTTTTCTCATCTGTAAAATGGGATAATCCTAGAATCTACCTCACAGGGTCAGTGCACATACTGTGCTCAGTCTAGCAACAGGCTGACAATGACCCCATCATCATTAAAAGTAGCCTTTGGATGTAGCAAAGGGCCTGATTCATAGTAAATGCTTAGTGAGCATCAACTATTATTGCCATTTCTGTTCAAGGTTAATGGTAGTAGATCCATTATTATTTCTATCCAAGGTCAACACTAGTGGGTGAAGGGGAGTCTGCAAGACCACAGGCCATTCACTGCCTCAAGATAATGACATTTCCCATTTATGACCTACTATATTGGATCCTCCCCCATCCTATTTTACCAGTGAGGAAACTGAGACACAGGTTAAGTCACTTGCCCAAGGTCATGTAACTTGCAAGTGGTGGAGGCAGGATTTGAACCCAGCCTCTGAACTTGATGCCATGCTCACTGGTTTCAAACTCCCAGGGGATGGAGGGTAAGGGCCAGGAGGACAGGCCCCTAGACCAGGGGTGGGCAAACTTTTTGACTCAAGGGCCACAATGGGTTCTTAAACTGGACCGGAGGGCCGGAACAAAAGCATGCATGGAGTGTTTGTGTGAACTAATATAAATTCAAAGTAAACATCATTACATAAAAGGGTACAGTCTTTTTTTTTCAATAGTTTTATTCATTTCAAATGGGCTAGTTTGCCCACGGCTGCCCTAGACTGTTCAGTGATCTCATGGCTTTTGCTTCAGGGGCCTACCAAGTTCTCCGTGTGCCCTTGGAGGAAGGGCTTGTGCTCTGGAGTTGGAGTTGGCAAGAAAGAAAAACTAGTTAATTTCTTTACAGTTAACAGCTGTATTTGGTTTTTTTCCTCCTTTTCAATTTGGAATTCTATGCTAGAATTCCATCAAGCAGCTGGAGCCACGGAACTCAGAGCAAATCATAACTTCTCTGTGCCTCAGTTTCCCATTTATAAATGGGAACCATAATCTGCCTCCCAGATACAAAGCTAAAATGAAGTCTGTATAAAGACCTCCGCCCCCTTCTCCCGTAGTTCACCTCCATGAGCTCCTGCTCCCCAGCCCCTGGCTTTCCCAGTTACGTGCACCTTTCTAGGCTGTCTGGGAGCGAGAGGTGCTTCTTGGCCCTGGAATCCCTGCACACCTCACTTTTGAAGCTCTGTCACCTCTTAGAAATGGAAAGACTTAATTTTGTTTCTCCTGATGTCTAACATTTTCAAACATGCACTTACTGCCAACTGCATGGTCTACTCACAAATGACAGAGGTTACATAAACTTCACCTGTCAGAGTTCAACCTTGCCCTGAATCCTGAAAGGTCCGGAAAGTATCATCTCATCCTGGGCAGCTCAGTCTCCGGGAGTGTCCAGCAGCTGCAGGCTCAGCTCAGCTGCCGGGGCCCTTCCAGGGTTTAGAGAGAAGTGGAATCCCAGAAAGGTGACATACAACTCAGAGGGATGCTTGAAATGCCTGACCCCGAACACCTCAGGAGTGACATGAGTTGTGCACAGCAGCCCCAGGGCCGCCTCAGACACCCCGAGCACGGCCACGGGGGCCACATGAGCTCTCTTATTTAGGACCACCCTCTCCTGCTGCTACCATGACCCCACAGGCAGCCAGCCCCTCCAGCAGCAGGTATTTAAATGGGGGGGAGGGAGGGAGGGATGCAGTCAGCCCAGGGAAGCAAGTTAAGATGTGGTCTTTTTAAGGTCATTATTTTAATTATCATTAAAATAATTGGCACTCTGGCTATCAGAAGGGAGGCGATCAGAGGCTCAAGGCGCCCCTCCCCCACCCCGAGGCGGGCGCAGCCTTCAGTGTCTGTGTAATTAAAAGCTCTGTCTTTCATGAGCACAATAGAGGCCAGGGGGTGGGCAGACTGCAGCCCTGCTGCATGTTAATGCATTTATTATGATCAATAAGCCCTCGCCTTCAGTTTTGTCCTCTGGCTCGGGCATCTGCGTGACTGACAGCAGACACACGCAGATTTGCCTAGCAGTGTGCACAGTTGAAACTTCAAAAATTATTTGGGGCAACCACTCTCAAGGTCTTAAAGCATGATGGCCTTCACGGCCTTGAGTGGCCCTGGCTCTGCGCAGTGGCTGTGACAGTGTGCCCATCACTTAGCCTCTTAGCATCACTGCTCACCCCTAGCTGCCTTGAGGGCTACATGATGCAGACAGTGCTGCCAGAGCCTCAGCAAGGCTGCTTTCTTAAGACTAACACAAGCCGTCCTCTCCCTTGCAGTTACGAGAGCTGGTCAGTATGTGCATCTACCCCGACCCCAACCAGAGACCTGACATTGGATATGTGCACCAGGTTGCCAAACAGATGCACGTGTGGACTTCAAGCACCTGAACGTGGATGCGGCGTGCCTGCCAGAGCCAGCACCACTCTGCCTTACATGGGTCTTCTCTCCAAAGCGGCCACCTGGTAGCCTAGATCCACTAAGACGAGAGGCTTCTGCAGGTTCCCCAGGGGCCAGCTTTTCAGCAGACACTGACTGCAGAGCAGCTGGGGGGAGGGGCACTGGTCACATTACCGGTGGTCAAATTCAAAAGTCCTTTCTTTAAACTGTTGTGAACAATCTCAGCTGGGTTAACAGGGTGTGTGGTTCAGCAAGCCACGACACACCCCTGCAATGTGAATCTTTAGGGTAATTCCTTCAGTGACTTGGTCAAGGTTGACGCTAACAGAATTGCAGGACTGTATGATTTGTAGTGAGCCTTTGAAAATGGCTGTAGCAAGTTCCGTTTAGCGCGTAGAATCATTTCAGTCGAGCTGTGTGCTTAATTACTCTGTTGTTAAGGGATAAAGTGGACGTAATATTTTAATGAGTAGAGTGAAGACTTTCCTAATGTTTTTATCCACGTTTATAACTTGATGAACGAGGATGAGAACCCAGCACCTGGCACAGAGCTTCAGAAGACAAACAGCATTTGAAAGGCATGACTTCCCTGCAGTCCGGCCCAGCCATCCTCTCCTGACACCTGCTCTCTGCCAGGCACTTCATTACCTGCCTGAGTGCTGTCAGTTCATTTAATGATCAGTGTTAAGCATTTTCCGTGGGACGGAAGCATGGGATACAAAGCTATAAATATAAAACATGCCTTCAGGCTGTTCTCTGTGTAAGTTCTGGTTCTGTAACTTCCTATCATGACCCTGGGCAAGTTTCTCAGCCTCTCTGAGCCTTAGTTTCCACATCTGTAAAATGGGACTAATGATACCTACCTTCAGGGTGCTGTCAGAATCTGAAATAAAATATGCAAGTTGTCCAGCACATTGTAGATGATCCAAAAAATGGCAGCCCTCACCCTTTCACAAAACTCAAGTCCATGGACCACGTAAATCAAGAATTAATGTACAACTGTATTGTGTCAAGGAAACCAGGAATGTGTTTATTTCTTGTTCCCAAATAGGATTAACTGTGAAGACTAATTTATAAATGTGAACTTAAGGAAAACTCAAGCTCTGAAAGAAATAGATTGAATTTTGTCTTTATACTCAAGTTAATCCTCAAATGGTCCAAGTTGTTGTCCACTGACTTGGTGACAGTTCCGCCCTCCAGACAGAGCACAGGCGCCCCTCCGTATGCATCCTGACCTGACCGAGCTCCCGATAAAAGACTTGGGCTGGGCCGCTGCTCTGTTTCCATGTGTGACCTCTGTCCTACTGTTAACACTGTCAGGTTTGAGAGATTTTCTTCAGATGCCACCTTTGCTTTGTATGTGTCCTCTATGTTTGAAATAAAACTGGGGAAGGGGTTACTTGTGTGAATGCGTATGATTCGGGGATAGTTTTGAAATAGCTTTACACTGAAGCACAATTCCTCGAGGCACCTTTAAAAACACAACTTCTCAGGACCCAGACATCCTGAGTAATCCCGGCATTTTTTTAAGCTCCCAGATAATTCTGACAGTCATCAGCCAAGTTGCTGCCCTAAACTAATCCCCCTGTTCTCCCTGCCCCACTCCCGGCAGTCTAACCTGGGAGGCTGGCCCAGGAGCGGTTTGCACAGCCACACTCTCTCTGAGGAGAGTCAAGGCCCTGTCTCCTCCCCAGCACTGGCCACGGAAAGTTTTTTGGATTCCAGACAGGTGTTTTGCAAAGAGTCTGCTTACAGTTCCGAGACCCTCCTGTGTCTCCCTCTGCGGAATGAGTATCAGACACAGAACTTGCTTTGTGTGTCAGGGCCTGCTCTGC
>NW_006294400.1:3870051-3872672 GCF_000327345.1 Myotis davidii | reverse complement strand
TCTGCCTTTAGGACTGTACAGTATCAACCAGTCACCGGGCCTAAGTGTTTGTGAAATGAGCGTATCCTGTTTATTACAAACAGTAATCCCGAAGCATTCCTCTGACTTCCCTGAAACTTGCCTGAGAGTTCGACCAGTTTCCCGCAGCTATGGCCAAGCAGGCTGGCCACCTACCTGCTTTGTCTTCCTACTTGGCTGCTGGAGGAAAGGTTGTGCTGCCCTCAACCTAAAAAAAAGAAAAAATTAAAAAGAGAACACCTAGGGACCACCCTACCCCAAGGGAAGGGAAGTTAATACAAGGGGAAGTTCATGAAGGCTCACCTGAAGAAGCAAAGTAACCTTATCTGACTTCTCCAACGTGAACCTCGTCTGCTTTTAGGGATGCGCTGCTCTTACACCCACCTGAACACAGACCCACTTGGGAAAGGATTAATGTCCTGAGGGGAGGCCAGGTCGATGGCCTTAATGGCTAAAAAAAACCACCACACAGCCCCTAGACCTCAGCCCCAATTTGGTTTCCATTTTTTATTGGGTCTCAATCAGCAAACTGAAATGAATGTCTTACAGGGGGGGTCTCTGTTGCCCCCCATCTTCTAAAGCAGTAACCAGCCATCCACTGACACCGTTCAGGAAGTGTCCATCGTCTGGACTATCTCTTCCAGCACCTCGACTTCCAGGGGAGTGACCTTTTCAGTGAGGACTGCAGTGGTCCCTTTCTCACAACTGTACCGTCCAAACCTAGTGAGAAACACAGAACAGTCAGGAGTTAAGATCCCGAGGGCTGGAGAGAGGGGCGAGTACTCAAGCCGGAAGGGGCTGGGACTGGGATCCTGGCTTTCCTGATTTCCAGCTCTGCATCCTGGGGGGACTCAACTCACTTTCCACAGTTCTCAAGAGCTACACCACAGGAACGCTCGTAGACAGGATGCACTCTACTGAAGGATCAGGCAGAGCACCAGGCACTTAGTGGGCACTCACATTTCCTCCCACCTCACCAGCCCCAGGCAATGCTGGAGAACACTTGGTCATTTGCCTTCAAGCTTCATCCTCCAGAAAGCACCTCCCAGTAACCAGCAGGAGCGAATCCTTCCATTAAGCTGCCACCACCCTTCTCTGGTGTGGCAACAAGGCTGACCTGTTTCCTTAAACACTTAGGAATATTTGGAAGCATAAACAATATAAAAATGACCCACAGCCAGACTCTGGGCTTTCACTTTAGACCACTCTCTCAAGACTCAAGAAAAAGTGAACTGTCCCCTGCAGAGACACAGTGGGTCTCCACCGGGACACACCCAGCACTTTCTTGGAGTGAATCTGACAGGTTTCTTGGATGCAAGGCAGTCTCTGTGAGAACGTATCTGAACTGCTGGTCCTCGTGCTGGGGCCAGGAATTACATTCCGGTCACACAGCAACACAAATCCAACTGCTCCTCTGGTCTGCCCTGGCATTTCTGTCAACCTGGCAGGAACTACAGAATGCCGCTGGCTGTGCCATGACCACGTGCTCCTCGAAAATCCATCCCCTCCAATGGACACTTGTGCTCACCAAGCAGGAAGCAGAAAAGAGGGCGATGTGACGGAGCTCTGTATAAATTCAAGAACTCGCACAGCGAAGAATGGCTGGCCTTTATTTCTGCTGCACCTCACCGTCCTCCACACTCCTTTGCGCCTGCACCTTTTAATACACTCCCCGCCCTCCCCTGTGGTGTGGAGTCAGAGCCCCACTCCGCTCCTGTGTACCCAAAGCATGTGAACTGCAGCGTCTGGAGTCTTGGACACACAAGAGGAGCCTGCTGGGAGAAGCGTGCTGGGACGGCTTCTACCGTAAGCAGCAGTGGACGGCAGGATGGGCTGCCGAGGGCTGAGAGCAGAGGAGCTGACGGGCATGTGCAGGGCCAGGTCCACAGGGATCGGGCACAGGATGCCTACCCCAGCCTAAGGCTCTGCCCTGCGCTGGCTGTCCACTCTGGGAGAGGTTCCACCCAGGCAGTACCCCCATCACTCCGCCACTGGCAGAAAAGATAACAGTGAGGTGCCACAGTAGGCACTGTTGCCACCTAGCACCTGCTGCAGTGCCTGGGCACCGAGGGGGGAGCAGCGCCACCCAGAGGCAGGTTACTGACACCTGCCACAGCCCCTTTCATACCACTCACTGGACGGATATTGACAACTAGCCAAGGGGCCCTTTTGTTTGTACTCGCGAGTTTACAGAATCCCTTATAAACCTGACCTGCGTCCCACGGGAGTAAGATGTGCTGCCGCTGCACTTCTCTCTGGACAAGGACTCCTGCGCTGAGCACAGGTTCCTGCCTGCCACAAGTGCTACTTTTCAATGGCTCACACGAGCCTTCCAGAATCCTCACCAGCACACTATTCAGTCTGGATGGATAACCATGGACTTCTCAGGTCGTGCTGCAACTTGCAAACAGCAGGGAAGTGGGTCATGCAGGGGTACTTGCTCCCGCTTCAGAGAGCTCGGCCAAGCCTGCTTCCAACACAGCTCAGGCCTGAAAGGTTGCTCCTCTTCCGTTAAAGTTCCCACAAACTGTGTGGGGGTCACTAGAGAGCACCTACACTACCTCCATCACTTCAGTCACCACGCCAGATATTGGCATTTCCCC
>NW_006294400.1:3832282-3870041 GCF_000327345.1 Myotis davidii | reverse complement strand
TCAAGAACACACTGAGTTTCTGCAATGCTGAGTACACGCTGCAAGGAGTGCCTGCTGGTTCTCAATGTCCTATTCTTTCCTTGTGAATTAGCCCTGATTTGGGTTTTGAGTGTATGTTGTCAGAGTTAAAGCAAGTGTTCCAGAAGGCGATGTGCTGGCTATCCTCAGATGAATGCAGCTGGAAACAGTGCTCAAGGAGCCACACACACCTTGAGTTGCTCAGGCTCCAGGAGGAGGTCAGGAGACACAGGATGGTCAAGCAGCTGGACAACCATGCGGGATTGCAAATGAGTGGTTCATCTGCACACACCAGCCACCAGGGCTAGAAACGGTGCATTTCTGTTCCAACCTGTCCCTGCTCTGAGCCTGGGCTGCACCAATGAGACCCAGTGCGGCTCAGCACATGCCACAGGCTAACTGGCACAGCTCCCTCAAGATTCGGAAACACCTGTTAGCTCCCATGGCTGGGCTTCAGAGACTCTTAACCAGTGGTTTATACCCTCTTAGGACGCGCACCACTCGGAGAAAAGCTACGGACGGTTCCCCGGGAAAAATGCATCTTCTCACAGAATTTCACACAGAAAGAACAGCAGGTAATTCAACCCTGTTCCTCCAACCCTCCACCCAGGACTCTTGTGGGTCTCACTCCACCTCTCCTATCAACATTTTTCAAATTAAATCACTTTTCTATACCTGACAGCAGCCCAGAATCATAAATCAAATGACTCAAAGGTCTGTTGTGTGAGGCTGGTTTGGGGACACTGGATTTACTTAATGTGGGTAAGAAGCAAGAAAGCTCTGTACCCAGCTGGCGTTGCTCAATGGTTGAGCGTCAGCCTATGAACCAGGAGGTCATGGTTCAATTGCACGTCAGGGCACATGCCTGGGTTTTGGGCTCAACCCCCAGTGGGGGGCATGTAGGAGGCAGCCAACTGATGTTTCTCTCTCATTATTGATGTTTCTCTCTCTCTCCCCCTTTCTGAAATCAAAAATATTAAAAGTATCCTCTGTCCAGATGCCACGGAGGGGCCAAGGCTGGCCACGGAAGCCATGGGACACAGGAAGAACTGCACTTCCTTCACTCACCTGGTCCCCTTCTTGTTGGGGACTGAGTACGGGCGGAGAAAGTCCAGCTTGCTCTTGCTGATGACACAGAGGTCAATGTTACTTCCAGACCCCAAGTCATTGAAGAT
Source organism: Myotis davidii (assembly GCF_000327345.1). NCBI lineage: Eukaryota > Metazoa > Chordata > Mammalia > Chiroptera > Vespertilionidae > Myotis > Myotis davidii. Next base: position 3,868,848 of record NW_006294400.1, on the reverse strand, counting down.
GCCAGCTGCAATGGCCTCGCTCACCAGCTTCTTGGCTTCCTCCTCCTGAGAAAGAGAATGGCAACAACGATGTCCAGCAGTGCGCACACTCACCTGGAAGCAGGCACTGTTTTCAATGCCCATTTATAGATGAAGGAAAGGTCTCAAAGTACCTCAATGATTTGCCACAGGTTCCTCATCTGGTAAGTGCGGGACCCAGGCCTTTCAAACCAGTTATGCATGCACCCCTCTTCCACACACTGCTTCAGGGAAATCACCACATAACTGAGGATGATGGGTAGATGGAGAGCAACTTACCAGAGCTCAGTAAATTCTTGTAAGGGGGCCAGGCTTTGTGAATATACAGTATATGTCATAACTCAGCCATGATAGCACAAAACAGTCAAAGACAACATGTAAACAAATATGTGTACCTATGTGCCAATAAAACTATATTAACAAAAACAGGCAGTGGAATGGATTTGGCCCATGGGCTATAGTTTGCTAACCCCTGATTGAAAATATCCAACAATGGTTGGAACGTACTTCCTGATAATACAGTGAAGAAAGTCAGTATCAGAGGGAAAAGTGACACCAAACACGAGAGTTCTGGGAAAATGCTGGCAGAGTCAAGTATGGGACCTCTTGCCCAAGAGAATCTATCACCTCCCTGACTAACGAGCCTACATGTTCCCTGAAGTGATTCATTTCTTTGAATTACTCTTTCTTCTACTTTTCCTTTAAGAAGCAAGTCTAAGTTCCCAACAGTTACTGGTAAAAAAAAAAAATAGCTTAATTCACTTCCTATCCAAGAAGGCCTACAACATGCTGGGTCCTGTGCTGGGAGCTAGGACTGCAGAGATGGATGAAGACCCGGAGATCCCTGCCCTGTAGGGACTTGGACTCTAGCGGGGACACCAGACCCAAGGAACTACAATGTACGGCTAGCAGATAACAGAAAGAGAGGTGGGAATATTGGCTGGGTCAGCAAAGCTTGAGAGAGGACTGAAGGAAAGGCCACACACCGGGCACTCATGAAACAGGGTAGTGAAACAGAAGGCAGACAGGAGAAAGCAAGGTGGGACCTGGGGACACCAAGTTCGAGCTCTTTATGCAACAATGACAAGTGAATCAATCTGACAAAAGTGAATCAATCTCCCAAAGAAGAGATTCTAACTTGTGCTGCAGCCCCTTCCCTACCCACCAGGACGTGAGAGTCCATAAATATGCAAACTAAAGAGCACATCCAGTAACATCCTTTGAGAAATAAGGCTCCCCATCCCAAATTCTAGCCTGAGACCGTCAATGGGCAAAGTCTCTGACTTCAAGCTGTGAGATCTGAAAGACCACTCCTGCTCCTCTGCCTGCCCTAAGCCAGAGAGTGGGATTCCAGTGTCATCAGCGCCCTCTACAGACTCAGAGAGGGATGGAGATGGCTCTGCCAGAAGTGGGATCCTCAGCAACCCAGCAACAAAGGCTAGGGTGTCATTCTGATCTTCATTCCACCAGTTTCATTCACTTTCTGATTGGCACCTTGTGGAGCACCAAAGTCAGTTATTCTCTTGCACATACACAGCCCCGTAACAAGATCCTGTAATCAGGAATTCTCTCCCGGACTCCCAACAGTCTATGAGGCCTAAGCCTTACCAGAAACTAGTGAAGATGGTAATAAAGAAACATCTTAGAGGAGATGACTGCTGCTGATGCTACCCTACACACAGCAAAAGCCAACCACTAACTTAACAAATGCAACCTCATTCCAACTTGTTTTTCTTATTAAACAACCCTGAACATGCAATGCCTGCGGGTGCTGGGGGCACCTTGTTTATTCCCCTGTTCCTGCCCTACCATCTCTACTTTCCTTCTCTGCTGTATTATTTCCTTTGCTTTGTCATCGTTTCTTCTGCTGCTGGTGCCTTGAGCCAGCCAACAGTACCTAGTGGATGTCACAAATCCTGCTGGCAGCAATTAGGACTGCAGTTACAATTATTTTATATTTGGGGATGGGGATGGGGGAGACTTAAAGGAAACTGAAATACACACATGATATAGGCATGCATATCTAATGTCAATCAATTAGACCGGGCACACAGATACCAGAATGCCGACAGTGCTGAGTTGTAGGTGAGCCTTCCTCTATTTTACAAATATTCTGTCAGTATATACACTTACAAAACTTAAAAATGTGCACATCTAAAATATATTTTGTATAGTTTTATTCATAAAATTGTCATGTGTGCTGTTATTTAAGTGTAAAATAGAGGCTTTTAAAAATTGGGATAACACCTTTTAAATTCCTTTCCTCCCCACAGTTCTAGGGAAGATAATTCCTTAAGGAAAAAAGCATCTCATAAGTCCCTTACTTTTTTCCCCAGTCCTACCTTCCTCATGTACACCAGACTCAAAAATGTTATGAACCTTATATTTTACTGAGCACTACTATAATGTGCCAAGTACTGAGTTAGGCACTTTGACAATAATGGTTTTTATCCCTGCTCCCACCCCTCCTCTGTGGTTGGTGCTGCCACAAACTATGCCAGGGAGAGAGAGAGAGAGACAGACAGACAGACAGACAGACAGACACAGACCGACCTCACCCAAGGTCACACTGCTAGTAAAAAGTAAAAGAGGTCTTCAGGCTCCAGGGCCGGCATGCCAGGGCACCACGCCAGCTCACAAGTAACCTGTCTCAGTTCTGAGCTGGGGGCTTCTTGGCATGTCGGGGACAGTGGACAGCAGTTCCCTGATGAAGGGTATGTCATTCCCCCATCACCAGGAATCTTCAGAACTTGGGCAAGTTTTAAAAAAGGACGGTGGTTGCCAATTTCTCTTTGAGCTCCTCTGAGGGTCATTTCCAGGGGGGGCGGTGTGCACTGTGTTTCACAAACTGCCCACAGACTACCACCTAAATAAACATGTCTACAATGTCACATAACAAAGATTAATATTAAGGTCCAAAGTGTTATTTCACATAGCCCCACCCCCATCAAAGCCCTCTAAAAACACAAACAAGGCTCTGCTGCCCACCCACTACTTACATAGTTAATGCCTTCAACAAATATTTACAGGCACCCACTATGTCCCAGGAACTGCTTCACATGGCGAATATTGTCTTTCACCACAGGATTTCCATTTCCAGGATTCTAGACACATATGCAAATGTCTACTGGGCATATTCATGCTGTGTTTTCTTTATAGTAGAATTTCACAATTAAACAACTCTTGTCTTTAACACGTGCTACCAAGTATTTAGAAAAACTATCAAAAAAATCACAAACAAAAAGCAAGAGGTAGGGAAAACACCACCTTTGTATCTGTCTCTGGCCCACAATACGGGCAAGAAGCATTGTTTCCTCCTCTGGGATTCATTCTTCAGAGGGCAACTGCACCTCCCTTTCTTGGAAGATGCAGAGTGACCTGAGTCCTGCGCATCATCTGACTGGGGACAGCTGTGACAGAGGGCTCTGACAAGGGCCCTGCAGAGCCCGCGACCCCAGCTGTCAGGCCCAGGTGGGATGCTCTCCCACTGCCAGGTCAGCATCCTCCTCAGCCAGCTGCTCACAGATTTATGTTGCTAGTCACAGAGGAACTTGGATTAGTATGTAGATGGACCAGGAGGACTCACCCTGGCTACCAGAAACATCTCCCAGGCTAATGGTATAGCTTCGTTTTATTTTGAAACGCTCAAGCAAAAGATCACCATGACCCTAGTGGTTGAAAGTTAGTTGGGGGACGCAGGGTCAAGGTAATCTGGCAGATGTGGAGGTGGACCGACTAGATTTGAATCCCCAGTTTCCTACTTACTGCTGTGCAACCTTGAGCAAGTCACTTCATCTCTCTGGGTTCACCCTCCTCCTCTGTAATACAGTGATGATAAATTAGGAGCCCTCACAAACTGCTGCAAGAATCAGAAATAAAGTATGACAAGCACCTACTATGGTGTCTGGCATATAGCTGTTGCTTAATAAATGCTAACTTATTTAATCAAGCAAACCAGAGGGCTCCTAGAGATACAGTTTATCTCTAAGCAATGACAGCCACACTAAAACCCCGGCCAGGAGGAGGCCCACACAAACGTGCTGACAAATCTTCACCCAGTGCCATGGAGAAGTTCCTGTAATAATTAATCCAAGCAAAAAGCACACTCCCTGAAGTTCAGAGAATATAAAAGGAGCACTTCCTGCTTTATGGCTACAAAGACCAAACTAACTGGGAATATCAGTCCCGCGGGCCACCCCTGCTTCTTAAATGAGATTACAATAAGAGTGATGTACTGTACTACAAGTCAGCTGTGACAAGCAGCACTTTATAGAGCTATCTGTTTGTCTCCATCACTGCATCGCACAATGTGTCCCTGGACTCCAATGTGCAGCTCCATTTACCGCTACATGACAAATGGGCAGCACTTGTAAAAGGCACAAAGAGGTCCACGTCGGCCATGTAATGGTCACCACAGCTGTACCCGAGTGCTTGAGGGGACAAAACAGACCCCCAAGTTCATTAAACTGACCAGTAATGGATCTTTCAAAAAGTGCCTTAGGAATCGTACAGAAAAGGCTAAAATAAATAACTCAGCATGGAAGGCTAATCTGAAATGGTGTTTGATAAATTATTTATAACACAGGCGATTGTCTGCATTTAATATTGGAGCTACTAGCAGCATCTTTAAAAGATGATTTATGTGTTGTAATGCTATTAAACTTTATATTGGCCCACTGCTAGCTATAAAGTCTGCTGAGATTTAGAGAATGAGTTTTAAACTGTCACTGCAACATCATAGGAGATGGAGACTGTATTAAATCTTTACTTTAAACCTGTTATCTGGAGAGTTGCATTTTGTAGACACTCACAAACTGATAGATTATCTTGGCCTCCGCTATGGTGCAGGTCCAAAATAGCACCGCAAAGAAACTTTTCCACACTATTCTCGTCTACAGTACAATCGAATTTCTCTTCTCACCTAAGTGATTTTTAGATTGGGAATGTCACCAGAGTACAGTGTAGGTGCCCTAGCCAATGGGCACCCTGGACAGCTCAGCATCAAATTAATACTCTTTAAATAAACCTTCTACATCCAGCTGTTCAGTTATGCATTCTGAACAGTGCCTTACTTACAAAATATGAAATATGCATTTGACTAAAAAACTAACGTACTATTTTAGATACAGCTTTGGAATGTGAAAACACAAATATATGGTAAGTCACTTTAAATAATCAATTTGTAACTAAAATATTTTTAATTCTTAAAAAAATAAAATTGGTTATATGCTGGGAAAATATCTTTTATTTCCGTAGCTGAGGTGCTGACGTTAAGGGGGTTAAGATGGAAATATTCCACCTTTTTCACGAGGAAGGCAGCTCTCATGGCTGTTACTCAGGGCACTGCAGAAGGGTCCCTTTGCCCTCCATCCCACCACCCAGCCAGGAGTCGGGACAGTGGCCCTCCTGCCTTTGCTTGAGGGGACACTAAGGATGTGGGTGGCATCATAGCTGACCTCTCACACTACTTTCATCAATTTTCCTACTTGCTATTCATCTGAGGATATTTATTTCATAACAGTTTGCTCCTTTACTGAAAACTAAGGACTTTACTCACACAGAATGAAAGCAGTCCAGATTCATCTGGGAAAACCTGCATTATCTTTTATCACTCTGATCGGCTACTGCTCTGATGATCGGCAGCAGAGCAGAAAAGTCTGGCTGTGACCAGAGTTGGGTCTCTAAGAGGGACTAAAACCACACCATCTCCCTCTCTGCCCCAGCAGCTAACACAGTGCTCGGTGTGGACGTCAACAAAGAAACAAATAAAACGTCAACTTCAAATGTACTCATAGCTTTACCAAACTAAAAGATGAAATTAATTACCCAAAATGGGGTAATTTCAAAACTGCATCATTCCCCACTAGGGACCAGGGAACCAGAGCATTCAAAGACAGACACTCTAGAGGAGAGGTTTAAACCCAGTAATTGGTGGTGGCCTGAAGACATGCTGGGCCTGAAGGAGTCATTCATGGCTGACGGTTGGATAAAATTTAAAGAGCTCAAAAAGTGTTTAAAACAGTCCCCCACTCCAAGCAGTAGGCTCCCTGTATCGTGCAGCAGTCCTGATGTGTCCCATGTGTAACCTGTATCTTACAGTGGGAAAAGTTAATTTAATTATTTTAAACAGGGCTGTGCAACAAAACAAAGGTGTCTGAGTTTTGTTTTTGGCTTGAACCGTGTGGGTAAACACAGTCTACTTGTGTGAATACCCGGGAACTGTCCAGTGTAATGGAGTTGCAGCTGATGCTGGGTGTGCCCAAAGGGAGGAGTGAATTAGTGACCATGTCTTTAAGGTCTAGATGGTGCTGTCATTTCTTTCCTTGGTAGCTTTTTATGGCACCCATGATCTGGGTGATGCAAATAATGAGGGAAAACCTGCTGTGATAGGGATGGGGAGGGGTGCTCATGAACCAGGAACTGCCAACCAAGTCATGGCCAACTTGGCCTGTCCCAGATTGCAACTCTAGGGCTAGGAGAGGAGATGTCTGAGGCTGCAAGGCACAGTGGGCCACAAAAGGCTGTCACAGAGTACACAGAATGAGAAATGCCAGGAGAGCTGGGTCACTAATGAACACAGCACTTAGCTCTCAGAGCCACAGACTGCCCATTGGGAAAATGGGGATAATGCTTCTATCCAAGGTCTATTGGAAGGAATAAAGAAACAAGAATGCCCCTAACACAGGTTTTACAAGTAGAATTGTTAGCAAGTTCTAGGGTGGAAGAAAAGAGGCAAGGATGTGAGAAACTAACATGGGCACCCACCACATCCCTGGGTTGAGCCAAACACTTATGTTCCTTATTTCATCCTCACAATCACCACCTGTACAGCAGAGGAAACTGAGGCGCTAGAAAGTTGGCTGATGCACCAAAAGGCACACGGCTATAAGGGGGAGTGGGGATCCATGCCAACTTAGTGCCTGGCATCACCAAAGCCTATGTCTTCCTATCTCACCAGGAAAATCAGTGGTAGACAAGAGGTTTTGCTGGATTCTGAGACAATGACTAGAAGGAAAAACACCTAAGCTTCCAGAGGGAAAAGGACCAAGAGAGATAGGAACATACTGCTTTCCACAAGGAGAAGAAATCAGCGCTCACAGCATATGTGTACATAAATATATATTTGCAAGGCTGCACTGAATCAAATATAATCAGAGGGAAAAAACAAGACTGGGTTTAAAGAAAGTGAGAAACATGTTCAACAATCCTCCAAATGAAAACCAAGCTGCCCAGGTAGTAATAAGATCTTAATAATATTTCTCTCTCCCTCCATAAAACAATTCAGTCAGTGGGATAACTCTGCCAATATATTCCTGTAGATGCTGAAAAGATTATCACCTGGAAATGGGGGGGGAATGAAGTGAATTTGTTCCTTGGTCACACAATAAAGATAAAAAGAAGCGCCATGTTCACACCAAGCCCATCCACTCCAAGGGCTGGAGGCTGGAAACCCTGTGGAGCGCAGGGATGTATGGGAAGGCTATGCGGGGAACACACTAGATTGCATGATCTGCTTCTGCAGCCTCATGAGGATCCGGAGGGACAGGAAGGAGACCCAGGGAAGTACAGAGCACTCTTGGTCTAGGAAGTTTAAAGATGGCCACATATGAAGCCAATTTCAAACGATATAAAACCCCTGAAAGAAGTGTACAGGTCAGTTTAGTTCAGCGAGCATTCACTGATGACACTAATGCTCTCCATAGACACTGTGCTAACCACTGGGGACAAAGTCTGAACAGCCATAGACCTGGCCCATGGAGAATGTAGAGTCCAAAGAGGCCAGAGGATAAGAGAGCAAACTTCTGTTAAGCCAGCTGCAATTACAAACACAGTTCGCCAAACAATCCCTTCAAATACTAACCTGAGCCTGTTTACCAATGAGTTTTATATTTTATAAACTAGGGTTACAAGGGTTACACAAGAGGCAAAAATCAATCTTCAGTTCCAGACCTCTTCCAAAGCCCATGCCCACACTTTCCATCACACCCTTTTTATTCCTCTACCACCCCGATTCAATTGATCTGAGTTAGAAGAAACCAATGTATCTGAATCAAAGATAATGCGTCCTTAAATCTTTTTAATATTCTGACATCGTTGAAGTCCCAATTTCAGAAAAACAATATTCCAACATTATGACAGAATGCCAATGACTACAAGTGTGACTACATCCTACGGATACAATGTTCACTGCAAATACTTAAAAAACCTGTATTACTAGGTGGAATTTTAAAATATCTATTTAGCACAACCTCATACCATGTTTTTATTTTTGTTCCTACAGAATTTCAGGGTTAGGGGAGAGTGGTATAAATTACCTCCCAGAAACCCACAAGTAACATTATCTGTTAAGGTTAAAACTTTGCCTTCCCTGGGTATGCTGCTGGGGTCTCATTACAGCAGGTAATCTCACATTCTGCCATGCACAACACACTAAGTACCAGCATCTCCCAATTACACGGCAACGTAAATCTCAAAGGACATCTGAAAAGTCTATACAGCTCCTGCACCCACTGCCGAAACACAACCATCTCTAATGGAACCTGGCAGCTTTCTAAACTAAATATTCACATGCAGGGACAGGGATGCTAAGCTCGGCCTTATTCCACACTGAAGAGCAGATGCTAATTAAAAGGCCACACTGACTCAGGAAATGACCACCTAGACAACTTCAGACACTGTCTGGAGTTTCGTTTTCCTATTTCCCAATATGTTCAGCGGTCCAAACTTCCAGGATTACACAACTGACAAAGTTAGAGCAGGAGGAGCCCCCACGCCTCTGTACCTGATGCCCTTGTCTAGAATGGTCTCTTCTCCTTCTCTTCAGCCTCCCTGCTCCACTCCTTCCTCAAACCCAAGACAGAAAAATTTCAAGTGAGGAGTCACATGCTCTTTGAGGCCATCTTACAGCCTCCTCCTCCACCCCCCCAGAGAGATTCCACCAACTCTTCTTACCTCTACACCTCCTTATATCTACAGTTCTCCTGCACTTTTCATGCCATAATTTCCATCGTTTGTGGACCTGTCCACCCTCTAGGTTGTAAATGCCTCTAAGAAAAGGACCATGTCTCCTAACCAGTCACAGAGCTTGGCACCCAGCTGGAGATCACTAAACTCGGGGAATGGAACACATTGGCACCCTTCATACCTCAGAATGCCCACCACTTCACAATAGTTTATCAAGGCCTTAAAGGCCACTCCAATGGGATATAAAAGATGTTCTTCTGGTGGCATGGGTACCAAGAAACTTCTGGTTTCTTTGCTCACTGACCTTCTGCCTTTGCCAAATTTTTATGTCTCAGAAATCTTTGAGAAGGCACTTTTAAAAAACCTTCATAATAGGAGAGGGTATCCAGGGTGTATTAGTTCTTATCGTAATCATTTGGCTATTTTTGGAACTGTTTTTACTTCGGCTAGCAAAACCTAGACTTGATATAGGCTGTGAAGCAAAAAAATAACTGTCATAATAGTAGTAATGGCTTTGAAATATCTCATCTAAGCCAACTTTATTCTCATGCCTCTTAAGAATTGCCAAGCCCTTTAAATATTGGCAGTTCCATTTATTCAGATCTTCCGATATATAAAATTTGCTGACTTTTCCCCCCTCGAGTTGATACAGATACATGAAAACTGTGAAGCCTTTTTTCTTTGGCTAGAAATGAAACTTCTCTGCCAGTGAAAATTATAGGGGCATTTTGAAATTACCATATGCTTTAGATCAGAAGGTAAAAACAGTACAGCAGCCCATGGAAACTTTCCAGCCCAGAAAGCTGACAATTAGCTCACTGACACTCAGTTCAAGCCCTCAAGTTCCCCTACTCTTACAGGCAGTGGTCCCAACTTACCATTTAAAAATTATTAGTAAGTTTACTATTTTTGTTTTATGTCCATTTACATGTACAATGTGAACATATATAGCTACCACATTTAAATATTTAGCCTAAATGTTATTTTAAATTTAATATTTCCACAGAGCTATTTGACTTTTTTAAAAAATAAGAAGAAACTTTCCTAAAATTCTTAATAGCACTTCAGTGTATATTAGCAAATGTGTGATGCTTGGCTGCTTTGCACACCCACATGCCCTCCCCCCACCCCCCTCCCCCTTTCTGATACCGCACACCACACAAGTATAATAAACCATGTTAATATTTCATACCACTGTGAAATATGCTGGAGTATCAATTCAACATCTGCTGTCTTTAGGGTCCGGGAGTCCCGCAGAGACACTTTCAATTTGTAATTGAGTTCTATGCTGAATTAATCAGCAGTTTATCTTTTTTACTAAAATAACGTCTTCACCACTAACCCAGATTTACATTAACAATTTATGCCAAATTACCTGCCAAGGCAAAACTTATAAGATTCTAAGCTGCCATCCAGTTACACTCAATCCTGTATTTCACTTCTTCCGTTTCTCTAGTCTGTATACAAGAAACACAGAAAAGTCATTGTTCAAGACCTTGCAAGCCTCTAACCACAGACGACCTCTTGGATTTGTGACACACAACCTCACTTTTGACATGAAATACGGGGGGGGGGGGGGGGGGGGGGGTCCGTCCCTTCTCTTCCCATGAAAAGCCACTGTTCAGTAAGTGGTTGTGATTCAAAATTGTTACAAAATGAGATTTCTAGAATGGAATGAAATCGATGAATAAAGGAACTTCTTATTTATTTTCCCGAGAGCTACAACAGTCTTGGCTTGGCTTGAATACAAAAAAAGATGACTTAGAAAGAGGGAGTATTTTTAGTGACTTAAATTATGACCCTGAGACCCAAGTTAGCAAAGGCATTTCAATTTGGTAAGAGATGGGAGGAAAGTTCATTTTCTCTTTGATATCATGATGTAGAATATAGAAATAATATTTTCCTTTTAATTTTACCCGTACAGTTGAAAGTCACTAAACATTTATTTCTATTCAACATCATCCCTGAATCTAGCTCTTGACTCTCTGATTGAAGAGTCTCTGGTCACAAAAAAGTTATTTTTGCCTGCTGGAATTCTGCCACAGGTGCAGCAAGCAATATACTTTGTGGAATATTTCTCTTATATGGTATATTTTCCCCTACATTCCACAGTTACAGGGAATATGTAAAGTGAAAACATTTCAAATAGAACACCTGCTCCAAAGAAATGCATCACAAATAATTACCCATCTACTACCGAATCAAATAAACCCTTCTTTTCAATCTACTTTGCATATGGCTGTATAAAGAGCTTCCACTGTCAGACAGAACGAACAGCCTCTTTCAATACTACCTCTGGGTTACAGTACCCAGTGCAATGCCTTGCATTCTGTTGGTCCCCAATAAGTAACTGCTAACTGATTACATATTGACTTTACAAAAAAATGAATTCAGTATTTACATAGCAGGGTAGAAGACAGGGAAAAATTTGCACAGAAATATTTTTGGCAGAAAAAAATCAATGAAGAATTCTCAAAGTCAGTAACTATGTCAGCTATGACATCTGTAGTACTTTCATTACTCCTCCAAGAATTGGAGGTTGAGACCTTCAACTTTTATACAAGGTCACTTTCCTAAGATTTGTTGATTCTTGAATTCCAGAGCCTAGGCACCAGGAGGGACCTATTCCCAGCTCATTGCAGATTTTGGTAAACTATATCTTTCCTTTTTGGCCTCCTCCCTTCTAATCCCCTTTTGCTTCCTGATACTAAACAGGAAAAATAGAACAAACTTTCTAAAATTTCCTTCAACCTCCTTACCCAAAAATCCCACTTTGAACTTCAACTTTCATCAAAGGCAGAATACAATGGCAAGGGTAGAAATGATAATGAGCCACCACCATGACAAGGAAGACACGGACCTGGCCAGGAAACAGACATATAAGTGGCTATTTCTAAGTCAAGGAAGACTAAGGAATCCTAGAAAACCAAAGGGAAAGAAGCAATTACATGTTAAATTCCAAACTTTTATGGTAGAGAGCAGTCTTGCTGTTGAAGCATCAGGTGAAAAAACAAAACTTCCATCTGGCTTCTAAAACACCACAAGATGAAAATGTGAGCAAGAAGTTCCTTCTGCCTCTCCAAAGTTGGCCTACCAGTGGGTTCAAATTTTGGAGAATAAATTCACTTTTTAAAAGAAGGACAACTCAAAATATCTGATGCTGGTGAGAAGCTTTAGCCATCAGCAGGATCTTCTAATTAATATCTATTCTAAAGGTCAATGGTAATTCTCCAAATCACCCACTGAACAAAATGAGTGCCATCTTTAATATCTGTTCATTTCTAAAATTAACTATTTAACTCCACTGGATATGACTACTAAGAATAATTCTAATCAGGGTCCCAGAAATGTTATCTTTGGGTTCTGACATCTCTAAAAATTAATGCATTACATTAAATACAACTAAAGAGAAAATTAATACATTTTTTATCCAAAAATGAAGACACAATTTATGATGTTAATGCTGCAGATCTTAAGGAAAGCCAATAAGCAGGTATTAGGACCAAAATCAAATGACAAGAACAGCCTCAAGGAGAGCCTCTGAGAGGGACCTTTCAGTATCTAAACAAATGAGCAACCAATTCAATTACTGCCCAAATCCAGTGTGTAAAGAAGTGTGTCCAGTGCTTCAGCAGTTCCATCTAAATAGCCCCACAGTTGCATTAGTCTTACCAATAAGGAATCCATCAAAACCACAATGAGATACCAATTCACACCCACCAGGAAGGCTACAATCAAAAAGACAGATAATAAGTGTTGGCGAGGGTTAGAAATTAGAATTCTTAAACTGCTAGTGACCTAGCTGCTTTGGAAACCAGTCTGGCAGTTCCTCAAAAGGTTAAACATATGACTCAGCAATCCCACTCCTAGGTATATACAAGAAAAATGACAATATATATCCACACAGAGACTTGTACACGAATGTTCATAGCAGCATTACTCCTAATAGCTGAAATATGAAAACAATCCCAATGTCCACCAACTAATGGATGGATAAATAAACTGCAGTATGTCCATACAATGGAATACTGTTCAACCATAAAAAAAGAAATGAAGTACCAATACATGGCACAACATGGATGAAATATTATGAAAATATTGTAAGTTAAGGAAGCCAGTCACAAAAGACCATATATTGTATGACTCCTACCATGAGAAATGTCCAGAATAGGCAAGTGTTTCAACACAAAAAGTAGGTTAGTTGTTGCCTAGGGCTGGGAGGGTCAGGGGATAAGGGGAGTGACTGCTAATGGGTATGGGTTTCTTTTGAGGGTGATGAAAACATTCTAAAATTTACTGTAGTGATATTTGCACAACTCTGTACTAAAAAATCGCTGAATTGTACACTTTAAGTAAATTGTATGGGTGTAAATTATATCTCAATGAAGCTGTTACTAAATAATAAGGCATCCAACATTTTTAGACTAGAGGACCTTAAAAAGGTCAAAACATCTAGTGACATGTCACAAGTCAATCCAAGAACTTACATTCTAATAGTAATTTCGTAAAAGCTAGAGATCACATAAGTAAAAATGTCAGCATAAGTCCCTAAAAGCATTTAGTAAGAATGCATTTTGGTTCTAACTATATGATTTTTCCCAGACATACAACATACCTAAATGGATATAGCAACCAGACCAACATAACCTTAAAATCTAAAAATCTGCAAAAGTGAGTCAAGTTCAGCTCATTAAACTGACACCTATTAAAGTGCTACAAGAAAAACTGTCTTAAACACCATCAATATCAATACAGACAGAAAAATCATTGTTATGATAGCTATCGAAGGTCAGATTATTTTTTTTAATTTTGCATTTATTAAAACTCTGCTTGATGCCAACAGGGTTCAAGTTGCACAGGAAGGTGCTTCGGCTAAACACTGATAGTCTTCCTTGATCTCCATTGTCTGCTGCGGGGGTTCCGTCAGCAAACCTCCCAGCAAGTGGTCACCTTCCTATGGAGTCATTAAACCTCTGAATGTCAGCTGGTGGGATTAGCCAAGCAGCTTCCACACCTGAGCCCCCATGGCAGGGACAGAGGCATTTGGATCAAGATCACTAATGAATACAGAATTCATATGCTGCTTGTCAGGGCTCCTGAGCTCAGAGTCGCACAGATGCAACCTAAATAAGACGGAGGACAGAACAATTGTTGACAAAGATTAAAAAGTTTTGGCAGTTGGGAAAAAAAGAGCACCTCATTATTCAAATATGATAGCCTTGCTTATTTTTTTATTTTCGTTGAAGTTATTCATGAGTTGCCTCAAATGGACAAATGCCATTCACCAACATTTAAAGACTTCCTGGTCTCATTACTAAATTTGAAGAGGGCTATGCCAACTGAACATTACCTATCTAGAGAAAAAGAGCTCTCTTGTAAAGAATATTTGAAAACTTTGGGGGGCCGGGGGCTGAAGCAACCACAGGATATTTGGGTTAGAAGACAGTTAAGAAATGAAAACAAATCTAAAATTCAAAGAAGAAAAAAAAGAATCTTCCATAGCCAAATGACTTATTTCTATTTCCCATTCTCTCTGTAAATCTAACTTCCTTGCACCTTTCTATTCCTGGGCTCCTTCCAATGCCGCTTGTCAGAGGTACGTGAGCCTCCTCTGACACTTGTGTAGTTATTGCCATCTCCACAAGCCCTCATCAGAGAAAGGAACAGACCAAGGAGCCCACATCTCTGCTCCCCTGGAATAAGAAGTCTTCCACGCTCTGCTGTCAAAGAATTACAGGCCTAGCCAAAAAGCAGAACAGCACAGTGATCAATTACATCAGAGGGCTCTAAAGTCAGATGACCAGGTTCAAACCAGGAGTCCGTCACTGACTAGCTGTGTGACCTCATCATACCCTCATTTTTCTCTCTACAAAATGGGGATAACTAAGTACAGACCTCACGTGACTACTGAAATGTAAATAAGATAATGCAGAAAAGGCTGTTAGAACAAAGCCTGACACAGCAGAAGCCCTCAACAAGCATCAGCTATTACGATTCCTGTGTTTTCCATACCTTGCCCCCATAGTAAGTCCTTCCACAGCCGGTATTAGGTGTTAAAAAGGCTTCTTCCGCTGTCATTATGACCACTACATAGGTCTGTCTCCGATTTTAAGCTTTCAGATGGGAAAGAAGAATCATATCTATTTTCACTATAAATCACCAAGCCTGATGCAACTACAAATAATCATGTTGCTATGTGATGTTTCTATCCTACTACTGAAAAAAAAAAAAAACAGAAGCAGCTGCCATATTTTAGAGCCAGTTTTGTGTGAGCCACCACATGAGGTGTTCTACAGACCACATCTAATCCTGATAGCAACCTGCAGGCAGGTCTCTGGGTCCCCATCTTCTAGATGGACAGTCTTGGACCGTGGCTTGCCCGGAGTCATGCGGAAGTACAGTGGAAACCGGCTTACAGTCCAGTACTCTGGCTCCTGACCTCTCGTGCCCATTTCCATCCGACTACATTGAACTCATATTCTGTTTTCCTTTGGGAGCAATCTATGTGCCAAACTGAACAGCTTCTTTGTGAGTTTTTTAAATCAAAATAATACTGAGCTCTCACACAATTGTCCATCTGCAAAGCACAAAGAAATCTATAACTTCAGTATCTTTCTGTTACTGGACTTAAAAACAAAAAACCTAGTTACTTCTAAGATTTGCTGCCAGGGTACCATATTAGTATCAACTCTTTCATTATTTAAAGTGGATCTATAGCTGCCTGCAATGACAGATTAATTCTATTTCCTCTGTAGCTAGGTGTTTGGCATCACGTTTGTGAGATAACCACAAGTCTTTAGGGCGAAGGCTGTGCACGTCTTTAGCAATCTATAAGGGCTTCTCTAGAGGCTAGCACTTGCTGAGTGATGAAATATGACTCCATAAATCAGACAGCTGAAGTGGCACTTATATACGTCACCATCTATCTTCGTAGCTTCTCTCTGAAGGGTATAGGGTAAGAGCTCATCCCTCGGTACTGCACCAGAGAAAGGACCATAACAGTTGGCATTAACTAAGCATGTGCTACTTAAAACTGAAGACACACTAAGACTAGGGAAAAAAGATCCTGCTGGTGTTAGCACGCCTCAGGCAGTGGTAGAAGCTTCAGCAACTCATCTTCAAAAGGCAGAGAGCCAGGGCTCTAGAAACCTGCAAAAATTGGCGAAGCCTGCAGTCTTCATTTCTTTAAGTTGAGCATCTTCAAAGTCTAGAATTCTAACTGTAGGGCACAGCAGCTGCCACTGCAGATCTGATCCTCTCAGCTTTTGGCAGCTCTCAACTTGAGATTCTAGCAAAAGAATTTTTCAAGTTGCTATTATTGCCTGTCATGGATTTATAAATATTGTGCACTATCTGCTGTGGCATGGCTCTCATGGGACGCCAGAGCACGCCAAATGCATAACAGAATGAAAAACAGTTTCTATTCTTCAAATAAATGCTAATTTCTTAACTGTGCTCACGTGATTTGTTTGGTGACCAACTTCAATAGTACAGAATATGTACCAGAGAGGGGGGAAAGCGGATTGTCTTTTCCAGCAGCATTCAGCTGCTACTTTCATTAAGCTTGTTTAATTAGATTCCAGATGCTAATTTGCAAGTCGATACCAGAGGGTGCAGGACAGTTTGCCTTTGAATCATCTCCCTATGATGTGAGGGTCCTGCCGCACACCACTACCCTTCAGCGGCCCTCGCATGAGATTCTGACAATTAGTGCAAAGAGGGAACAGTATTAATCTTGACAGACTAAATATTAATCTTCTACCCATTTTAATGAATGATAATCTTTAAGAGTTTAAATTTCTCACTGGGCCAAATGAAAACATTCCTTCTTACAAAGAAACAGGATCATCTTCTGATTCATTTCCTTAATTCCTTCCCCACCCTAAAACACAACCTGTTTTTATTTCAGCACTTTTAGCAATTTTCAAGAAACATACTCCCATGAAGCTAACACCATAATCCAAGTGCTATGGTCCAATTCCTTATACTTAACTGGAAAATGGACTCAAAAGGCCAGTGTGGTTATCACTTGTTTCCTGTCCAGCTAGCCTGTGGGTAATAACCAGAATCCAGGGCTTACTTCTGATACCAGCCTGAACAGCAGGAAAAAAAATAGCTTCGTGCAATTCACCACCACCCAAAAAATTCTAGCCGGTGCCTTGTCATCAGGTGAATGTCCCCAGTTTCAAAATGCACTATTCTGCTGACACATAGGTACAATCTCCAACTATGCACCTTTGCAGATAAAAATAAAGCATGGGATTACCACCAGTAAGTAATACAATCTTTTATGCCTTCATTTCTATCACTGCTAAGTATTATGAACACTAAAGGTGAAGTTATCAAATCAGGAACTACATACCAAGCAAAGTTGCTTTTAACACCTTTTTATCCACTCACTCAACAAATACTGGCTGAATACCTACTGTGTACCAGTTGCCATGCTAGGAGAACTTCCAGGCTAACAGCAAGGAGAAAAGCAAGAAAATGAAAATTACACAAGACCACTAAAGGCAATGTGAAGGTCACATCCGGGTGAGGATTTTTAGATTTTTAATGTGTCATAAACTCACATGATTAGCTGGCAGTTTCTCTGAAATCTTGAACCAAGGCTTCTACGTGGGACAAGACACTGGCTCAGACAACTGGAAACAGCAGAGGCCAGTCTCAGGCATTGCTGAATCCGAGCTGGGCTTCACTGTTCTGCTTTTTGACCTATAATCTCCCAAAGAGCATTTGCCCTTTGTCCCATCTTCACTTTTGCCTGTGTACTTGGGGGTTTGCTAGGTTTGAGCACTTCCCAGATGGGGGAAAAATAGTCCCTTCCATTTCCCAGGTGGTTTTTGATGACTCATATTTTACTTTAGCTCAGGGTTATTCTATCTCAACTCAACAAACACCTACTGAACATCAGGGGCTGAGAAACAGAGATGATTTCACAGCCCCTGCCCTCAAAGGTCTCCCTCCCTCAATGGCAAGTGGAGGAAATGTCTCTGAAAGCTGCCATAAGACAATGGGACAAGTGTGTGCGACAGAGTACAGGGACACAAATAAAAGAGGAAGCAACTGAGAGCACTGATGGCAGAAACGAGCAGTGAGGAGGCTTCCTGGGCAAGTACACACGATATTCAAGGAACAGGGAGGAGGTAAGAAGGGCTGAAGTAGGGCAGGAACGGAGACCTGTTTTCCCAAAGTTTAACATTCACACCCCTGGGCTTACACATGACGGTGCTAATGAATACATTTTTACTTATATTAATAGTATGTGTTCATTTTCATGTCTTGGAGGGAAAATATTATCAGAACATCAAACCCAAGATTTCATACATGTAAACCTATTTTTAAAAATAAATTTAAATTAAAAAGACAAAAACTGGCCGAAATCGGTTTGGCTCAGTGGATAGAGCGTCGGCCTGCGGACTGAAAGGTCCCAGGTTCGATTCCGGTCAAGGGCATGTACCTCGGTTGCGGGCACATTTCAATAAAATATGTTTAAAAAAAAAAAAAAAGACAAAAACTGAAGTGGCTGTGAGGAGGATGGGGGAGGAAACTGATTAGAAAAAGACAGTTTGCACCCTAGCCCGTTTGGCTCAGTGGACAGAGCGATGGTCTGTGGACTGAAGGGTCCTGGGTTCGATTCCAGTCAAGGGCACATGCCCAGATTGTGGGCTTGATCCCCAATGGGGGGGGGGGGGGGGTGTGTGCAGGAGGCAGCCAATCAATGATTCTCTCATCATTGATGTTTCTATCCCTCTCTCTTCCTCTCTGAAATCAATAAACATATATTTAAAACAAACACCTTTATAAAAGAGAGAGAGAGAGAGAGAGAGAGAGAGGGAGAGGTGTGAGGTGAAGGAAATATTAGGTGGTTTTAAGCCTCAGTTGGTTAATTACAAATGCCAAAACCTATCAAACTGTACATTTCATTATATGTAAATGGTACCTTAATTTATAAAACAGTGAGTTAATTTGAAAATATTTTCAAAAAAGTGCAGATGGCATCTGGATATGGCAGAAATCTTAATTGTGGTGTACAAATGACAAGAAATGATGCTAACCCTAGCTGGTTTGGCTCAGTGGATAGAGCGTCGGCTTGTGGACTGAGGGGTCCCAGGTTCGATTCCAGTCAGGGTCATGTACCTTGGTTGCGGGCACATCCCCAGTGGGGAGTGTGCAGGAAGCAGCTGGTCAATGTTTCTCTCTCATCCGATGTTTCTAACTCTCTATCCCTCTCCCTTCCTCTCTGTAAAAAATCAATAAAATATATATTTTAAAATATATTTTAGAAAAAGAAAAGAAATGATGCTAGACTAGCCCTGTCCAATAGAAATATGTGAACAACATATACAGTTTTAAATTTTCTAGCATCTACATTTAAAAAAGTAAAAGTTGGTGAAATTAACTGTAATATTTTTATTTAACCTAATGTAAAATAGTATTATTTAATATAATCAATATAAATATTATTGAGATTTTAAATAAAAAATTCATACCGCCCTAGCTGGTTTGGCTCAGTGGATAGAGCATCAGCCTGCAGACCAAAGGGTCCTGGGTTCAATTTCAGTCAAGGGCACATACCTTAGTTGCAGGCTCCTCTATGGCCCGGGGCGTGGTCGGAACATGTGCAGGAGGCAACAATCAACGTGTTTCTCACATCGATGTTACTCTGACTTTCCCTCTCTCTTCCACTCTCTCTAAAACATCAAGGGAAAAATATCCTCGGCTGAGGATTAACAAAAAATAAGCAAACTAACAAAAATCTGTACTAAGTCTCAGTTCTGACTAGCCACAGCAAGTGCTCAATAGCCACATGTGGTTGGTGGCTACTATACTGAACAGTGCAGCTAAACACAATGAGGAAACATTCACGGTTTTTAAGGACGGAGGGACTTTCACTCCAAGGCACAGGTTTATAGTTAAAACACACACACACACACACACACACACCATACAACTATGGACTTCCTCTAATTTATTTGTTTCAACAATAAAGCCAAGAGTTTGCTTCATGAATATGATCTAAAAATGACTGTTTAGCAAACCATTCGTAATTACAATAGCCTAAAATTGCCCCCTCCCAACGCAATTCTCTGTGCAGTGTGATCAGTTACTGTCCTGGCAACCCCTGCGAGATTGGAGAGGCAGCAATGCTCTCCTGGGTTTCTGTTTGAGGCATGTCCAGAATCCTTTCCCGGACAGAAAGGAATGAGCAGACTTAGTCATCCAACCCTGCAGTCTCAAAATAGACAAGAAAAGTTAAGGGTTTCTTGCCCCAGAAAAAGAAAGCTTCCCAGGAAAACAGAAAATAAGAAGTTTGGAAATTTGAAACCAAAATATTTCCCTGAAATATTTTCTGTGAAAATGCAGAACCAAATGACACCTTGGTCAAATTCTCTTCACAACGAAGTCACTGAAACAGTGTCCTCTCAGCTTGGCGAGCAGTCTCGGCCTGCCCCTGAAGCCGCACCATTTCATCTTCACGAGAGCAAGCAGGGTGCCGGCGGGCAGCCTGATCTTCACAACCAACTTTTTCAGTATCAACATCTTTAGATTTTTAAAGTATTATCTACTGACAGGTGTTACACTACTATTTGCCTGCTATTTACTTTTAACTCACTTCACTGGAAAAGCAGGTACTACCTTCACCTTACTAAAATGATTTTGTTGTCAGTCTGATTCAAGTTTCATTAACTTCCGTGAATAAAAAAAAGTCACCTGAAATTATAAATTTAGGTAATCAATCTGAAATAGAAATTTGAACAACCTGTTTAAAGTCTCATAACTAATGCAGAATATGAAGTTCTCCAAGTTACAGGTAAAATTGACCTAAGGAACACAGTCTTCAGATTGATAATATTAGAAGTATTATTGAAGGGATGATCCACATTTCCCTTTACTTCTCCAAATCACACCAATATTAAATTCATGGCCTTTGAATAATTTCAAATCCAAACTCTAAATAAATAATGTAAAATTACTTTAGCAGAGTGTTAAGTCACTTTTAATATACCTCATACCTCCGTTTCCAGCAATTCTCATTTTTCTTTAACATATGGAGGTCCCAATCAATTGGAAATAGACAAAGCTTTCAAGAAAATGTGAAAAGATTAATGTGGTTTAAAGGAGGGCTTGACATTACTGAAGCAATTCTCTAACGAAAGCCACCAGTCCTTCTCCCTCTACCTTCATTATTTGTAATGGATCTGTGGAGCCTAAGGAACTCCTCTCCTTTAGTTACAAGACCAGAAGACCTTGTTTTTTCTTTTTCTTTTTAGTGACCTAGTATATCTTCTTTTTTTCTCTGTACTTAAGAACCCCAAACAGAAAATAATGCTGATTTGGGAATAAATTTTCACATTGAGAAATGAGAACACAATCCTAATCTCATTTATAGTTGATACTCGGACCTGTTTACTACTCTTAATTGGAGCAAAATACTATTGTTCTTAGCCTAAAACACCTAGTTAAATCCTCTTTAGTCGGGTGTTTTTATTCCTACAGATGTCCAAGAAAGGGAAGATCTAGCCTTTAGCAACCAAGTCACTTATGTGTGTTATCTTCATGTGCCCAAAGCGAAGTGGCTCTGGCAGGAGACGGCTGTGCTGGCTGAGCAGCATCCACAACTCTACGTCCTCTGGCTCTCACGGCACTTGGCCTAAACCTACAGAGCAGAGGGAGCTTCAGAGCTCCAATGATACTTGGTGCTCCAATGACAAGAAGTTGGTGAAAAAATAAAAAAATTTTTATCCTCATCCGAGGATATTTTTTCCACTGATTTTTAGAGAGAATGGAAGGTAGGGAGAGAAAAAAAAATTAACACGAGAGAGACACATTGTTTGGTTGCCTCCCACACGTGCCCTGACCAGATCTGGGGATCAAATCTGCAACCCAGGTACGTGCCCTTGACCAAGAATTGAACCCAAGACACTTTAGTCCTCAGGCCGACGTTCTAACCACTGAGCAAATCGGCCAGTGCAAAAACGATTTTTTTTTAAATGAGCAATCCTCTCCAAGGATGATTAGGCATAAAGCTTTGTCAAAAATCCCAGAGACATCCTATTTATTACAAATAGGGTAAACCACTCATAAACAGCCTACTACTGTTGAAAACAAGTGAATACTCCCCATCAAAAATTAACATCTATCAAAAAACCAAGAGCACATGATAAAAGCTGGCTTCAGGACTTGTGTGCCTACAAGCTGGGTTAGTGGCAAGGATAAAGCACAATGGGGAATAACATGGTGCCAGGAAGTATCCAAGCACATGAACACTCCTATGAAAGTGAGAACGCAAGACCTGGGGGCTTGTTCCTGGAGATTTGGGAGACAGGGGGTTGCTTAATGGGGGTACATCTATCATTAAAGCAGACTTGGGTGGAATGTCATTCAGAAGATACCACCCTCCTCCACCACCAAAGAAAATATAATAAAAGAATGTCTTTATAAATGTGTTTGAGACAGTAGATCCATCACACTGACAACAGTCCACTACACTCAAGGTCTCATCCCCATCGTCTGCTGCCAGATGCAGAACAATCTATAGGGATTTTTAAAATTGCCCTCACTCTCAGACCAGGTCTGTGTGACAGACAAAGACATTCACAGTTTCTCTATTCTTAATAAGAAAACAAAAAACCTGTCATTCTGAGATACCATGACACAGAAAGCTTAGTACATAAGAAAACATTCGACACTGCAGCAGCATTTACAGCCAAGAAGACTCCTAAACAGCCCAAAGCCAGAGCAAAAGCTGAATGAACAGTGCTGACCTCAAGCCCAAGAGGCACGCAGGGCCTCTCCAAGTGAAGCCTTCCCTGAGCAACCGGTCTTCTCAGCAAACACAGTGTCTGTGCCAACGAGCATTCCAACTAACAACTGTGCTGTATAAGCTTTGGAGGAATGAGCAATTTGCAAATGTTCGACATACAACTGGAAAAATATCTGCAAGAATAAAACTGCAGGGACTTACATACCTCCATATCTGGCCTAAACTTAGCTTCAAACACAGCCATTGCTGCCAAGGAGCCAGAACCTGTAAGAAAAAGATGCATTTTTAGTGTATTTACCAACTCCCAGCTTCTCAAGTTACCTTGAGGCAGTAACAATGGCAAAACATGCCCAGTGTCACATTCAAGTACAGTGTAAATATTAATCCTATAGGAACACATAAACCAGGTAAATACTGCTCTTCAAAAGCCTGGAGTCACACTTACCACTATCTTGGGTAAACCTGCAACTGGCCCCACTCCTACTACTGATAGTAGTAATTGTAAATTATTTACAATAAAGTGCTGAAGCAGGAAAATGAAGTTATGGAGAATCTGCATTTTTTCGAAAAGTGAATGCCACATAATTTCATATATCCTATGCTGCGAGTCTCGTGCTCCACAACTGTGCCTTGGCAGGCTGCTGGGTACAGCGCTAAATACCAAGCCAGTTAGAAAGAATAGACTGTTTTAATGAGCTGGGCCTGGGAGAGTCACCTTGACATGCAGGGAGAAACTACAGCACCAGCAATGGTAACAGGACTGCGAGCCGCAGCCACCAGGATATTCCAGCTACAACTGTAAAACACTTTATTATGTGGCATTTATTTAGAGCTATTATTTTTAGTTTGTACTTTGAAGAGTAACAGCTGAGTAGACAAAATGACAGACAAAGAAACAAAAATTTATTATCACAATAGCAAATGGCTGAAAGGTTATGCTGCATAGATATTAACAGATGGCAAATTTCCCCCCACAAAAGTAGGATGTAAAGGCATTACAAATAAGTACAGGCTCCCTGAGAATGGATGTTAAAAGGGAGCGCAGTGCTATTTGAAATTTTAAATTAAACTTGCTTTGTTCAGAAACCAGAGAATCTTTAGAAAACCATCATCTTGTCTTCACAGTCCTGGCAATATCTCAGGATACTCTACCTTTAGAAAGAAGATAGAGTTGCCCACAATTTTTTACTCCAATTAGAAGATTTTTTTGGCATTTATTACTTTTTAACTTGTTTTGCATAACACTATCTATTTAGCTGGGTCACAGAGAAAACCATATTTTCTATTTAAAATGATTTGTGTACATCGCTTGACCACCTCAATGGTTTAGCAAAGGAAAAAGGCAGCGATTAAACAGTTTCAAATGAGGTGTCCTGCTGATTTTATCAAGTCTGCTGAATGTGTAATGAAAAAGGAGACGCTGACAGCAATGCTGCATTGAGAAAATACAGACTACCTTATCTGAACCATTTAAGGAGGTCCAATTATAGATCAAATTTAAAGGGTAGAAACAGCAGATTTACAGACACAAATCAATGAACATGGTAATCCCAATGAATATGACAGATACTCCTGTTATGGAATATTGCTGCGGTTGAGGATCATTACCTTCACAGCACCAGATACATCACATCCAAAGCAGTAGGAAGCGTCAAGTGGAGACCGGCATTACAAGCAATGACTATTCATTTAGGCTTTGGGAGCAAAAGGCAACCCCTTTTTCCCCTCTCAGAATTTTTTCTCTTTTCAAAAAAAAAGGGGGGTTGTTATTTAAAGGACTATTAAAAGCAGTTCAAAAGAGTAAAAATTAAAAATATATTAAGGTAATGCACCCAAATAATACTAGCAGATATGCCACAGCAAATTCATCAAAACCAAACCTCTTAATTTCATAGTAAACGTGTCCTTAAAAATTTGGAAATAAGGTAGTCTATTAATACTTTGTGAGTCACACGTTTACTCTGAGATTCAGGGATCAAGAGGAAAAGTAACCTACGTGTCTGTTTTAAGGCACAGGTTAAGACCCAATCTCAGACTTGGTAGTAAAAAGCAGGCTGGTTTTGTATGCAAATAAAGAAATCTCAGAAAAAATACTTTCAAATTACAAAATGCTCCTGCAGAGCGCACAACAGCATGTGACATGGTCCAAGAATATCTCTGTGAAGAGTCAGGGTAACCACACCAGAGGCTGAAATAAACATTTAAAAAGGATAGGAGAGCTCTGACTGGTTTGGCTCAGTAGATAGAGCATCGGCCTGCGGACTGAAGGGTCCCAGGTTCGATTCCGGTCAAGGGCATGTACCTTGCTTGCGGGCACATCCCCAGTAGGAGGTGTGCAGGAGGCAGCTGATCGATGTTTCTCTCTCATCGATGTTTCTAACTCTCTATCCCTCTCCCTTCCTCTCTGTAAAAAAATCAAAATATATTAAAAAAAAAAAAACATTTGATTAATGGATGTGGGGGAAAAAAGATAGGGGAAGGGCAGATATCTATCTAAGAGCTAACAACTTTGTGGAAAACTAGAATCAATTATTGTAAAAGGGTAAAAGGTAAAACCATGCTTATCTTAAAGACATTCTTCCTTAAAATTTACTAATCCTGTTTTTTCTTCTTTGCCATCCTTTCTTTGGACTGTTTCACAGTAAATAAATTAGTTTTACTCTGATTTTTCCTGGGCACATCTATTTTCTTCTGCTTAGCTCCATCCACCATTTCAAGAAATGAAAACTATTTCCCTCCCAATATAATTCTTCATTTATCCAAAAATATTTTTTTCCTGCTTAGGACCAACACTGCAGACAAAATTTCTATAAGTGGAAATTACATACTAAATCTAAACTCTTGGAACAAAATATATCTATCCAGTGTGGGGTTGCTTCACACTATCAGACACTGATTTTTAAGAGCTGGAAGGTGTAGGAGATATAAACACAGAAAGGACACAGAGGTCCTTACTACATTGTATTTCTGCTTCCCCCTTTACAAGGCATGCCACCCTCAACACACACACACACACACAGTGTTTTCTGGAAAGCAGGAGCTTGCTGAACTGCCTGTTTCCCCTGAGATAAAAAATAAGTGGACCACAAATAAACTTGAAAATAAAGGGAGATTCAATATTAAAAACAATTTCTAAGTCACTTGCAAATTAGCTCCTGCTCCCAGCTTTTTAAAAAAGGAGGACTCTGGCGCCCCCTTTTCAGAAATATACAGAAGTGTTGACTTTGTCAAAGGTTTCTAGGAAACTCTGAATGTGTGTCTGCTGTTTAGAAAACTGAAGTTAGAATTTCAAATAGGACTGCAATTGCCCAAAGTGGTCAGAGAACAAGATGCAAATTTTCACAACATTTCAAAGCAAGTAAACTTGGGGAAGGAAGAAGGAGTTGGCCATTAAGAAGAAAAAAGATGGTAAACTCAATGAGACCAGTACCCTTTAGTAATTTCATTCAAGTTCCTAGGTTTGTTTCAACACCTCTTAAAACTACATATGTATAATAAATCATCAGACAGATGCCAAACTAGTATAGCAGCCACGTGATCTACAAAATGTTTAAATATTTATATCCCATTTTCCCCATGAACCATAATAATGCCCTAAGACATTCCATTATCTCAGCATCAACCTACCTAGCCTGGCATTTTCATACCAAAACCAAGACAAAAATCCTTTGAAGGAACATTTACCCGGATTTTCTATTCCAAAAACAATTAGGACTACTTGCTTTCCCATTAAGGCAGGGGTCCTCAAACTTTTTAAACAGGGGGCCAGTTCACTGTCCCTCAGACCGTTGGAGAGCCGGACTATAGTTTAAAAAAAAAACTATGAACAAATTCCTATGCACACTGCACATATCTTATTTTGAAGTAAAAAAACAAAACGGGAACAAATACAATATTTGTATTTGCACGTGGCCCGCGGGCCGTAGTTTGAGGAACCCTGCATTAAGGAATAAGTAAACAGAACAGCCAGGGGGCAGTGTACATGGTACAGGGGCCTCTGCTTTACATCAGAGGCATGTCAGGTGAAGAAAACTGATATCGAAGGGAACAGTATGCTTCTCACCAGGGTAGGTGAGCTCTGGGAGCAACGGGTGTGGGGCCTGTCCTCAAAGAACTTACAATAAGGAGAAGGCAGCCAAGGGGGAAGAAACCAGAGCCTCCTGTTGAGCACCCACTGTGTGCTGCACATCATATGTTGTCATTTAGTCATCCGCACAGCAACCCACTGAAGTGATAAAGCTGCTTATTTATTACAGAATAAGCACAGGGCAGAATTCCTATCTCTGGTGTGACTCTATCACTCTCTCATACAAAAAGTTCTATGTGCCACAATAGTTCAGAGCAGACACACATGACTGACCTTCCATGACGAGGTTTCTGTCTCCCTCGGTCCCCTCCTCCTCTCCAATACATACACACTTGACATTCCAGCAGCACAAAACTGACAATAATTTCCTAAATTCTCATATCACCTCAAGCCTATCCCACCTTGGCACATAGTAGTCCCTTGCCCCTCAACAGTCCACACAGCTCCTAGTTACACTTTACACCCCAGCTGAGAGATTACCTCTTCCCAGAAGCTTCCCTAACCACCACCCACCCAAGAAAGTTTCACTCTCATCTCTGTACCTTGCCCATCCTTTCATACCCGCATCCCCCATGCCTAGCAGTTTCGGGCACACAGAAAGCACTAAACAGAATTTGTTGAGTTAAGCTAGGCTGATTTGAGTACAACTTCCAAATGGAAGAGCTGGGGAAACTCTGAGCTGGCCCTCAAGGAGTGATGACAGCAGTAAATGCCTTGATAAAGTGTAAAATAACATTTATTGCCTAATTTACCATACTGGGATGAATCTAAGACAAACTCAAATGTAAAGCAAGCTCAATTTTCAAAAAGAAAAAAAGGCTTTAAACCCACAAAACCATGTCCTATTATACATCCTAGTCTGGTCCAAATCTCTGTGATATTATAAGAGTGAAATGCTCTCCTTGGATTTCTGCATTTTATTACCAAAGCTCCCTGTCTCATCAGTAGTTTCCATGTAGCTGCTCCTTAGCAACCTCCAGCAAGGCTGCCTTTTTCAGCCCACCCACAGTTACTGAGTAGCCAGAGAGCCTTCCAGAACAAAGCTCTTTAAAACAGAAAAACGAGATGCAATTCAGCGACCAGAATTTAGAGAGATGACTGTGCAAGACACTGTTTATGGCTACCTAGTTATCCAGTGACCTCCCTCCCGCATCCACTGTCTTCCCCCAAGCATCCCTGAGCTCACCCACAGCACCCACACACCCACTGGGCTCAGTCACTCCCAACTCCCAAAAAACCACCAAGCACTGAACCTCCCAGCAGCAGAGCTGTGTGTAGAGAGAGACAAGAACAGGGAAGGAGACACAGCTCAGCCCCCTCTCATCCACAGGGGCCAGGAACTGCTCTGCACTGCCTCGCCCTGGCTGCCCTGTTGGGTGCTCATTAAAAGAATTTCTCCTGCCCTAGCTGGGTGCCTCAACTGTTTCGAGTGTCATCCCGTACACCGAACAGCTACGGGTTCAATTCCCAGTCAGGGCACATACCTAGGTTGTGGGTTCAATACTCAGTTAGGGTGCGTATGGGAGGCAACAGATCAATGTTTCTCTCTCACATCGATGTTTCTCGCTCTTCCTTTCTCTCTCTCTCAAATCAGTAAAAACATATCCTCAGGTGAGGATTAAAAATTAAAAAAAGGATTCCTCCTTTAACAAATGCCTTTGTGAGTCCCAGAAAGCACAGTCTGCTCCCATCTGACTGTCAGGGATTCCTCACCCATGAGCGTCAAGATGCCACTGTGGGTGCCTAAACTGCTGACCTCCAGAAGAAGGGGGCTGCAGGCACAAATGCCACCAGTGGCCACATCTCCACCCAATCTTTTTTAAATGAAATACCTGTTAGTAATAACAGGACCTTTGCTTAAATTTTAAAAAAAGAACAACTTCTATAAACAATATAAAATATATGCCCTGAAACTCAAAAACCAAAAGCAGCATACAGGGCATTAATAACTGAAAAGAACTCAAGGAAAAATAACATCAATACACCAACAAAAAAAATGAGGCAGCAGTTCACACACACACAAAAAGGCAGAGACTTATATACATTTAGAAACACCGTTCAAGCTCACTATTAATCAAAGAAATACAAATTGAAATTAAATAACCTTTTCTGCATTTTAGGTGACCAAAGATTAAAAAGAATAATACCCAATGCTAACAAAGATGTGGTAAAATGGGCACTCTAACATGCTTGTAGAAGCAAAAATGGGTAGATCTTTTCTAATGGGCGATTTAGAAGTAGCAATCAGAAAACATAAAGCTATACATACCCTCCAAACCAGCAATTCTACTGCTAGAGAGTTATTCTAAAAAAAATTAATAGACAAGCACCTAAATTATGTATATAATTATGTATATTAAAAAATCACTATTTAGATTAGCAACAAAAACAGAAAAACTGGAGGTAAAGATTCGACAATCAAAAGATATGGAAAATAAAAAAATACTGTACACACATTTATTAAACATGACAATATTGTTTGGCAACGGAAAGATGTCCATCCTATATAATAAAGGGCCAGTATATAAATCGACTGAACAGCGGAATGGGGTGGGGGAGAACTGTGTGGTGGCAGTGCATGGGAGGTGGGAAAACTGATGGGCCCTACTGCTTAGGGACCCTACCTGTGCACAAATTTCATGCACCAGGCCTCTAGTGATCTAATATTTAATTGGGGGGAGAGGGGGAATGACATATTCCAAAGCAATATTAACAGATATGCTTATACAATACATATTATACAAATCTGGAAGAACATAAAATATTACACTTATTTCTGGGTCATGCTATTTACTTTCTGCTTACATTTTTTCTTTCTATTTTTCTTCAAAGACCATGAATTAATTGCAATTTTTTTATGGTATAAGCTTAGATAAAAATGAGAATTCGACATTGCGGAAACATGGGAGGGGGAAAAGGCAAAAAGACCAAGACCTTACCAGCTGTCACAGTCTTGCTGTGTAACAGCAGCAGCATGCCGCTTATTCCTGAAATTTGTATACAGGGGCCTGATGGTCAATCCATGCATGAGTCAATAGTCCCAAGTAACAACAGTAATCAATCATCACAAACAAATAAATACACCACGTCTCTCTACCAACGTCCCTCCTTAGAATGCTCGTAGATGTAAAAATCATCCTCATAATGAAGTCCTTTGAGCCTATCAGTGCCAAGCCAGATCCCACTTATCCAGAAGTCTACCCCATGGCCAAAAAATTACTGAAAGGACCACAACAAACACAGTACACACAGTGTTGAAGAAATTTCGAAGCAGTCACATCAGCTTTGTCTGTTCTTCAGATGTGGCAGGTAGCAGTAGTCCTGTTTTACAAAGCAGGGAGACTAAACCTCGATGAGGAATTTGCCCGTATCACACAGCCAATGATTAGCAAATCTGGGAATGTGCGCCCAGATCATCTGAATTTAAAGTGTCCAACACCTGGCCAATGTGGCTCAGCTGGCTGAATGTTGTCCCATGCACCAAAGGATCGCTGGTTTGATTCCGGTCAGGGCACATGCCCTAGCTGCAGGCTTGATCATGAGATCAATTTTTTTTCTCTCTCTCTCCCCCTTTCCCTTCCTCTCTCTCTAAAATCAATAAAAACGTTTTTGAAAAAATAAAAATAAATTTAAAAAATGAAGTGTCCGACACTCCTTCCATTCTACCATGTTGCCTCTTAAAAAACAAAGCCAAAAGCTTAAAATCAAGATTAGCAAGTAAGCATGAAAGCAGCTGTATTTTCTTAGCTCCTCACCCCAAAAAAGCATGCTATCTAACTTTTCTTCAGATATCAGCAGAACAATTACCACACATCTGGATATAGTTCATTTGTGTTGTTTTGCTTGGAAATTCAAATGAGACTGGGATTTTAGTTAAATGTTTTAAATGATTAAACAGATGCCATTCACTGTTTAGCAATACCACTCAGGGTCTGTTATGAGTCTTTATTTTAAAATAGCCCCATTCAAAACAAATTAAATTAGTCTCCATTTTCTAAAACCACTGAAGGTGTTTATCAGCATTAGTAGCTCAATTTGAACCTAACTTTTCCTGAGAGAATAACTCAACTCAAGAAAAAATATGAAATGTATAAAAAAAATTTACCATCTGAGATATTGCTTTTACTTGCTCTATTTATTTAAAAAGACCTTCATTTGTATGGCTATTTTTAAAACATGAAACATTTTTATAGAGTTCATTGAAATACTAAATCAAACAGCAATGCTAGAAACTATGTTATCAGACATACTGAAGAAACAATGTAAGACTGAAATAATCTTCTAAAACCTGCTGCTCTAAGTCAAACTCTAGGAAGGATCTGGAAGCCAGCGGGTAGAAATGTGCTTTAAGTTCTATGCTCACAGACTCTCAGATGGGGCTGGGGAAAATTTATTGAAGGCCTTTTAGGACCTGGACCTTGACCTCAAGTGGTGTACGTATTTCCCCATTTACAAGCAAGGAAACTGAGGCTCAGCTAGTTTAAAGGTAATACAGCCATTAAGAAGTGGAGCCAAGAGTCAAACCTAAGTCTTGTGGCTCTTAAACTAATGCACTGAGGGCAACTTCCAACTCCTTCCTTCAAACAAACCATGCCAGGTGCCCACTTGGCAGCAACTCTGGAAACACACAGATGGGACAGGAGTGGCACTTCCTCCAGCACATCACTGAGTTCCCTCTCCCAACCCCGCAAGGCTGACAAGCTGCTCCAGGGAGCACCATCACATCAAGCACAATGTGCATGCTGGCCCTGAAACTGCAGTGAAGCAGCCCGCGCTCTAGCTCCCTCCCCCACACAAAGGGGATGAAGACAGAAGGCATCTTCCTCACAGGGTGGCTGGAGGCTTGAAGGAGAGGACGTGTAAAGCAGAATACCTGGCACATAGTAAAAGCTCAATAAAAGCTAGCTACTGTAATTATTCCAAGACCATCTTATACAATCATTCTTAGCAAGTCATACGGTTGGCAGCTTTAATGGAAACAGAGATCCTCAAAATCTCTTCTCTCAAAGTCATGACGTTCTGAGAACCAGCAAAATTTCTACTCCTTTCCCATCAATTTAACCAGATTGTTTCAGAGAGAAAAAAAGCTGTTCCTCCTGCTAAGGAGGGTCCACTGTAAGCACCCAGGACCTGCCTGGCACTGTGGCCTCCAGGTGTAAGATATATGCAGCGATAAAAGAGACACACATAACTCTCTAATTCATCAGTGTCAGCTCTCCCTGACAGAGCGCTTACTCACACGTGCTCATTGTTAGTCCACCGGCCACTCGTCCTGGGTGAAATTTGGTGCTTTCCACAGCCCATGGACTGGGATCATTTTTCACTCTGTTCCTGTCTACAGGGCCGAGTGTCTGGCAGTTGGTGCTTGCTCTGGAGGCCAATGCTGCCAATGTGTGAAGAGCTGATTTATGAATATAAAACAATGTTGGTGCCAGGGGACCACGTTCAGCCACTAGAGAGCACTGGAACACCTCTCATGGCTCGGGAACATTCAGACCCCGACTTGACGTGGTTTAATTGTATGCATGCATTTCATTATAAGTCTTGGCCAAAAGCTTCCAGGCGAGGCAGGCCAAGCAATCAGACAATCTTGCATGGGTTGCTGAAATCCAGATTTGTCCTTTGTCAGCATAAACAGTTTAATTTGATGTTTTCACTCCTGAGTAAGCACTGAGTATTACATTTAAACCCCTTGTGAGGGGAAGAATGCTTCCTTTTCATCAGCAAATGTACCTCAATGTCAGAGAGTCTATCTTTTATTCCCAATGAATAAAAAAAAATATTCCATTTAATATGCTTAGAAATAGATTTTTTAAAGCACCCAACATTTTCACTCAAAATTAATTTTTCAAAAAAGGCAGATCTTTTTCTAAACATAACGTAGTCAAAAAGGAGTTAAATTTTACTCTAAGTAAATAATTTAAAATACCACCTTAAGGGAACAGGGATTTTTCTTATAATTGCAAGTGCAACTTCTCATTGACCTGACAGGTTATAGACACTTATTTTTAAGAAAAGACTAACAATCGGGGCATTCAGGCCGAAAGTGTGAAAGGTTTTATTTTTATTAATGTATTTTAATGAAATGTCACAAGATACGAGGACAGAAAATTGTTCTCTTTTAAAGAGAGGAGCCACCTAACCCTATGTTTAGGAAATAAGACGAGGATGAAAATTATGCCTCTCTTAAGCAGACTCCAACATCATCAGGCCCTGCCAAGAAACAGGGTCTCAGTCAGTAAGTGCTCTGCTGGGCGCAGGGCACACACTTCCCCTCCTACTGTGGGCACTCAGGGTAGTCTCAGCGAACAGGTCTTTCAAAGGCATCCTTTCCTCTGGTCCACATTCCAAAATAACTTCCCAAAGTGCAGGTTATTCTACTTTGCAGGTCTGTACCAAGTTTTCATTTCCTTCAGAGCACTCAAGGGCAAAGGACCACAGAGCTTAGTAATTTATAAAACACATCTAGTCTTAATCATAAGTAAAGGTTTATCTTGTCCACAGAGCCTGTGTGCAAACAATAAGAAGTCCTACTTACTGTAAAAAATGTGCACAGGCCTTTTACATATATTTCCTCACTTAATTCATCTGTGGACTAGATGCTATTATCTCCATTTTATAGATGGAAAAAATAAAGTTCAGAGAGGTGAAGAAACCTACACAAAATCACACAGCTAGTAATGACAGATCGGCTGACACAAATTTCTAGTTTTAAGAACGCTGCAGTGAAAAGTCTTCGGATGCATAAAATGACTTTCCACTTATCTATCCAATAAGAAAGTAAAAGAGTGTCGAGCTTTAGGTTATGAGAGTATAAAGGCACTTTTCTGTAGCAGGGCCAATTCTGAAACAAGGGCAGGTAAGGATGAACGAGTTACCTGAAGTGGGGTTTGAAAACAAAAGACTGCATTTAACTGTTCTGAAAGAGACTCCTGGCGAGGACTGTTACTTGGTTGTAGACTAAGGATTGAACCCAAGACAGGAAGAGTAGCACCCTACGTATTAATTCAATACCTCACCATTTTGCCTACAATAGACATTCAACATTTTTATGCAGTATCAATAACAAAGTCCACTCTAATTAGAATAGATTAAGAACTGGCAAGCGCTGGCTACATTACATTCCCAGTATGTAACATGATGAATTTTAGAAGTAAATATTTTCTCATTTCCTAACAAAATGGCACCATCTATTGGCTTAGTACCACCTTTGCAGCAACCAGGAATCAAGACGCATTAAGTCAACTTTCATGAGCTTTTGGTTCCCTGTTTAATTCCTGGCATTTCATACCAAATAATTTTTAAAATATAAAATCTATGCATTGCACATTTTAAATCTTCTGAAATGCATTTTATACTAAGCAAAGCAGGAAAAACTGCCAGAGAAATCCTATTACACAGACCTGCACACAGAGGCTGTGTTAGCACTAAAATTATCAAAACACCATGCACATAACACCACACTGTGCTACACAAGACTTTGACATATGGTATTCCACTTAATCCTCACATTTTCCAGGGGACAGTTCCTCTAACCACCATTTTACAGAAAAAGACACCAATGCTCATACTCAAAAGCTAATATTGGACTTAGATTGGAACCCAGTTGGACTCCAAAGCCCAGTTCTTTTCACTGTCCCACACTACCTCAAAGCGCAACAGGAAGAGCAACACGTGCACGGAAGAAACGTGTTCACACACAAAATGACACTGCAGCATCCCAACGCCCTGTGATCTTCCCAAGTCAAAAACCATCAGCTTGTTTTTAGAAACGAGGGGTTTGAGGTTCTGAGAGATTAGGGAACTAACCCTGGTCAAGCAGGGCTGGGACTGAAGCCAGGGCTTCCATCTCTTTTTCTAGGATTACAGGTGATACTTCAGCTGGTTACAGAAAGCCTGCTCTGGGTGGTCACCTACTGTACGGACAAAGTTCCCACCAGAATAGGGTTCCCTCCACTGCAGAGCCCCTGACCCAGAGAGCAGGGGCCGAGGCTCACTCCAGTGCTGATTGGGACACACGCCTGGGGAATCCCCTGCTGAGTCACATAGCCCATGAAAAGGATTTCCAGCAACACCAGAGCCATGAAGTCCACATGCCCTCTAAGAAGCTGTCATGTAGGCCTACATACAGAGTTCACACCTGATCTAAGAGTTGAAAATGAATGTGGAAAAAATACTTGCCTTCTTCTAGTGCATTAATTTTATACAGCGCGGGAACATTTTCAAAATCGAATCATGCAGAGATATCAAAATGTTTGCACAAAGGTTGCACTTCAGTGTAAAAATACAGAGAAAATGGCAGACCTGAATTCCCTGCCATTGTTCTTATGTTCCAGCTTAATTTCTGAGGCTCATTTTTGACCACAAGGTGAGACAGCAGTATGTTTACTACTCTGTCCTGCATCTTTTTAATCGCTAGGGGGCTCTGTAAATTGGGACTTGAGAGGTACATTCCAGTAATTAGGAAACTGCATAGCCAGTTTATCTGGAGATCGAATTTTACCTGGATGGTCTGACAATGACCCAAGTCGTCCCTGATGGTGCATACCAATGTTTATTCCTTAAGTTAGAATTCCGAAATTGTCCAAGGGCCTCATTTCCAGGAATGTCGTGCTTGAAATTTTATTCATATTAATTCTCTATGTGAATAAGTGGGCAAAAACAAAAATTGTATATACCTTGCCAATGCTGCTCAAGGAACACTGCCAAACTAATAGCAAGATTGTCCCCAGGCTTCTCCTGACACCACTTCAGTCTGCCTAATAAAGGAAAGCTGGCAAGTTAAAAGAATAAGCTAATTAATCTGAGAATTACATTTTGTCTATAAAAAAATAGAACCATAATCCTTTTCCCTTAGAGGAAAGAAAAGTCAAAGAATCTTGCCTGGTTTTCAACAATCACACTAATCAATCATCTGAGTCTCGTGAAAATTATTTTCTTAAAAAAGAAATAACTAAATGAAACTTAAGAAACCCCTGTTTTTTGAGAATAAACCAAATCACATCTGGTCTGGACCACATGCCACACACCACTCACAGTAATAACACAGCCAAGAGGAACAGTCACAGTGAATGGGGTCCCCTCCCATATCATGCACCTTCCCAGCTATGTGACCTTAGCGTACCTTTGTGAGCCTCAACTTCCTCATTTGTAAGACAGGGATGACAGCACCCACCTCACAGTCTTGCAAAGATTAAATCAGTAAAGCATCTCTCAACACTGCCGGTGCAGCAGCTGAAAAGCTGCTGGATGCGTGACGCTCTCATGGTCAACACCACATCCATAAAAGGTTTTAGGACAGAAGCTGTCCCAGGGCCACACCATCCGGAGTTCGATAGATTCTTCTCTCAGGGAACCCTCGGGAAGGCGAGTCCTCAGAGAGGAGGCTCCTGGACTCTGCTCAATGAGCTGTGCCAGCATGTTCAAGATGCACACGGCAAGACAGGTGTCTTCTAGTCAATGCAAATTAAGAGTAGCCTTCAGGCGCCTGGCTAGTCGCCAACACAGGCCCATGAGTAGACAAAATTTGGACACCCTTGTCTTACGGGTAATTTGTAACTTCCAGCTCTTACTGTCAAATCACTCCAATTAAAAAAAAAAGATTAATTACAAAGATATTTTCATTTCTTATAATAAAAAACTTACAATTTAACTAAAGCATTTAAGCAATAAAACAATAAAAAAAAAAACTAAAGCTTGAGAATTTGCATGAAATATTCATTTTCTCAC
>NW_006294400.1:3830211-3832117 GCF_000327345.1 Myotis davidii | reverse complement strand
TCTGGAAAAGGAGAAACTAGACAGAAAAGGATGGGACAATGGTGACAGACGTCAACACAATGACTGTCCTGGAGCTTGCAGTCCAGCGGGATGTGGGAAGGGCATTTGAGTTCATTGGAAGAAAAACGTAATATTTGATGTAAGTGGTTAAGCAATAAAACAATAAAAAAAAAAACTAAAGCTTGAGAATTTGCATGAAATATTCATTTTCTCACTTACGCTACATTCATGAAAAGCCTCAGTCCACAGTGAATGTCAATGCTCCATGGGAACCATTCATTTAGGAGGCCTTCTATTTTACCTACAGTTTGAGGTTTAGTTTGTAGCTCAC
Source organism: Myotis davidii (assembly GCF_000327345.1). Classification (NCBI taxonomy): domain Eukaryota; kingdom Metazoa; phylum Chordata; class Mammalia; order Chiroptera; family Vespertilionidae; genus Myotis; species Myotis davidii. The sequence continues at coordinate 3,831,786 of NW_006294400.1, read as the reverse complement.
CCAAAATTAGTAACATGAATTAAAACAAAGTCCACCAAATTTTGGCAATTCTAGGAATCTCTCCCAAAATCCAGCTCCCCAGCCTCTCAGAGGGAAAAAAAGCACAAAAAATAACAACAGAAGACGGCCTTCATTTGGAAGAAAGGCAGCCCTGCACAGCTACCACCACAGGCAAAGATGTGTACAAACCGGCTAGGAGTGAACAATGGCTAAGAAACTCAAAGAAAAAGACAAAGACAGGGCAGTACAAAAACTGTATTTTCTTTTACAATCTCTGGGAAAGGTTTTCTCTCCCAATGAACTCAGATTAGAAAAAAGTAGCCCTGACCGGTTTGGCTCAGCGGATAGAGTGTCAGCCTGCGGACTGAAGGGTCCCAGGTTCGATTCCGGTCAAGGGCATGTACCTTGGTTGCGGGCGCATCCCCAGTAGGGAGTGTGCAGGAGGCAGCTGATGGATGTTTCTCTCTCATCGATGTTTCTAACTCTCTATCCCTCTCCCTTCCTCTCTGTAAAAAATCAATAAAATGTATAAAAAAAAAAAAAAAGTAAAAATAAAAATCATGTTGTCTTGGGGTGGTAGAATTGTGTATAATTTTTTAAATTTTCCTTTGATTCTATAAAACTGTTTCAGTAAATACTGTGTTTAATGTGCAGGATGGAAAATCTGCACAAAGAGTGGTCAAAAGCATGCAAAACAAATGCCCTTCAGGAATTTGTATAAATATTTTCAGTATTTAGAAGCAAGGCTTAATAGCTTAATGAAGTAACATGTGTAAGACAATCAAATCAAAGCAGCTGTGTTGTACTGGGCTTGCTTGAGCTAGAAACAAGGGTTCAAATCCCAGCTTTGCCACTTACAGGCAGAGCAATAAGAGGCAAGTTACTAAATCACTCCTTTAAGTTTCAACCATTTTCATCAATAAAATGGCAATGACAGCATCCCTTCCATAGAATTTTAACTGAAAATAATGTAACAGCATGCTCTGGCACAGAGACACTCCATGATGTGCGTTAAATGTGAACTATTACTAAGCTGTAAAAGGGGGGGGGGGGGGGGGGAGAAGAACCTATCACACATGCAATGCTCTGTGCTCCCCTGGAGCCACACAAATGGAACACAGTCACCAACTCTCATCCAGTGGAGCTGTAAACTGCCAGTTCACAAACAATAACCGGCCGCTAAGGTTTCTAGCGCTAAGTTTCAGACAGTCTTTGGCACAAGTGAGTTAGAGGATCAGAAAATTAACCATCAAATATTCACAGAGTCACACAGGAGTCTGCAACTCTGGGAGTAAAATACAAATTCTACTCTCAAATTTTCGCAGGGGCAGGAGGGACAGACAATAGCTAGGGAAAGTAGAGTTTGGACAAGGTTGGAATCCTGGAATTCTATTTCACACAAATACCATGAGGGGAACATAGTAACTCAGCCAGAGGTAGTCCCACAGAATGGCTTCTGGCTGCCCTAGGATGAGTAGGAAGGCTTGGGCGGGTCTCTGAAGGCAGCAGCACTGCAGCAGTGGGTGTGAGCGCCTGCTCAGGGAGACAAGGGGAACTACTGAACATGTGTGTGTG
>NW_006294400.1:3828147-3830188 GCF_000327345.1 Myotis davidii | reverse complement strand
GGGGGGGTGGTGGGGGATCTAAAGCCCAACTGGAAGGGAGATGGCCCCAGGTGACGGAGTCAAATGCCAGGAAGGGACTGGCACTTAGGAACACAGGAGAGGTCAGATGACAGAGATCTGGAATCAAGCCTAATGGTTGGCTGGTTTCTGGATGATCTCTGTAATGTCGGTGGCCATCTCTACTGCCACTGGACCATTTGTACCCTCAACATCTCTGGCCAGATGTAATCTCCCTCCCTGCCTCCAGACACCGCATACCCAACTTCTCCCTATAAGCTGTCTTGAAAACATTCTATAGGAACCTCCAGGACAGAATCGAGACAACTCAGTGTGGATCATCAGGGCCCTCTCTCTCCAGCCTAGCTTTCCAGACTTACCTCTGCTCCCCCTGAACATCCACATCCTTGCTTCTGCTGCCCCCCTCCCTGCATGGACCACTCCTCCCGCCCTCTGCACCTGCCTCACCCATTCAGCAAACTCTGGCCTTTCCGTTCCTCGACCACACCAGTCCCTTGTGCACCACAGGGCCTGAAAAGTCTTTCCCTTGGGGGCAGAGAATGGGGAAGCAAATTCCTGGCTAATTCCTACTTGTCATCTAGGTCTCGGCTGATGTTACTTCTTCCAGTCTTTCACCTATCAGACTGGTTGGTTGTCAGAGAAAGGCATTATCTTATTCTCTTGGTAGGAGTAGAAATTACTGCAATCTTTATGCAGGGCAATTTGGTAATAGCTCTCAAAAGGTAAAACATACTAGATGGCCATCTGCCAGTTTTTTGGGGGCTATCCAGAAGCTGTACTTCCTTCCTACATCTGGGGAACCCCACCACTGTATGAAGAGGTAACTGAGCTTCACCAGTCAGAAGCACCCACTCTCCTTTACTAAGAGCTCTCTGGTGGTAAGCGAGATGGCAGGAAGACTGGGTTCCTGAGGCAGCCGGGCAGCAAAGTGAGCAGTGAGCCAAGGCCCAGCCCCATTCTGTACTCATCTGCCCTGGCCCCCCTCAGCATGTTTTTTGACACTGTTCTTGGCCCCAAAACCAGTTCTTGCCCTCCCAGCTATCCTGTGAGACACCTACTATCCTTTAAAAAAAAATTATTTTCTTTTCCTTAAATCATCCAGTGATTCCACTACTTGCAATCCAGAAAGGCCACTACTAGGAATTCATCTAAGTATGTACTCATACAAGCACATCAGAACACACTTGTTACAAAATCTGAAAACCAAAATACCCATCAATGGGAGAATGGGTCGGTAAATCATGGTACAGCCATACAATGCAAGTCTATGTAGCTGTTATTGCAGACATGATCTAGAGCTACATGGGCTAACACAAAACTTCTTCAAAACAAGTTAACAGTAAGGAAAGAGTATGTACAGTATGAACTATTTGTGTATTTTTAATAGGGATAGATAGATGATAGATGGTGAAGATTTATGAAGGTGTATCATAAGACATTTTCTAGAAAAAACACACAAGAAACTCTTAACAGTTGTTACTCTGGAGGAGAAATATGAAATCAGAGACTTATTTTTCATGTAATACTTTCCCCACTTGAATGTTTTGTCATGTTTGGAACTACTGTCCCAAAGCAAAGGAAACCAATTCAATTATTCCCATCTATATATATAAAAGCCAAGCAACCAGAACAACAGAACAATTGGTCGCTATGATGTGCATTGCGGTGGCCAATCGGCCCCCCAAACCTGCCTCGCCACCCCCCCAGCCAGCCCGGCCCCAATTGGCCCCTCCACCCCAAATGGGAGCAGGGCCAGCAGGCCAACCTCCCACGTCCCCTCCCCACTGCCGGCCCAGCCCAATGGGCCTCCATAGGGCCAGGCCATCCAGATTCCACCCATGCACAAATGAGTGCACCAGGCCTCTAGTCTTAAAAATAAAACTGCTGGAGAAACCAAGATGGCGGCATAGGTAAACACCGGAAATTGCTACCTTGCACAACCACTTCAAAAATACAACTAAAAGACAAAACAGACATCATCCAGAACCACAGGAAGGCTGGCTGAGTGGAAATTCTACAACTA
>NW_006294400.1:3812215-3826899 GCF_000327345.1 Myotis davidii | reverse complement strand
CTGATAAGAAAAAGCTAAAGGAGTTCATCGCCACCAAACCAGTATTATATGAAATGCTGAAAGGTATCCTTTAAGAAGAGGAAGAAGAATAAAAAGGTACAGATACAAATTATGAACAACAAATACACATCTATCAACAAGTGAATCTAAAAATCAAGTGAATACATAATCTAATGAACAGAATAAACTGGTGAATATAATAGAATCAGGGGCATAGAAAGGGAGTGGACTGACTATTCTCGGGGTGAGGGGGGTGTGGGAAGAGACTGAAAAAAAACTGTACACCTATGGATGAGAACAGTGGGTGGCGGGGGTAAGGGCAGAGGGTGGGTGGGAACCGGGTGGAGGGGAGCTATGGGGGGGAAAAAAGAGGAACAATAAAGATTTGATTAAAAAAATAAACATAATAAAAAATAAATAAAATAAAACTGCTTTATGTTAAATTTCCAGAAATTAATGATTTTATCAAGGTGATGTTAAGAAAACATCCTAAAGGATTTAAAGGTCAAAGATTATGGTATTTGCTATTTATTTTCAAACTAGAGACCCGGTGCACGGATTCATGCACCGGTGGGGTCCCTTGGCCTGGCCTACGGGAATTGGGCCAAAACCAGCTCTCCAAAATCCCCCACGCGGCCCCAGATTGCAAGAAGGCACAGGCCAGGACGAGGGACCCCACCGGTGCATGATCGGGACCAGGAAGGGACCTCGGAAGGGTTCCAGGGCATGTCCGGCCCGTCTCTCCCAGTTCTGATCGGCTGGACCCCAGCAGCAAGCTAACCTACCAGTCGGAGCGTCTGCCCCCTGGTAGTCAGTGCGCATCATAGCAACTGTTGAATGAATGGTTGGACACTTAGCATATTAGATTTTTATTATATAGGATGGTTATACACACACATACACACACAAATTAACAAAAATGTGTGAGAGAGAACAACTGTGGTAAAATGTTAACAACTGACAAATCTGAATAAAGGGTATATAGGAATGTTCATCGTTCTTTCCTGCAAGTGTGAAATTTTTGTAAGTAAAAAGAAAAAAGAAATGAAAGTACTTAATAGAAAAGGCTATTCCACTTTTACATTAAAAAGCATCAGATGGGGAAAAACAGTACTTTGATGGAAGATGATAAATACATTTGAATAAAGCAATTCAAAACAATTCTAAAATTACTGTATCTTCATTTTAAAATAATTACAGAGATTCATCCATATGGTATCCAGGGGTAAATCATTCTCCCCAAAAACACCACAAACAGGGGACAGCTACTGAATAAAAACCTTCTAAGAAGCTAGCTAACACAATGGAATAGGAAAGTCTCAAACTGGCAACTTCCAAATTATTCAAGACAGCAGTGCTCCTAGATCTGCAGAGCCAACTGTAAAAGACCGAAAATCTAACAGGTAAAAAACAGCAGAAAAAACACCAGGTACACAGAACCTGCTCAAATTTCTAAACCTATATAATTTTTTAATGTTTTCACTGATTTTTTTTTAGAGAGGGAGAGAAACATCAATGAGAAGAACATTGATCGGCTGCCTCCTGCACACTCCCTAATGGGGATTGAGACTGCAACCCAGGAATGTACCCTGACAGGGAATAGAACCAGTGACCTCTCAGTGCATGGGTCAATGCTTAACCAACTGAGCCACACCGGCCAGGACTAGACCTATATCATCTGACTCAGAAATCTATATATATATATATATAAGGCTAATATGCTAAGTGTCTGACCATCCGACCGGTTGCTATGACGCACACTGACCACCAGGGGGCAGATGCTCAACGCAGGAGTTGCAGAGCTGCAGTGACTTGGCAATGCTGGTTCTCAGGTGATGCACCCCGAAACCAGAGAGGGGGGAGCCCAATTCCTCGCAGGGCCAGGCAATTCCACCTTTGGCCGTGGGTTATGTTGTTGCTGTTGCTGGGGCACTGTCCGCCCCAAATCTGGTTTACTGCACACTTGTGCTTGCATTCCACACCCTGTACAACAGCAACTTTGCAGAGTGCCCTCGCACTCCGGGACCCCTCAGCTGATGTAGGAGAGCCAGTTTCGCCCTGATCCCTACCTGCCAGAGGGACCCCACTCACTCCGCAGACGCCTTTCAAGCCACAGCACCACCCCATACAGCTGGCCGGGGAGGTACCACAGGAGGTTGGCTCCAGGGTATGTCAGGTCCGTCTTGCCCAGTCCCACCCCGCTGGCCACCTTCTAATTAATTTCCTTTCAATGTGCACGAATCCATGCACTGGGTCACTAGTTTAACATAAAATTCAGAACTTACCCTAATTCTTAACATAATTTTATCACTTTTTTCTTTTTGGTCATTAAAAAATTACTCTTGCTCTGGCTAGGAGGCTCAGCTGGTTGGAGCATTGTCCTGTACACATACCTAGGTTGCAGGTTCAATTCCTGGTTGGGGCACATAGGGGAGGTGACTCACATCAGTGTTTCTTTCTTTCTTTCTCTCTCTCTCTCTTTCTCTTTCTCTCTCTCTCTCTCTCTCCAGTTGATGTTTCTCTCTCACATAGATGCCTCTATCTGTCTATCTCTCCCCCTCCTTTCTCTTTTTCTCTGAAATCAATAAAAACATATCCTCAGGTGAGGATTAAAACGAGAGTATATAACCCTACCTGGTTTGGCTAAGTAGAGTGTCAGCTCTCGGACTAAAGGGTCTGGGTTTGATTCCAGTCAATGACATGTACCTTGACTGCAGACTCAATCCCCAGCCCCCGTGTGGGAGGCAACAACAGATGTGAGTCTCACATTGATGTCTCGCTCTCTGTCTCTCCCCATCCCTTCCACTCTCCCTAAAAATCAATGGAAAGAATATCCTCGGGTGAAGATTAACAAAACAACAACAAAAAAAGGTTTAATAAATAAAGAACATATACATACTCTAGCACTTCGAGCTAAAGTACAAATGTAAAAAGCTGATCTAAAAAGAGTAACTACTGCCCTAACCGGTTTGGCTCAATGGATAGAGCGTCAGCCTGCAGACTGAAAGGTCCCAGGTTCGATTCCGGTCAAGGGCATGTACCTTGGTTGTAGGCGCATCCCCAGTAGGAGGTGTGCAGGAGGCAGCTGATCGATGTTTCTCTCTCATCGATGTTTCTAACTCTCTATTCCTCTCCCTTCCTCTCTGTAAAAAATCAATAAAGTATATTTTTTTAAAAATAAATAAATAAAAAGAGTAACTACTATTTATAGGCTAAGTACTAGAATTATGTTATTTATAATGTTATTTATATACTATTTATAACCTGGTTGTGTGTGGAGGTATTATTTCACACTGAGGAAATTGAGGTTCAAAGGAATTAAATGCCCATGATCCCTCAGAGATTAAGTGGTAAAGAGGAACTCCAGTTACTCTACTTAAAAGAAAAAAAATTCTGCGTGTACCAGGTATGTTCCCACAGCGAGGCCTCCACTCCAGCTTTCCCTCTGCCCAGCAGGCTCTTCCACTCAAACCCACCTTTTCCGAAGACTTATCTTGACCTTCCTATTTAACACTACAGTCTGCCTTCCATCCCAACACTCCCAAGTCCCCCTCCCTGCATTAATTTTTTTAACTTTTTGTTTTGAGATAATTATAAATTCAAATGCAAATGCAAGAACTAATACATTGAGTTGTCATACATCCTTGACCCAGTTTCCCCCCAAATGTAAAATTTTGCATAACAGTAACATATCACCTACATTGCTTTTTTCACCTAATATTTAGCACTAGAAAGTGATTATAGTTGTTATTGTCTGACCACTAAAATATAAACTCCTTGCAAGCAAGAATCTTTATCAAAATTTTGTTAACTGTTATATCCCAAGCACATAGCCAACCTGTAGAAAGAACTCAAATATTTACAGAATGAATCACTTTATTGCACTGTCTTCTCTAACAAGAAATAGACCAGCTCTTTAAGAGACCATCTCAGTAAATAAGTGGATTCTGAAACATCAGAGAAACATTACACTCACCCATGGTGACATAAGGCAACTTATCAGTTGATCCATGAGGATAGATGCTGTAGAGGTGAGGTCCAGTAATGTCTACGCCTCCCAAAACTAGGGCTGCACCAATGTAACCTTGATACCTGGTGATCAGAGTATGCATAAAAAAAAATGAGTCTACACTGTATCACTGTAACTTAACCAAAAATATATGAGAAGACAGAAAACAAAAAGCATTTCTTACACTGCCACTATTTCATTAAGTGGTTACAGCTTCGATAAAAACAAAATAGGGAAGGGGATGAATTTTATGGAGATGTAACTGTGTGCCAGGCCCTGTACTAGGCATTGTCATAAGCCTTGCTTCTAAAATCAAATCCTACCCTAGCTGGTTTGGCTCAGCAGATAGAGCGTCAGCCTGCAGACTGGAGGGTCCCAGGTTCAATTCTGGTCAAGGGCACATGCCCAGATTGTGGGCTCGATCAATCCCCATGGTGGGGCGTGCAGGAGGCAGCCAATTAATGATTCTCTCTTATCATTGATGTTTCTAGCTCTTTCTTCCTCTTCCTTCCTCTCTGAAGTCAATTAAAAAAAATTTTTTTTAAATAATAATAAAGTCAAATCCTGTACTTTTTTCCTTATACAACTGACTCATTTTATGTAACTCAACAAAAATGTCAGAAGATATAAAAGACCATTATTATTCTGGTTTAAATTTTTATATGTTCCTCTCAAAACTTTTATAAAATTTAGCTTTTACAAAGTATGTTAAACTAAAAACAATAGAACACTGAAAAGAGAGAATTTAAAATTCCTAAAACATTCTAAAGAGATGAACAGAAACATCTGCTAGATTTAGCTAAATGTTTTAAATGACATTGCAAGGACTCTTGAAATAGTCTATTTACTGCAATTTTACAAGTTTCAAAATTGTTTTAAATGTAATGCACCATACAAACCACCAGAGGGAGCTTTGTATTTAAAATCAAATCAAAATCACAAATGTCTTCAGAAATCTTTTTTTTTTCTTTTTCCTTAAAATCCGGAAGACCGGTTTTTGGTTTTTTTACTGATTTGACCGAGTGGGTGAGGAATGGAGGGAGGGGAGAAAGGAGGGGAGGAAAGAGGGAAGGAGGGAAGGAGAGAGGGAGGGAGGGAGGGAGGGAGGCAAGGGCATCAATGTATGAGAGAAACATCAACCCAGGATCAAACCTGAAACCTAGGTATGTGCCCTGACCAGGAATTGAGCCAGTATCCTTTTGGTGCACGGTATGATGCTCCAACTTAATAAGCCCACCTGGCCAGGGCTCATCAGAAATTTTGACCACAAACGTGCTTTAACAAGTTCTTACACTATACTGGAAGAATTTATTTGATAGGCAATAAATCTCCAGGGTTAGGATGATGATTATGTACATAAATAAATAGAAATCACTGACATAAGGTCTCGTACAGCCAGAGCAGAAACTGGGTGGACATGACTAGACTTCCTGCCCATATGACTTCTAAGTCCTGTTCACTCACCAGTAAAATGGGAACTACACTACTATTGCTGCAGAGCTACATTAACCTCTTCTCCACTTACTGAGAGTCTAGGGGCCCCGCCAGATGAAAACCTGCAAAGGTACAGAAGGTAAGGGCCAGGCAGGAAACAGAGGTAAGTGAACCAGGCAGGGACTGACAGACCAGACACAGGATCCCGCTTCTCAAGGCAACATCTGACATTCAGTTCCAGAAGATCACTGCCATGTGTTACCCACACTTTTTGAATTTCTTTCAAAAGAAGCCAGAAATCCCGATTTTTCATTAAAATCTCTTGTGCTGCAGACTCAATCCCCAAAGGGGAGCCTGCAGGAGGCAGCCAATCAATGATGTTTCTCTCCTCATCAATGTTTCCATCTCTCTATCCCTCTCCTTCCTTCCTCTCTCCCTCCCTCCCTCCCTCCCTCCCTCACTCTCTCTTTCTCTAAAATCAATAAAAACACTTTTTAAAAAAAAAACGGTATCATGATGCACACATTCCACAAAGGAAAGAGGAGAGAATTTGTGAAAGGTAAGGCTGGTCCCAAAAGAAGCCAGTATTCCAAGCCAAGACTACATATCCAGGCTATTTCCTCTATAGAACACTGCCTCTCTTCACGGGAAGTAAACCAGAAAATGGACTTGAATTTAAAACTGTCGAGACCTATACGAGCATGAAGTGATGATGTGATTAAGGAAGAAAGAAAAACAAAACTACTAAGAGGAACCGTATGTGGGCGTCAGCAGGCAGTGAGGTCAGGACAGGCAAGTGACTGCACCTCTTTAAACCTCAGTTTGTTCACATATAAACTGGAGAAGCCCAGACCTCAGGATTAAAAGGATAAAATGAGACCAGGCATAAAGCACTTAGCGCAGGACGTGGCACAAAGAGGTAAATATCGGTTAAAATCAATGTCACATTTTTCATTTTATTGTTCATGCCCCTTGAAAGAGGGAGGAAAAAACAATCATTTGTGTTTGTGTAACAAGATGAACTCCTCAGAAGTTCTTTCCCGCTCTTTCTTCCTATGAACAAAAAGGATTTTTATCCAGTAATATCCCCATGCCCGAGGAAATGACTCAACTGGGTCACATGTCATTTCCTCATTAAAAAAAACACAGACAGACCCCAGCAAATCAAACACATTATCAAAAGCCTTAGAAGTTAAAATGACTGTTTAGCCCAACCAGCTTGGCTCAGTGGCTGAGCGCTGACCTATGACCCAGGAGGTCACGGTTCAATTCCCGATCAGGGCACGCACACGCACATGTGCCTGAGTTTCGGGCTCGATCCCCAATGTGGGGCATGCAGGAGGCAGCCAATCAATGACTGTCTCTCATCATGGATGTTTTTATCTCTCTCTCCCTCTCCCTTCCTCTCTGAAATAAAATTTAAAATAAAATAAAATGGCTTTTTATTAACAGCTGAGTTCTAAAATAAAATATGTATTTCTGAATGGTTTTTCTCTAGCTTCCAGGTTTCCCTTCCTGCAAACCTAAGGCATGAGAAAAAGACGCTGTAGAAATCCTCACCCTGGAACCTTACCTGAAAAGCATCTGCTTCAGCATCCGATTGGCTGTCACAACTCTGGGGAGGCGGCCAGTAGAGAGCGAGTGGAGCTCCAAGTTGGAAGAAATGAGCTGGGTTGTCATATCCGTGTCTGCAGCTGTCCCAGCACCACAACAACTAAAAAAAATAATGAAAAACAGCTGAAATCAGTTACCAGCGGGTTCAATTAGAAGTGGAGTTTCTTCAAAAACATCCACAAAGTTCAGGTACATAGAGAGATGTTTTAGAGTATATCTGTACTGTACTGCTCCATCTAACCAAACTTAAATAAACATTAAAATGGCAATATACACATACCTATATGCAAATATATTTCCACACCAACTGAAAATCACAATGAGGAATAGCTGAAATCAATTACCACAGGGCTCAATTCGAAGTTCAGGTATACAGATGTTTTTGAGTATATCTGCACTGTAACTGCTCTGTTTAACCAAACTTAAATAAACATAAAATTGGCAATGTGCATCTAACTATATGCAAGTATATTTCCTGTGAACCAATGAAACATTTGAAATCATTAGTTCCTTGGCTCCTAAAAGCGTATATATAATCCTAGAAATATATCCAGGTTGTACAAAAGAGCAAGGCATGTTAAAAGTCTTGCAATGTAACAATTACCAAGTATTTACTACCAGGTATCAGTCATCGCACTAAGTGCTGGGAATAAAGAAAATATGACAAAGTCCTAGCACTTGATTTCAAAACTGAGTGGAGAGGACACAAGTAAACAAAAATTATACCTTGTATAATACAATACAGTAGCACAGGTACAAAATGTTAAGGGAAATTGAAGGAAAGAGCAGTTAATTCTGATCTTTGAGAAGAGGTTTCATATGAGCTGAATTTGGAAGAATAAAATAAAAACACCATGTAAGCAGAGAAGAGGAGAGAGCATTTCTAAGCAAAGGGGCTGGTATAAGCAAAGGTGAAACAGCTTGGAGATGAGGGAAATAAAGACCTGAGGGAAACAGGGGCCATCCAGGTGTAAGTAGAGCAGTGGATGAAGGCAACTAAAATGGCTGAAAAGACAATAAACTGCAAGGCCTTAAACAGTTTCGATTTTATCCTGAAAAAGCACTGTCAACATGTAAAAAATCACTTGCAAAGTTTTTAATAAGGAACGTAATTTTAGATTTGTGTTTTACAAAATCCAATACGACAAGAGGAATAAACAACAGAGATGGAGAAGAAACCAGAGGCAAAGAAGCCACTTTAAGTGACAACTGCAATAGGCCAGCTGAGAAAGAAATCTGCACTAAGACCGTGGCAGAGGGAAGAAGAGGAGGGAACAGATTCAACGGACACCGAAGGCACACCAGGTACCAACGGAACTGAAGACTAAAGCACAGACAGCACTTAAGGAGGACCTGCTTAAGTGACAGGTGGGTAAAAATGCCATTTAAGGGAGACAGATAGAAAATACGGCTTGAACAACAGGTTTTAGGGAGAAACATAGTAAATTCCATTTTAGCCCTGAAATGTTTAAAAATATAAAAGCGATTAAGACGAATCAATACTTACTAAATGTTAGGAGATATGAAGTGAATCTTTGAACAGTTCTTGTCAGCAACAACCATCCCTTCAGTTGCCCTTGTATCTGCTCCAAGTACTATGCCATCCTGGTTTTTAAAAACATATACTTACAATCTTACATATATAAGCCACAGCTCTCTACTCTAGTTTGGGGAAAACAATGTTGGCCATCACCTGCTCCCCCAACCATCCACCCCCGCCCCCCCCAAAAAAAAACCTCCTACCAAAAATATTGTGCTATACTTACAGCATGCCAAGATTTGGCTTATTAATAAATGTTACTGGTTGAATCCTTAGCAGGTGGTAGGAATTATCATTCCTGTTTTCAAATGAGGCTCAGAGATTTAATGAATTCCCTTACAAAGCAAAGCTAACATGGGGAAAGTCTGGATTAAGATCCAGGAACCCATTAAAACATCCACCTGTCGATTTATTTTTAAAAGGTCTCACCCTTTCCCCTTAATGACAATAACCATTCTCCCTTTTGACCCTTTCAACAATTCAAGGCAGGAGTTATGTCCGACTGGTTGACGGGGCAAGTGTGGCTGTAAGAAGCAAAGTGAGCTGTCCCAAACTGCAAGCAGCAGAGACGCTCAATGGCTACACAGACGCCTGTCTGACCCCAAATCTGGCGTCCTCCCACTACATCCTCCTGCCTTCTACAGTAGTAACTTAAGCCGGGAAAGTAGATCGGCCTCCTAGCAAAAACTCTGCAAAGTGAGAAAAGAATATAGACTGTTGTCAGCACACAAAACCGAACCAGCATGGTCCCTCCTGAAGGACCGGTTCCTGGTGGGCTCTGCAGCACGTGCCCTTCCCGACGGAGCCCCGAGGGTCCCGGCTTACCCTGTAGACCACCCCCGCGATGGTCGTGCCTGTTTTCCGGGCCTTGGGAAGCTTGTACCCTTTCTTTGCGAAATCGGCTTCCAAGACGGCATTTCTAGGAGCAAAGGAGAGAAAAACACATTGGCCACATCGCGCCGCACTGGCAGAAAAGAGTGCCTACTCGGGAACTCGGGGGGGAAAGAACCTACTATTCACTATCACACCCATCTGTTCACTCAATCCTCCTTCCCAAAATAAGGACGAGTGTCCCGTTTTTTTTCAGCAAAGAGAGCCTCAGAGAGGGGCTAAGGAGACGGAGAAGGAGGGTATCCAAGCGCTAGGGAAAGTGGGAGAGCAGACCCGGCCTCAGGAGAAACCCACGCTCAGGCCCCGATTCCCCTGAGTCACACGGCCGCGGGCGGCGGGTCGCGCCGCTCGCCCTGCCTTTGGACTTCCCGGACCAGGCCGCGGCCCAGCGCCGACCCCCGGCCCCGCACTCCCAACCCCACCCTGAACCCGGCGCCGGCACGGTCTCACCTGCGGCAGTTATCAAACGAGAAACCTCCCACCGGTGGCTGACACACTGATACAGCCGCCATCTTTCCCAAGAGACTACTTCCGGGCCAGGGGCGGGAGCAAACAAAAAGAGCCGAGTACTTCCGGCGCTGCGGGCGGCCGGGCTGCCGGGGCGGGGCAAACTCCGCGCTGGAGCGATTGACCTTCGAGTTGCGAGATCCTAGAGGCGCCCGGAGGTGTTTGGAGTGTACCGCCCCAAGTGGCGTGGAGGAGACACTGACGCCCGGCGCGGGGAAAGGACGTGTCCCAAGGTGGGGAGCCCCAGAGACCAGGCCTATGCCAGCCAGACTGGAGATGTTAATTCGGCTCCTTGGGGCTTCGGAGACAGGCACACCCAGGTTCCAGACACAGCCGCACCATCTCCTTGCATTGTGCAAGCTCTCTCAATTCTGAATGTTTCCTCGGCTGTCAAATGGAGATAATAGCTACCTCAAAAGGCTGCTGTGAATTGAACAAGCTCACTAATCGTTAGAAAATGCAAATCAAAACCACAATTCGATACCACTGCACACCCACTGACTAGGATGTTGCAATAAAAAAGACAGGTAATGACAAGTGTTGGTGAGGATATGGAGAAATTAGATCCTCATACATGGCTGGTAAGATATAAAATGGTGCAGGTGCTCCAGAAAACAACTTGGCAGTGCCTCAAAAAGTTAAACATGGGCCCAGATTCCTCTCTTATGTATATAACCAAGAGAATTCAAAAGATGTTTACAAAAACCTGCACACAGATATTCATAGCAACATTATCCATAAAGTGCCAAATATAATGTAGATAGACAACCCAAATGTTCATCAACTGATGAATGGATAAGCAAGATATAGTACACATCCATACTGTAGAATATTATCCTATATAATAAAAGCCTAATATGCTAAGTGTCCGGTCATCTGGTCGCCCATTCAACCAATCAAAGCATAATATGCTAATGATATGCTAAGGCCACTCAACCACTCGCTAGGACATGCACTGACCACCATGCTCCAGCTAGTAGGTTAGCTTGCTGCTGGGGTCCAGCCAATTGAGACTGAACAAGATGGGCCGGACATGCCCTGGAGCCTTCCCGCGGTCCCTCCTGGCTGGCCAACCTCCTGCATCCCTCCCCAGCCCTGATCGTGCACCAATGGGGTCCCTCAGCCTGGTCTGAGCCCTCTTGCAATCTGGGACCGCTCAGGGGATGTCAGAGAGCCGGTTTCAGCCTGATCCTGCAGGCCAGGCAGAGGGACCCCACGGGTGCACGAATTCGTGCACTGGTTCAACCATAAAAAGGAATGAAGCTTTGATACATGCTGCACAACAGGGATGAACCTTGAAAGCATTGTGCTAAGTGAAAGAAGCCAGGCACAAAAAGCCACATATAGTATAGTTCTATTTCTATTAAATGTCCTTACTAAACAAATCCATACAGCCAGAAAGTAGAGTAGTGGTTGCTAGGAGATGGAGGTGGGGGCAGAGGGAGTGACTGTTAAATGGATACAAAGTCTCTTTTGGGGATGATGAAAATGTTCTAGAATTACATAGAGGTCATGGTTACACAACCTAGTGAATATACTAAAACACAATGAACAGCACATTTTTAAAAAGTGAATTTTTTATGTAAATTTCATTTCAAGTTTTAAAAGGCTGCTGTGAAGATTGAAAGTTATATATGGGAAGCATCCATCCGGGCACATAGCAGCTTCTAAATAGCCATTATTGTTAATACATTTATTTCATCCTGACAACAACCCTCAGAAGTAGCTATGTAACTCAACTCATTTTACTGATGGAAATTAAGGTCCATCAAAGGGAAGTAACTTGCTCAAATTTGCTTAGCAAGTAACTGACCGCCTCAACAACTGTGGGATGAATTAATTTATTCTCTCGGCAGATATTTGTGTCAGACGTGTTTCTAGGTATGAATGAATGAGTGGCATTTCAATCACCTAGAACTAGTATCTATCACAACTTTGTGTTCAATAGATATTTGTCAAAGGTTAAATTCCCTTTCATTACTTCTCTGGGTCTTTTGTGTGGAATTAGGAAAATAAAACCTCACCCACCTGCCTCCACAGAAATCTACTGATGAAAGGTTCGAGTATCTCCTATGTCATCAACTCTCTATGTTGGTAAATGTAAAAAGTGAATTCCGTAAGACCTAGACGGGGCAGTCGGGGAAAGAAGGAAGCCTAAGGACCAGCGGAGGGGGGCATGGGGTGGGGCTGGGTTCTGCAGAAACCTAGAGGCTCAGAAGGACAGAGTGCGAGCTCACGGGGTAAGAAGGCAGGAGGGACAGGCTCAGCAATGGCTTGGGGTATGGAATAAACAACACCCTGAGCACGGCTAGTTCTCAGGAACCGGTGATGAATCTGACACAGCTACAGGGAAGGGAAGCAGCACAGTCTGCAGCCCCCAGAGGGTGATGATGGGGACCCCTGCGTCCTGCCATAGACCTGGAGGGGCCAGGGAAGGATGTGGAAGTGATTTGTGACCTCGATTTGTCCCTGGGGCATTTCTCTTCTTAAGTGAGTCTCTTTGTGACGGTTCTCACACCCTGACTGAGCTGAGGAGGTGGCATGGCCTGCCTGTGGCCCAACAGAGGCAGCCAGAGCCCAGCAGAGGGGGACAGAGAGCCTCCAGGCAGCCAGGGCCTGGACCTTGAGAGGCAGAGCCCAAGGCCAAGCAAGCCCCAGTCAGCCTGGGGCAGGGCCTTGGTTCCTCCAGCACGGGGAGGGCAGCTCTCGGTTCCCAGATCTCAGGGACTCCTGCTTTAGCCTCTCTGTCCCACATGACTGCCGTCCCCTGGGACTGCGGTCCAGCCGGAATGTCCTCCCTAAGGCCTGGACACAGTCCCATTAATCCCTGGCAGTACCACCAAGCCCAACTGACCAGTAGAGCCACCACTTCTGCTCTGGATTTGGCTGAGTGACCTCAGGGGAGCCATCAGGCTCTCTGTGCCTTCATTCCTAATAATATAGTCACAACCGACATTGCCTGAGAAACCCCGTGTCCTGAGCTCTGTCCTAGCCACTGTATGTACAGGACCTTGTGATCATCATCCTAGGCACCTAGAATATGCCAGACACTGGGAAGACGGGTGATCAAGAGACAGACACAGTGCTTGCCCTCGGGGAGCTAGTAGTCCCTAAGGACCGTGCATCATTAGACCACTTTTCAGATGAGGAAACTGAGGCCCAGATAGGCAAAGTCCTTGATTCAAGATCACACAGCTGGTAAGTGGTAGAGTCAGGATTCAAACCACATCCCTCCAGCCCCCGACCAGACACGGCACCACTTCCCCGACCCCCTGATAATTCTGGCCCAACTGGAACCCGAGTCCCCGTGTTCCCTAGGGCTTCGGCAGAGCAAAAACGAGGTTTCCTCCTCAAGGAGTCTCGTCCTCATACGCTGGTCTCTTCATCTGTCTTCATCTCCATCTTCTCGTTTGTAAAATGAGAGAGGCTCATGGACACCGAAAGAGAGCATGCAGTGTAGACTGTAAAGCCGCTCATTCATTCGCTCATTCGCTCATTCATTCATCCAATCACCCAGTGTTTATTAATCCCCTCCCTGGTGCTGGGCTCTGTGCCAGACTTGGCAGGTGTTGGTCTGGGAACTATACCTCCAGGTCACTGTGCCAAGTGCCCTAAGGGACATGTACCAGAGCACAGCCAAGAAAGTACTCCTGAGTAGGCCTGAGGCAGCAGGGTGGGCGCCCAGAAGACAGGAGTTAGTACTGAGATCGGGAGACCAGAGGATATATCAGCCTACATTTTCCAAGGGCTTGGCAAACACCCTCCCCCCATCTGCAGGCTGCTAGGAACCCAGCGCGGGCTAGGTCCTGGGAGGCACATCCATCCTCTGTCAGGATACACACACATCCGGGCGTGCCCCCCACAAGAAGACTTGGCCATCTTCCCGTTGCAGGAAAAGCAGCCCATGATGCTCCTGGTTGCTAAGGCAACGGAGCCCTTGTTTTTCCTTCTTCATAAATAATCTATAAATAGACAAGGCAAACCTGGGCGCCTTCCTTTGCATGAATTAGAGCAGCTGCTCCAGGCTCCAGGGCCCAGGTGCCAAGCCTCGCTGCACAGGCCACAGCGACACCACGACACAGCTCCAGCGGGAGGGCACAAAGTGTGGGTTCCTGCCACCCGCTCCAGGCTCTCCTGGGGCACTTAGCAGATTCTGGGGCCCTGCTGAGACCCACAGCATCCCAGTCGCTGTAAGCAGGGCCCGGGATGGGTGTTTAACCACTTACGCCCAGGAGATGAGAAGAGCCAAGCGCTGGCCAACCCCAGCTGATGGGGACGGGAGTGGACATCCTCCCTCCTTCCTCTCCAGGGCCGGTGCAGCCACAAGGAAATCATGCGAACACCTCCCACTTCCGCAGCACTTTAGAGTTTACAAGTCCCTTCCTCAATGATCCCAATAATAATTACCTTTATGATGTTTGTGGTCTGGGATCCAATCAAGGATCACACATTAATATATTCGTCCCTAAAAACTTCAGCAAGAGTCTCCTAAAAACAAGAGCATTTGGCCTGGCTGTGATGGCTCAGTGGCTGAGCATCGACCTATGAAACGGGAGGTCACAGTTCAATTCCCTGTCGGAGGAGCACCAGGTTGCTGGCTCAATCCCCAGTGTGGGGCATGCAGGAGGCAGTAATCAATGATTCTCTCTCATCATTGATGTTTCTAACTCCCTCTCCCTTCCACTCTGA
>NW_006294400.1:3809717-3812184 GCF_000327345.1 Myotis davidii | reverse complement strand
GGGGGGGGGGCATTTGCCTACAAAACCACAAAACCAGTATCACATTCAGGAACTTTGGGTTCAGTATTATTCCCTGATACCCAGTCCATACTCAAATATCCCCAGTATCACCTTTAGGATTTTTGTGATCCAGGATCCCAGCAGCGCCCTCTCCCCTCCACTGGAGTCGGCCGCCATGACTCTGCAGGCTGGTCGGTCCGGAACAGTCCCCAGGCTTTCTTCCGTCTTCATGAGGAGGCCAGCCCTGCTGCTCTGAAGAATGCGCTTCAGTGTGGATCTCTCTGAGGATTTGGCAGTAAACATTTTGGTAGGAGCACCTCATCAGTCATGCTGCGTCCTCCTCAGGGCACCCTATCAGGGGGCACGGGGCAGCAGCTCATCCCAATATCAGGGAGGGTTAAGCTCAATCCTTTGGGCAAATTGGTGTCTGTCATTTTCCCCCACCTGGAAAGGTGTCTTTTCTCATCATAAAAAGCAGCACGTGGGTCATTCTCCGAGACTCTGTGTGCCCTGCTGCCAATGGTCTTCTTCCCAGTGTGAAAGCACCCACTTGATTTTTACCCAAGTCAGTTATCGTGACGCGACGGTAAGATGCCATTCTCTGCTTTTCACTCCTTCTGTGAGGAACGACTTTCCCATATCCCGCCCCCTCTGTTTTTTAAATCATCTTTTTTATTTCAAGGATTTTTTCTATTCTATTTGTTACAGTCTATTCTTTTTTTAAAAATATATTTTATTGATTTTTTTTACAGAGAGGAAGGGAGAGAGATAGAGAGTTAGAAACATCGATGAGAGAGAAACATCGATCAGCTGCCTCCTGCACACTCCCCACTGGGGATGTGCCTGCAACCCAGGTACATGCCCTTGACCGGAATCGAACCCGGGACCTTTCAGTCTGCAGGCCGACGCTCTATCCACTGAGCCAAACCGGTTTCGGCTACAGTCTATTCTTGTTATTAATCGTTTTGATCTCCAACCGTCCCGAATTTGGCTGCTGGAGCCCTTTAAACTGGCCCCCGGCAGTTTGAGCTCTTCTTCACTTTCCGGCGCAGTAAGAAGTCCCAGGCCTGGAGCAGAGCCCTTGCTGGGCGCACCCCGCCTCCGGGCCCAGGCAGCAGCCTCTCCCCGCTGGGCCCGTGGGGCCTGAAGGACGTCCGCGGGCAGCGAGGGAGCAGCAGGGCTGGTGGACATTCGGGGGTCTTTGTCTCAGAAGCACCCCCCGCCCAGCTTTAACTCACGGCCCCGCTTCAAGGAGACAGGGTGGCAGCCAACGTGGGCATCTCATTTCCCATCTCACCCATTTGCTTTTCGCCGGATGCCACTTCTGGAGCAAAGGTGAAGAAAAACTGTTCTTTTCAGCTTCACTGAGGAAAGGAAAATGTAGACGATAAAAGCATGTGGGTGAGTGTGTGTCCCCAGGTTCTCCAGGCCCCTGAGTCGCCTTCCTTCTTCTTCTTTTTTAAAAATACGTTTTTAATGATTTCAGAGAGGAAGGGAGAGAGAAACGAGAACCATCAACCAGCTGCCTCCTGCACGCCCCCTACTGGGGATCGCCGAGCCCACAACACGGGCCTGTGCCCTCCCCAGGAATCGAACCATGACCTCCTGGTTCATAGGTCAATGCTCAACCCCTGAGCCATACTGGCCAGCAGGGCTCCTTCCGTCTTCTTTACCTTCCTCTTTTTCTTGTCGAGGTCTAGTGTGCACACAGTACAACGCACAGATTTTATGGAAGCCGCTGGATGGGTTTGGATAAATGTGTAACCAGCACCCCAACCAAGACACAGCGCCTTGCTGCCACCCCCAGAAGGTTCCCTCCTGCTCCTGGTCGTCCATCACTCATAAAAGCAACCGCTTTCTAAAATTGAAAAATGCTAGAACTTCCCGTGAACAGAATCATACAGCGAACACAACTCCTTCTCTAACTGCCAAGTAAAGTGGTGGAGGAAGCCCAGCAGCCCCCCAGCGGCCCCCAAAGTATTTCCAAGGCTTTCCTGCGGAGAGAGGAAGCCAGACTGATGTCCTCTCTCCATCCCCGCTCCCAGGCTGGTGCTTGAGAAGGGACCCAGACCAGGCTCATCACCATCCAGAAAAAGAGACACCTTCCGTGGCCCCGAAACTATGGCCTAAAAGCCCACCAGACAGGGCAGGAGTCTGTCTACCCAGCAGTGAGGCTCGGACACTCTGACGGCCCCCTGAGCCCCTGACCGCCGGGACCCCCGGGCCGATGGTTCTGTCCACCTGCCAGCAGGAGCGGCGAGAGCACCCGTGGCCGGCCCATCCTCCTGCATCGCTGCTGTCAATCTGCCCGCCGCCCTGGGTTGTTTACTGGGAGCTGGCCTCCCTGCAAGGGTTCAAAGCCCTGGCCCTGGGCACGTCTGCGGCAGGAAGCAGGCCGGGCAGTAATTGGCGGTGGGTTGTGCTAAGCGGCCAGCACTGACCCAGTATCCTCGCCTTTGTTGCTCCA
>NW_006294400.1:3801143-3809508 GCF_000327345.1 Myotis davidii | reverse complement strand
TAGAACTCTAAATTGGGGACCGAAGGAAAAACGACTCAGAGTTGAGGGGAAGCTGCCGTCCTTGAGGCCCAGCTACGGTCTCACGAAGCGGGAGGTGGCAGGATCTGGAGTCCCCTAGATCTCGGGTCCTATCTGCCACTTCCACTCTGTGTGACCTTGGGCAAGCCACGTGGCCTCTCTGCGCCTTCCATGCCTGGAAAGGAGATAAGAAGCCCACCCTTCAGGTTGGCAACAGGCAAACGTACATGAAGTGCCAGGCGCAGAGCAGCTCCTCGGTGAGAGTTGCTGGATCAGAAGCAGAATGTACTTATTTCATTCTCCAGCCGAGAGAGAAGGGAGCCCAGAGTGATGGGCACGTGTGTGTCCACGTGCGCAGAAATGCAGTGGCTGAGCCACGAGATCAAGGGCAGTGGAGCTGCAGCTGGACGGCCTGGGGTGGGGGCAGGACAGGGCAGCCTCTGGTTTTCCCTTGGGAGGGAACTCCTACCATCTCCAGCAAGGCTCTGCCTGAACACTGGACCACTGGTTCAATGAATGAAACCAATAAATGAATGAATGAATGAATTCCCACATCATAGGTAGATGCATGAGGCTGAATAATGGCCACTCAAAGATGTCCATGCCCAATCCCCAGAACCTGTGAAGATGTCACCTTACATGGTAAAAGGGACTGTGCAGATATGACTAAGTTAAGGATCTGGAAATGCGAAGATTAGCCTGGGTTATGCAGGTGGGTTCAGTGTAATCGCGTGGGTCCTTAAAAGAAAGAGGCAGGCCCTAATAGGTTTGGCTCAGTGGATAGAGCGTCGGCCTGTGGACTGAAGGGTCCCAGGTTCGATTCTGGTCAAGGGCATGTACCTGGGTTGCGGGCACATCCTCAGTAGGAGGTATGTGGGAGGCAGCTGATCGATGTTTCTCTCTCATCGATGTTTCTAACTCTCTATCCCTCTCACTTCCTCTCTGTAAAAAAATCAAATATATATATATTTGATTTATATATATAAAAGAAAGAAAGAGGCAGGAGACTCAGAATTGGGGCCTTCGGTGTGAGCTGAGGAGGCCTGTAGGTAGTAGGCCTATGACATCCAGACCTGGGCCTCACAGTCATACAGCTTCTGTCCTCTGGACCTGATTAGGCCCACACGCCAATGGAGGGCTGTTGCGCCCACCTGACCTTCTGCTCTGGAGGATCAGAAAATGCCAGCTCATGATGGACAGCTCAGCTCTCATAGTTACTCCATGTCCCACCGTCAGGTACTCAGTAGGAAGCCGGGAGCTGATTTCCTAAGGGCGAACAGTTCTCTGCTATAGAGTCATGGACTTGCTTCTAAAGCCCAGTTAAAATAAATGACTTTTCTTAAATAGATACATTTGACTCATTTGGCAAAGTGCACGTTTCTTCAGCGACTTAATCCTTTGTTAATTGATTCCTGGTGAAGTGGCCTTTGGAGAATTGGTTTTTAACAAAACTGATCGGTGCTGGCGTCAGCGCTGGCTGGAATGGCCTCAAGAACGCTTTCTTGCTCTTGACTTTGCTCTCCTGTGTGGGCTTCGCTTTCACTTGACTTTTCCCTGACCTGGGGCAGAGATGGCCCCCATTCTTCCAGGGTGGCTGCCCCAGTTGGAGGAGCATGCGTTTCCCAGCAATTCCAGTATGAGAACCAGCAGGCCTCCTGGGTCCTTGGCCAAGGGGATGGCTCTGTCCTCCCAAAGGAGGGCCATCTGGAGGCCACAGAATGAGGGATCAAGAAGACAAAGGAATAGAGGGCTCCAGGGTTGACCTCAGGGACTATGTCTCAGCCCAGCACTGCCAGTTACTCATGGGAGATGAGTGTGAGTGTTGAAGTCAGACAGACCTGAGGTCAAAGGCCGCCTCAGCCACTCTAGCTGTGTGGCCTTGGGCAAGTTGCTTTACCTCTCTGAGCCACCTCACTGACCCCTCATATTCTGTTTCCAGGCCTGCCTTCATTCCCTGCCTCCCAGATCCATACACACCTAGAACCCCTCTCCTTCCTCTCCCCGGCCCACCCATCCTCCAAAAGGCCCACCTCGAGAGCTCCAACCACAGCCAGCCGGGGCTTAGTCTGCGACACGCTGACACACTCTTCTCGATGCCAGGATGTTCCAACATGTCCTGAGAAACAATTAAACTTTATGATTTTCCAAATTACCAACCATGCAAAATAGACAACCTCTGCCCAGCCCAGAGCCTTGCCCCTGAACTACTGACCCCACCAAAGGTGGGTGGAGGGGTCACTCATGGGCCAGGGGCTCAATCAAGAACCACCCCCGTTCCCGCCTGGGAGAGCCCCGGTGGTGGAGACATGTGTCCCCCAGGCCTGGTCCTTCGCGCTGGCTCCAGGCTGCCCAGCACACTGCTGCCTCCTGAGCCCGCAGGCAGACGGAAATCACTCCGGGAGACAGGCTGGTGCCCCTTAGAGACCAAGCCAGGCCAAAAAGGAAACCTTCATTTCAAAATTATTTTTATTATGATTTCAGTGTGTATTTAATTTACTTGATCTCGATTATGACTTGCATTTTATTATCTAAAAGATGATTGGTATCTCCATTACTGAAGTAGTGCAGGCGTATAAAAACAATAAGGAAACGAACAAACTAAACCTGGGAGACTCCTGTAAGTGGAGCAGGGCTCAGGAATGTGTCCGGTGCACATTCCTTGATTAAAAAACAAAGGAGAAAGGAAAGAAACACACACAAACGTGATTGTTCACTTTGTCCTTTGGAGGCAGCTGCTTCTGAACAGCTCTGTGACCGCACTGTCCCCGCAGCCAGAGAATCGCCCACCCCCACACGGGGCTGTGTGAGGGCAGGGGTCAGCCGGCCTCCCGTCTGCCCTGAGCACCCAGCACAGGGCCTGGTAGAGAGGGGGTGGAGGGTGGAGATGAAGGGGGAGACCCCCACTTCCTTGTTAAAACACGGGGACCTACAAAATCCTGCAGGAACCCACAGACAACAACTCACTTTACCTGGAGCGGCGGGAAAGTGGCCATGGACACGGGGCTGAGCCCCAACATGTGGTTAAGATCCCTCCAGTGTTTGTAAACACCCACCAGGCAGGGAAGCAGCAGAGGCAGTGCAGGAGGATGGCACGGCATGTGTGAAGGCATGGCGCCCGGGCCTGCGTGGAAACCTGGTACAGCCCAGAGGAGAAGAGAGGGGACAGGAGAGGAGGCTGAGGACATGGGAAAGGACGTCCTGAGCTGGGCCCGGGAGTTGGGACTTCATCCCCTTGATTTCAGGGAGCACCCAGCAGGTGCTCACTGAGCCTCGGTTGAATTTCAGGGATGTGGTCAATTGTTGAACCAGATTAGAAGGAGGGGGCCCCCAAGTCCAACCACTGGAGGGGCAGAAGCCTGGGACCCCATCCCCTGCCTGGGCCCCCAAGCAGCTCCCCTCCCCTCCCACTTACTCCAGCCTGGCTGTTTCTCTCGGCGCTTGATGAAGTTAAAATAAACCCTCTCTGGGGTGAATCACAGGCGTTCAAATTGGATTGGCACGCAGACGCCGAGCAGTTGGTGGCAGGAGCCAGGGGACCCAGAGAACAGGTTTTCGCTGGAGGGGACGTGAGCTTTATTTCCCTCTTGGTTGCTGACAAGGAAGCAGCTGTCCTTCCCTGATTATTTTTACCTCGAGTCACAGGCACTGATGGGGAGTCTCCCAGGCGCCCACCCGCCTGCCAGGGCCAAGGTGCAGAGCTCACACCAGGCCCAGCTCTGCCACGAGTCTTGAGCTCCACCTACCGCTGCCTCCACGCAGGACCAAGGAACAGTCCCTGCCACAAGCCAGGCCCTTCCCCTCCAAGGTGGGTCCCTGCCTAGAAGTGAGAGACAATATTTGAGACCAAAAAAGGGAAACATTCGTGATCAGTTTCCCTCCTCTAACTGCCAGCTCGTTTTTTCCCTTTGTTTTAGCTCAGACTTTTAGTTTAATGAAACTAAACCTAAATATGATGCAATTGTTAACTAAGTACCTCCAAATCGGTTGTGTCTTTCTATCCTTGCAAAGCCCAATAGATAGGGGTCGTTAGCTCCATTTTACAGCTAAAGAAACTGAGGCTCAGAGGGGAAGTGGCTTACCTAAAGTCACACATTAACAGAGAGGGAGAAATGGGAATTGAACACGGGTGCGTCTGACTCCAAATCCTGTGCATCACCTACTGTATTTTCAAGTCTTTGTCCGTGTGTCGGTCAGAAACGCTCTCAGCTCTACTAACAACAGAGCTTTGAAAAAGTGGGGGCTTGTTTTCCCTGGCAGGAGGTGGTCTCTAGGTTGGGAGGCAGCACAATGATGACATGGACCCGGGGTCTTTCAATCTTGTTGCCCCGCCCTCCTCCCTCCACCCCTCTTTTAAGTAGACTTTAAAGCGGTTTTAAGTTCACAGCACAATTGAGCAGAAGGTTCAGAGGTTTCCCAAACACCCCGACTCACACATGCAGAGTCTCCCCTACCATCAAGACCCTTCACCAGAGCCCTACATGTGTTACGCGGGATGCACCTACATTACCACACCATTATCACCCAAAGTCCACAGTTGACCTAAGAGCTCACTCTTGTACATCCTATGGGTTTGGACCGATGGCTAGTGACCTGTCACCACCATTGTGGTACCACGCCAAATATTTCACTGCCCTGCAAACTCTGCACTCTATTCATCCCTCCTTCCCCTCAGCCTCCAGAAACCACTGATCTCTTTTCAATCCCCATAATTTTGCCTTTTCCGGAGTATCATATAGTTGGAATCATATAGAATGTGGACTTTTCAAATTGGCATTTTTCCCTTAGTAACATGCATTTAAGTTTTCTCCATGTCTTTTCGAGCCTGGTAGCTCATTTCTTTTTCTTTCTTTTTTAAAAAAAATATATTTTATTGATTTTTTACAGAGAGGAAGGGAGAGGGATAGAGAGTTAGAAACATCGATGAGAGAGAAACATCGATCAGCTGCCTCCTGCACACTCCCTACTGGGGATGTGCCCGTAACCAAGGTACATGCCCTTGACCGGAATCGAACCTGGGACCCTTGAGTCCCCAGGCTGACGCTCTATCCACTGAGCCAAACTGGTTGGGGCTAGCTCATTTCTTTTTAGCACTGAATAATATGCCACTTCTGGATGTGTCATAGTTGACTTATCCCTTCAGCTACTGAAGGACATCTTTGTTGCTTCCTGGTCTGGGCAGTTAGGAATAAAGCTGCTAGAAGCGTCTGTGTGCGGGGCCCCATCATGCTTGATAGGTTGCCTTTTGACATGCCGGCCGCCTCATGGTCACATAGGGCTGCTGCAGCGCCAGGCATCTTACTTGCATCCATCTTTTCTTTTACTGTCATGTCATTTGCAGTTTCCTTATCACTTTACAATTCCCATTTTTGATCCTTTAACAATATTCCTTCAAGTGGTGAAGTTACACTGTATTTGTTGGACCTAGGTAGCTTCCAAGTTTTTCAATATTATACATAATGCTGTAATGACCATCTTTATGCTCATGTGCTTGGGTATCTCCCAAGCATAAATTCCGTGCAGAAGAATTACTTGGGTCAAAGATGTTAACATTTTTGGTACTCTCAATATAGTACTCTTTTTATAAAAATTGATTTTTAGAGTGAGGAAGGGAAAGGGAGAGAGAAACATCAATGAGAAAGAGTAACCAGCTGCCTCCTGCACGCCCCCTACTAGGGATCGAGCCAGAAAGCCCGGCATGTGCCTTGACCAGGAATCAAACCAGTGACCTCTTGTTGCATGGATCAATGCTCAACCACTGAACCACACACTGGCCGAGCTTAATATATTTACTCTTGATTTCCAAGACAATCGCGCTATTTTACACTGTGTAACAGTGCCTGGATATGTTGATTTCACCACAACTGTGCCAGCACAGAGGATTACCAGTTTTAAAAGGTTTTTACCAAATTAGTGTCATAAAATAGTACCTAAAGTAACTGCTGTTTTTATTCCTTTTAGTAAAATTGAGGAGAAACATACACATAAACCTTAGAGTCAGGATGAGCTTGGACGGCTGACCACCCTCCCAAGCAGGAGGTGGGCCGCTGCCTCCAGTCCCAGCTGCACGCCTCCCTCTGCACTCCTGGCACCACCACGTAGGCCAGGCTCTGCCCTCAGAGGCCAAAACCCTCTGTTCCCTCCCCGTAAACAGGGCCTCTCCTCCTCCGCATGTCACCTTTTAAATGACCTGTATGAAGACCAGGGACCCAGGTTCAAGGCCGGGCTCTGCCACTCGCCAGTTGTCTAACTTGGGGCTAGAGCCCCCCCTCCTCATTTGGAAAGTGGGAGTGACAGCCACTCCTCACTGTAGGTTGAAGGTAAGAGGATGAGGCTGGTAATGGGCCAGCTCAGGCACGGGGCAGGCGAGGTACTAAGTGCTCCCTCCCCACCCAAGGACGCTCTGCCTTCCACTAATTTATTTCAGATCTGAGTCTCACAAGATGGCCCCTCTAATCAGATGACCTTACCTGTGAATTGCGGGGAGATGCATGACAACAGGTCCTGCCCGGGGACTGAGGACCCCCCACTGCCCCGCGGGCCACCCCAACGCCCACGTCTCTGGCAGGCCAGGCGCCTGCCTGGTCCTGAGCGCGGGAGGGCGGGAGTGTGGGGGGCTCTGGGCTCTGAGGGGCTGGGACCAAGGGGCAGGGGCTCCTAGCACCGCCCCCAGGCACCGCCCAGCACCAGACCGCACAGCTGCGGACCTGCAGATGCCACCGCCAGATTTTGGTCCCCAACACCTTTGTTGAGAGTGAACAGACCACAGGCACCAGGCCCGGTGGAGGCGGTGAGGACTGGGCTGTGAACAGGGGAGGCATCCGCGCAGGTGAAGGGGAGGCCCGTGTCCCTGGCCCATCAATCCAGAAGGACCCACCTCTGGCCTCTTGCAGAGGGGGGACACGCAGCAGGGGCCAAGTTTCACATCTCATTCTTGGTGGGCAAGGAAGGGGGCGCCAAGGAGTTTGCGGGAGCAAACACGTATGGGAGCCAGTGTGAATGGGGGATGAGGCAGTCAGCATCTATTAAGCTGTACTGTGTGCCCAGTCCATGCTGGGCCCCGGCCCTCAGCCCTGGACCAGACTCCTACAATTTCCCCCAACTACTGGACACAGGTGCTGTTAAAAGGGGGGAACGTGTTATTCAGCATCCAAAATGTGTGAACCTTCTGCCTGCCCATGCTGGGACGCATTTGATTTTCGTGCTTCCGGACTTTATCTGGGAGAGGGGCGTGGTATGAATGATCACTGGTGATGGCTCCAGACTTCCAGGGGCCTGAGGCCAGCCAGGGAGCCCAGCGGAGCCTTTCTCATCTCCAGTGTTTTCTGAGACACAGTTGTGCCTGGCCAGAGCTCTTCCCAGGCCTGAAGGCCCTGGCCGGCCAAGAGCAACCCCCAAATCACCCGCGATTAGGGTTGCCTCTTACTAAGCAGCTGGGCGTGGCAGGCCTGCTGTCTGGGCTGGTGGATGAAATGACAGCACGCTGGGAACAGGAGGCCAAGGCCAGGCTGGAGGGACAGTATAGTCAACGGTCTGGAGGAGGGGTGCTGCCAGGGAAATGGGGGCAGCGTGGGGAGCAGGGGAAAGGTGACGGACAGGGGCAATGGTGGGATGTGTGAGGCCTGAGGAAACAGAGCCCTGAATTCCAAGCTGCAAACCCCGCCCCCGTGCAGGCCCTGCACTTTGTCACCCACCCCATGCCCCAGGTCACCAGGGCGACAGCATTTCCCAGCTGTGGTCCTGGAAGTGGCTCCTGGAGACCGTCCCTTTGTGTGAGTAAATGTCATGGCCCGGAGCGTTGGGCCATCCCAGCCTGGGCGTCCAGCCCAGTGGGTGCGGGAGCCAACCCAGGGGCCAGATGCCCCCGCAGACAGAGCGGGTAGCAAGGCAGGACGCGGAGCGGCTTTCCTTTGCTTTCTCCTTCCTCAGTCCATGCCTGCGAGCCCTGCCGCTCCTCACCTGCCCTGCTGGATCCAGAATGGCGCCCTCTACCTGCCACTGCCTCCTCTACCTCCTGGTACCTGAGCTTCTGGGCGGGGGTGCAGGGGAGGAGGCCAAGGGACTCACAACTTCTAGGGTTCCTAGTGGCCGCCTCACTTCGTGAGGTCACTGCAAAGGTTACGAAAGACAAGCCCCTGGCGTAGACACAGAATACAAGCTTTCACCTGGTGCTACAGCGTTTCACATTCACTCCTCTGCTTCTTTATCCTTCACACGGGGAATCAGGCTCAGGGCGGGAAGCGACATGCCCAAGATCATACTCTGGTGGGACTTGAACCCAGAGTTCAAGTCCCACTGCACCCCACTGGAGCATGCAGTAGGCATTCAGTAACTGCACACGTGAGGGTGG
>NW_006294400.1:3800141-3801075 GCF_000327345.1 Myotis davidii | reverse complement strand
TCTTCTCTTTCAGACAGGGAGTCTGTCTGGAACCCCTTCTAACTCCCTAGTTGAATCAAGGAGCCCTCGGGTCACAGGTCAGTGTGAGGGAATCTCCTCCCTTCTCCAGTTCAGCCAGCAGGTGGTCCAATGGGTGCACTGGCCGCAATGCAAAGGGACTAGGAAGGGCCATTTCGTTCAGCCCCACCCACTGGGCCCTGGGCTGAAAGTTTCACTCACGTCCATCTCATTCCTGCCGTTACACCGATGACAAAACCGGCTCGACCAGGGTGAGAAACCGAATGGCTGAGTTCCCAGATCCAGCCCAGACTGACTCCAAGCCCAGTGTCCCCCTCCAGGCCCGCCCCACCCGGTCAGAGGCTCACACAGGGCTCCCCCACAGCCTCCCCTCTCCCTGCAGCTCCGGTGGCCCCCAGGGAAGTGGTGGAGACTGCGGATGGGCTATGCAAGTTCCCAGGGCAGCGGCTGAGCTGGTGGCAGGCCCAGGAGTCCTGCGCCCAGCGGTTTGGCCCCTTGGCACTGGGACCTCCAGGTGCAGTCCCTGCTTCACGCCGCCCGACCCCATCTGGGTGGCCCAAGGAAAGGCCCCTCTACAAAGAGCCCCACGGAGATGTGAGTGTGGGCCTGGGGGGTGGGGGTGGTTGAGGCTTTGGTGACCCCCGAGATGGGAACCCACCGTGGAAGTCCTTACAGACTGAGCCCAGAGGAAGTCCCATCACAGTTGGCACCTGGGCATGGGCACTGGAGCCCTCACTTCTTCCTTCGAGGGAGGGAGGCACCCCCCCCCCCCAGAAAGGACCCTGCAGCCTAAAGGGTCGTCAGGGGTAGAATGACATGTGCAGCTGGGGAAACTGAGGTCCCAGCCCCTGCGTCCCTGCAGGCGCACGACCCACGGCGGCGCTGGTGTTCGTTCGGGGAGAGGACGGCGGACAGG
>NW_006294400.1:3797516-3799779 GCF_000327345.1 Myotis davidii | reverse complement strand
GCCCACCCCGCCCCCTGGCTGCCAGGCCCATCCTGCCTTTGGCTCAACGCCCGGCCCCCTGTCCCCGTACGTTCCCCTTTGATCAGGGGACCCTGACCGCCCCATGCCAACCCGGCCACGGACAACTCTGGCCACTTCTTCTCCAGGGGCGGTCCCTCGAGGATTCGTCCAGGGCCAACAGCCTGAGCGCGCTCGCCCCCTAGCCGCCTAGTGGTGCCTGGTGCCGGCTGCAGCCCCTCCTCCCAGGTTCCCAGGCCAGGCGTCCTGGCTCCCGCTCAGGTGTCCAGGCACCTTCAAGGGGAGCAGGTCCTGGGGACCGCCGAGGAGGCCGGATGCGGCCCTGACACCTCTCCCACCCCGGCCAGTGCCCTCAGAGGAGTGCCCTACGTGGGAGCCAGGACCCCGCACCCAGGGCTCTGCGCCTTGCCTGCAGCCCAGGCCCTTCCTCTGCTGCTACGGCACAGGGGCTCCCCGCCTGGGCCCTGGGCTCTGCTGAAGGGGAAGCTGGGCATGGAGCAGTATGGGCCGAGGGGGCATGCGCAGTTGGCACCGCCTGGGAGTTTAGGGAGTCAAGGCCACAGGTCAGTGGGCCATCCAGACCTCCAGGTGAGTCCCCGATCTGTAACCTTGAGCAAATGATTTTGGCATGCTGTGCCTCGGTTTCCCCATCTAGAACACCAGGTGTAAGACTCCAGACACAAATTGACCCTAACAGCAGAAAGACTGGGAATGACTGGTCACCATGACACACACTGACCACCACGGGGCAGACGCTCAATTCAGAAGCTGCCCTCTGGTGGTCAGTGCGCTCCCACATGGGGGACCTCTGCTCAGCCACAAGCCAGGCTGATGGCTGCCAGCACAGCAGTGGTGGCGGGAGCCTCTCCAGCCTCCTTAGCAGCACTAAGGATGTCCAACTGCAGCTTAGGTCTGCTCCCCACTGGCAACTGGGCATCCCCCGAGGGCTCCCGGGCTGCCAGAGGGATGTCTGACTGCAGCTTGGGCCCGATTCCCCCAGGGAGCAGGCCTAAGCCAGCAGGTGGTCATCTCCCAAGGGGTTCCAGACTGTGAGAGAGCACAGGCCGGGCTTAGGGACCCATCCGAGTGCACAAATTTTTGTGCACCGGGCCTCTAGTATATTAATAATAATAATAAAAGATAGTCATTCTGCTTGAGGATGAGCAGGACTCAGACATGTTTGGGGCTTCCATTCCCCATCTGCCTTGTGGGGGTGGCTCCAGACCCCACTCAGCAGGGGACAAGCTGTGGCAGGAGAGTCTGTTAACCAGGAGGTAGTGAGTGAGCTCCCTGTCATAGGAGGTATCCAAGCCTATTCTCAGAAGAGACTCATCTGTTGAATAGGTGTTAGAGTTAGTGATATGCCTAGGGCCAGGGCCCTTGGGCATTGTAGGGGCAGAGGAGGGCACAGGGATTACCGAGCTCCTTACCCTGGAACTTTAGCTGAGGGAGTGAACATCAATCACTATTGCTTAATGATGAACACAGTCAATCAGTGGTGACCACTGGCATCGGCCCCGTCCTCCCACCATTCCGAGAATGTTAGTACATTTCACAGATGGGAAACTGAGGCCTGAGGCGAGGCAGGGACTTGCCCAAGGTCACAGAACTGGTTAGAGGCAGAGCACTGAGGTACCCCAGGCTTTGGAGAGGGGTTTCCCACCTGGCCTCAACCCCCATGTCCAGCCCTTCTGTTCCCTACCCCCAGCCCAGACACAGGGGAATCCTGGGCCACCACTGGCTGCTCTGCGACTGCTCTGTGCCAGGAGTCTACCGTCTGCTTCTGCAACCACAGCGCCAACTTTGCCTTGTGCCCTTGCCTGGTTTCTCCACCTGGCGCAGAGCAGGGAGGTGAGGCGAGGCAGGGGGGTCAACTTGGTCATTTTTTTAGCCTTCATTACCATTTTTTTTTATAATTGACCTAAAAACAAATCATGATTAAGTAAAAATGAAATATGTTGGCGGCATCAGTGGATTCCTTTAGGTTGCTGTTGGCAGTAGATTATTTGGTTTTGTTGACCAACTGATTCAATGGAAAAAAAAAGACATTTTATTATTACTTTTTGAAGGAAGCACTCTACTCTGGGAGTAGATGGGAAAAGACAAGTAAAGGCACAAAATAATTTATCCTCCTATACCTGACAATTTTCTGGGGAATTGAAAGTCTAGGTTAGGATGAAAAGGAGCTCAGCCAGCTATGCATTCAGAGAACAAAAAAACAGCAAAAATCTCCCATTCATTTGTT
>NW_006294400.1:3796217-3797444 GCF_000327345.1 Myotis davidii | reverse complement strand
AGGCAGCAGCATCCCGTTGCCATGGTGTTGACTCCAGCTCCATCCCTGCCTGTGGCCCTCAGGTGGACAGAGCTGCAGGCTGCCAGTGCCACCATCCCCGCCCTCTCTGCCTCCCTCCCTCCCTTCTCAGCCTTTCCTCTCTGGTGTCTCATTTCTTTGTCTCTGAATTTTTTCTGAGTCTTTCTCTGTCTCTCAGCCTCTCTCTGTCACTGTCCCCATCACCTTTGGCATCATCCCCACCGGGCTCTTCCTGGGCCTCTCAGTCTCCCTTCTGTGGGTCTTTGAGCCCCCACCCCCATTTCTGTCACTTACCTGCCTCTCCATCTCTGAGTGTCACCTCTCCGCCCCTTCCCAGTCAGCCCCAGGCCTGGGGCTCTGCCCCCCACGCCAGGCCTCAGGGCCCCTCTCCATCACGTGGGGAGAATGAGTCCGCCCCACCTCCACGTGGAGCTGCTGTGAGGGTCCAGTAAGACCCTAAGGGATGATGCTCTGTGAGTGGTGAGGCCTCCTGGTCCTCACATGTGTGGGGAGGGGAACCAGCTATGCCCCCGCCACGGCCCTGAGCCCTGCACACACTTAGCCGGTCAGTTGGGGTCCCCTTCCCAGAGCTGGTGCTGGGGAGGGGCAGTGAGCAGGAAGCCCGCCTTTCCAGAGTCCGCCTTCCTCTGTGCGCCCCCTCTCTCCGGCCCCCTAAAAGCCTGGCCTCCTGGCCTCGCCCCCCATCCCGCCCCCATCCCGATACCTCGGGCTCTGAGAGGCCTTCCAAACGCAGCGAGAGGCCTTCCAAACGCAGCCAGTGGTCTCCTCCGAGGCCTCGGTTTCCCCCGGAACAGCTGATGGGGGCGTGCTGGGGGCACCTGTGGGCAGTCAGCCGCCTCAAACTCCCTGATTCTTTTCAGCTGGAGCAAGAGGCCTGTTTATGGAGCTCTTACTGGGCTGTCCTAAACCCCAGGCGTTTGCTGCCTTTAATCGGGTGACCTGGGGAAATGGAGGTGCCGTCGACCTCCCATTGTACAGATGGGGAAACTGAGGCACAAAAAGGACCCAGGACTAGCCAGGGTCAGTGGCAGCTGAGAAACTGAGGCGCGGGGGCAATCACATAGGTGCAAGCGGGGGCCATGTGGACCCCGGTCTGGGACCCCTGTGCTCCCAGCGGCCTTCCTCCCTGCCTAGTGGCTTCAGCCCGGCTACAAAGTGGGCCGCAAGCGCCCCCTGCAGGCCTGTTGG
>NW_006294400.1:3772558-3796055 GCF_000327345.1 Myotis davidii | reverse complement strand
CAGGGAGGAGCGCGGGCTGCCAGCGCTGTGCCCTCCTGGACGCCCACCGGGCACACAGGCGTGGCTTGGATGGAGAGACAGGCTCAGAGGGGGAATGAGGAAGACTAACCAGGGCACCCAGACCGGGACTCCCACCCAAGGTCCTACCCCAGCCTCAGTTCCCAGCCCCTCCCCATCTTGGGGGGGTCCCGGGGTCACCCACCCTGGTTCTGTCAGCCCAGCCCAAAGGGTGCCCTTCCCTCCCAGGTTTCTAGCGGGCTTGGGGACTTTTCTCCAAGCCCAAATGGAGGCCCCGGAGGGACGGACAGCAGCGTGGGCCACTGCCTGCTCCAGCAGCCTTAGCCTCTCCCGCCCCCCATGCTCCCGCTAAGCCCACGGGTCCCACAGCTCTGTCCCCAGACAGCTTTCTGTCAGTGGCTGTCCCTCCCCTCGGTCCTCCCCACCTGCCCTGAAGTTCAGATGGCCCTGTGGTGTCTAATAAAACTGTTCTTGTGACCTGTCCCGCTCCGGGATGACCTGGCCCAGGGACGGGGACAGGATGCCAGGCTCCCTGGGAGGGGAGAGGGACAGGGGAGCTGCCACTTTGGCTTTGGACTCTGGATGGCCCGGCTTCACCATCAGGGCAGGTGCAGCCCACACTTAGCACCTGCTGCGTACCCAACTGGTGCTGAAGCCTTCGAGCCGCAGGTCCTCACCTCAGCCTGGGGGCCCCCATCACCCCATTGTGCAGAGACCCGGACTCCCACCCGGTTAACACCGGAGCCTGTGAATGGGAGCAGGCAGACTGCTCAGAGGCGGCGCCAGGGCGGGCAGGCCTGGCTCCAGGTCTGAGGAGAGTCTTGCTTCAGGAGGTGCCTGACTCCAGGCCTGGCGGTGCCACCAGGTCCTGCCACTCTCCATTCTGTGCTACAGGCAAGATTCTTCTCGGAGTCTGGGTGTCTCTAGGGCAGAATGGTTTCAGGGCCCCGGTGAGGAACACGGATGGTGTGTTAGGGCTTGACCAGGGCAGGCCCCAAGGCAAGGACCAGGCAAAGGGGTGCCCAGGGGCCGGGACTCAGGGTGCAGAGGCTAACTGTGCTGTTGACCTCGGCCTGGCTCAAATGCTGCTGGGGCCAGAGGGCGGGCACAGTGAGGGGCACAGGCGAGGAGCGTCAGGGCGGCCACCCTTGGGGGTATAAGCTGCACCCAGCCCCTCTGCAGCCTTAGAAGTTGCTTCTACGCTGGGCTCTGCCCGGGTTTCTTCTGGGGGGAGACATGAAGTGACTGATTCTATGGGGAGTGGGGTGGGGGTGGACAGATACCTGGGTATTTCTTTCTGGGGATGGGGGACTGTTGAACCTCTGGAAGCCCCGCCCACCATCTGCAGAACAGGGGACATCAGGCTGCGCTGAACTGGGCGAGGCACTTGGCGGTCCTACTGCCGGCATTCACAAAGCCCTCTGACCCCTCCCTTCACTTGCAGAGGGCTCATGTCTCCCCCCACCCCCAAGTAATACAGACTGGTGGGGGGAGGGGCCTGGGACCAAGAAGTCCTGTCCAGTCTCCCCTCCACCTGCTCCATACCCTTCCTCCCATACAGTCTCTTTACTCTCCAAACAAAATAACTTCTCTTGGGTCCCCAAACACTGACACCCCTCCATCCCTTTGCTCGCACTGCTTCCTCTGCCGGACTGCCCCCAACAGTTGTCTAACTGATAAACTCCTGGGAATCAGTCCTTCAAAACCCAGTTTGGATGACACCCCTTCTATGGAGACTTCCTGCCCTCACCCCCCACCCCCCGACCCCCAGCAGAATGAGTCACTTCTCATCTTGTCTGACTCAGTCACATGATGTGTCACATTGGATTACGATCTGAGTAAGTCTCCTACAAAAGTGGACATTCCGCGGGGGCAGGAACCAGGGCACCTGCTCCACTTCAGAAGGTGCCAAGAGGGCAAGGGATGTTTCGTCTTTGCATGAAAGCCACTGCCAAGCTCTGTGCCTCGGGCCACCTTGCCCTAGAGGGGGCGCCTTTTCTGGATTTGCACAGAGGCAGGATCAGGAGTGGCCCTGAGGACAAACCAGGTTTGGTCAAGCAGCGTCAAGGTTTGCATGAGGCCCTGCCCCTGCTCAGTGTGTGGCCTGGGGCAGGCGGCTTCTCCCCTCTGCGCCCATAGCGGGCTCTGGAGAACAGACCAGACGAGACGGAAGCCGCAAAGCCCGGGAAGGCACCTGGAGCCCAGGAAGCCTCCGATGTCGGCCGTGCTCACTGCTGCCACCAAGTGGCTGGGGAGGGGGAGGCAAGGGAATCGCCAGAGAACCAGGCCGCGGGCCTGCGGCTGGCCACCAGGTGGACAGAGGACCCGGCCAGTGCTCTCCAGTCCCGTGGACCCAGGTTTGACTGTCCCTGCAGGTCACTGGCCAAGGGGCACCCTCCTGGGTGGTAACTGCTGTCTCCCTGGGCCACTGCAGGGACAGTAGGTGCTCATTAAATGCTCGCTTCTTCCGCCCAAGAGGGTGGCGGAGCTGCACAGCCAGGATGGAATGAAGACTGAGCCCCGAAGGCTCCCGCGTCTCCCAGACATGGCAGGATCCCAGGGATGAGAAGGGGCCCAAAGCCCCCGACAGGGCCTGATATTCCCCCACCCCCTATCCTGCCTGCCCAGAGTTTTGAACCAAAGGTTATCTGAGTGTCACCACCATCCCAGGCAGAGCAGGGCCCCACCCGAGCCCACACAGGAGGCTCTGCTTTGCTCCACAATGGAAATAGCCAAAGGTAGCTGGAAACTAATTGCAAAATTTATTCCAGGACTACGGGGGCTGGGGTTCTTAAGGGCACTTCTCGTTTGGGGCTGTGGGTGTCCGGCCTTGGCAGGGGCACACGCTTCAGTGGGCAGGGGTGGGGACTGAGACAGGAAGGCAGGGGGCAGGGGAGCCCAGTCCCTGGGCAGGCTCAGCGCAAGCTGCAATGGTGACGTGAAAGCAGGATGGGTGGGTGCCCAGCCCAGGACAGAGGACAGCTGAGGCCTCTCCCTAGTGCCTGAGTGTCTTTCAGGACATAGGGCAGGAGGCCAGGGAGTTGGGGTCCAGCTTCGAGGGTTTGCAGCAAGGGACCTAATGGGACAGGGCCAACGAGGAAGGGCTTCTCCACCATGTCCCTGATCTGGAGACCCATGCACCCTCCCCAAGGCCACCTGTATTCCCACCCACAGAGACCCTGAGCTCCACAGGGCACCCTGATGTTCATCGGACGGGGTGAGGGGCAAGCGACAGCTCTCCTCTGGATTGGAGTGGGGTCCCGGAAACCATGGCCCAGCACCACCGGTGGGGTCCTTCATACGAGGGCGTGTGGGGAGGAACCATGGGCTATACTTGGTGCTAGCCCCAGGCCCCGGCCTCAGTCCTCCAGTCTGCCCCCTACCCATACACACCTTGCAAGGAGTATCTCGATTCAAAAACAAACAAAACAGAAAACCTCTTGCCTACTGCCTGGCAGCCGTGCAGATAAATACCAGCCTGGGCGGGCCAGCTGTGGGCGGGGCTAGACTGCTGATTGTGCCGAACTTCTCCGGTGAGAGAGGGAGAGAAAGATGATTGTAGCAAAATTCTTTTCAGATAACACGTCAACGCTCTCCCCAGCAGGAGTCAGAGGGGGTAGAGGGCTGAGGAGGAGGTCTCTCTGTCCTCACCATCTCCCAGTGTCCTCTAGTCCCTGTTCGATTTTGCAAACTGTCAGCCCCAGTTTACTAAACAGAGGGCTTCCCTCCTGGTCCCTTGGAGGGGGTTCTGGGGACCCCCCTCCCCCAGTTGATGCCACTCAACCTCTTTCTGCTTCTGTTTCCAGGAGAGGGGAAGGGATGACTTCTGACCTAAGGGACATCCAGGCCCACCAGGAATTCCCAAACCTCCTCCCTGGACCTGTGCTCCAGGCTCCAGGACAGACAACTGGGAGCGGGGAGCAGGAGGAGGGGAAGAGGGTGGCTAGCAGCCACCGCCTGGGGGCACTTGAGTGTCAGGCAAGTGCCAGTGGCTAGCGGGGCCACCCACCTTGGCCAGGCGCTGCCCACCCTCACTCATTTCCCAAACACAGGGCTTCAGAGAGCTGAGGGGGCATCGGCCTACAGGGTGGGGCTCCTGGGTCAGCATAATAAAATAAACCATCTGGAGGGCTGAGCGGGTGGCCGTGACCCCTCCCCCAGCCCCGGTCCAGGTCCTGGCCCCGCCCGGCCCAGGCTCAAGTCTGCTTGGCTTGCAGCATCTCGATGAGCAGGTTGTTGCGGGGCATCTCGTTGCCCAGGTGCTTGTGGTACAGGTACTCCTTGGCCTGCATGCTCAGCGCCCGCACCTCCACCAAGCACAGCAGCAGCTGCTGGAACTTGTCCCCGCAGTGCGGGTAGTGGCACAGGGTGTAATCCAGCAGCGCGGCGTTGGCCTTCTCCTGAGCGTCCTTCACCAGGCTGTGGTTGTTCAGGAACTTCACATCTGCAAAGGGAGGGGCCCGTCAGCACCGCCGCCATCACACCAGCAGCCGTCGCTGCGTCACCGGCCCCGACAGCCCTATGATCACCAAAGACCCAGGCTCTGCCACCGTCACCATCAACCAGACGAGCAGTTTCCCCGACACCACCACATCCCCATCTCCACCGTCACCGCCGTGGGTGATGAACTCTGCCACCATCATCCATCGCCAACAGTGACATCCCCAAACATGGCCACTGCTGCCCTCATCAGCCAAACCTTGATCGTCCCCATCACCGCCATCACCACCATCACCACCATCACCACCATCACCGCCATCACCGCCATCACCGCGGTTGAGCACCGCCGCCACCCACAGTCACCAGAACCAACATCCCTGTGGTTATTACAAACACACCCTCAACTGCCCAACCACCCGCACCTGCCGCCGTCAGGACTGCCGCTGCCATCTCAGCGGTCACGACGAACACCTCCGTCCTCACCAAGACCATCCCCCACCTCACCGGCTATCCCTGGCCTTATTATTTAACCTCTCAAGTTCCTCATCTGTGAAACGAGCAGTGACAATAACACCTATTTTACAAGACGGTCGGGAGGCTTCAGGGAGTTGATTCGTGGAAGGTGTTTAGGAAACAGTGTCTGGCATGTAATACGGCCCAATCTGTCGGTTGGGCCAGTTATGATTATCCCAACTCTCACCACAGCCATGCTCATCACCGTTCCCATCCCCGAGGTCAAAACCAGGCCGTCGCCATCATCCCCAGGGTGGTCACCACAGCATCGTCTCCTGGCCAGTCATCACTGTCCCCAGCACCAGGGAGGACCAGTGTGAGTGGGAGGGTCCCACCTCATAGCTGCGAGGCGTGTGCACTGGCGGCCCCATTCTAGAGGGTGACCGGGCTCCTTGGGTCCACCCGCTGACCATCCAGAGGCTCCAGTACCACCAGGAGATTCCCCCATGGGCCCCGGGGCCATGATGCCCACCGTAGCGGTATTCATGGTGACGGGGAGGTGGCCTGTAGGTAGTAGTGCTGGAGCAGATAACACAGAGAAAATGGATGAGTCTTTACAAGCAGCAGGCTGAGTGGAAAAAAACAGACCCGGTAGATCCAGAATGAGGTCTATAAGGCAAAGATCTCTACATAAATTAGAAGCGTGTGCACAAAGCAGGCAGGTTATGTAAGAACAGGGACAAACAAGAGGCCCCGAGCTACACGGGAAGGAACGCTGCCCATGGCAGGGAGCCGAGGGCGCTGGCTCTGCACCGGCCAGTGGTCCTTTGTGCACGGACAGAGGAGTGTGGTCAATGCACCCCCCACACCAAGGTCCAGTGAAAAGACCAGGAAAAAAATGTCTTTGGAGTGAGATGGATGGGGCTCAAATCCCAGCCCCATCATTTAGGAGCAGTGCCTGCACCCTGCCCCCTCCCGGCCCAAAAGGCCTTCTTCCTCTGAAAGGGGCTGTGCCCACCTTACAGGGGCAAGAGCGTGGGTGCAGAGGCCTGCACGGGTACCCGGCCCCCAGGAGTGCCAGGCAAGGGTCAGTCCTGTCGCCCGAACCCTCATCACAGCTTGCGGGTGTCTTTCAGCTCCCAGACAGCGTGTCCAGGTGGTGCCTTGTCTGGAGGCTGAGGGAGAGCAGGAATCCACAGAACTGGTCCCTCACCCCCAAATCCTAGCGGGGACTCGCCTGGGACGTGGCATCCAGAGGCTCAGAAAATGGTCGTCTGTCTGTCCACATCCCCTCCACCCCCTCAGCCCCAGCCCTACCCCTGCAGGCGGTGTGTGCAGCCCTTGGCCCTCCTAATCCCTCTTAACACCCACTGCGCCAGGAGAGCTGGGGCTCCTGGCAACCCTGATCCCCAGCCGCCCCCAGTGTGCCCGCTGTGGCCTGTGTTGTCCAAAGTTGGATTTAGGGAAACACGAGCTGGGCCCAGGGCGTATGGCAGGACCGGGACCCGATCCTCCACCCCCGCGCCCAGCCCCCTCACCTCCCTTCAGTAAGGAAGCCAGGGTCATCATCTTCCTGGCCTCCCCGGGGTCGCCTCCAGTCCGTACGGCACCTCGTGCCACTTGGACAGAAGTTCCCCCTTGTCCACAGAAACAGCCGGGCGGGGGGCACACAAGCTGGATACCAGCCCCTGCTTGCTCCCTGCCCGGGGGGCCCTTGCAGTGAGCAACCGGCAGTCCTGCTCCTTAGCTTGGCCTGCTCTGGACGGACGCACTTAAAGGTCATGGGAAGCCCCCACCTTCCCCCTGCCCCCTACCTAGTTCCATCCCTATGGCAGCCTTTTTCCATCTTAATACTGTCCCCTCTCCTTCACAGCCACATCCCCCAGGCTGGGCAATTCTCCTGACATTGTCTTCTGACAATTCACAGTAGGGCTGGGGGTCCAGGGAAGGGTAGGGACCAGCTCAAGGCCACACAGCCATAGAGGGCCCAGAGGAAGTAGCTGAGGGGGGCAGAGGGGGGCAGGAGGGGGAAACTGGCTGGGATGCTGCAGTAGAGGCAGGCGGGGGAGGGGGCAGGAGGACCAGCCTGGCTTTTCCCGGATTTACTGTTCTCAGCAGCCCTGCACCAGGGACGGCAGGGCGGAGGGCAGGGCTGGTGCAGAACAGGCACGCCTTCGGGGACAGCCCCTCCCAGCAGCGCCGAGGGTCCCGCGGCTCTTTGCTGAGCACCACCAGACACCTTGCTCCCAGCTCAGTTAATCCACAGACACTCAGGCAGGCAGGAAAGGGCACCCCCTGGTGTAGGGACAGCGGGGTGTGCCTGGGACACAGAGTAGATGCCGAGTCCGCATTCAGACCCACGTCTCTCTGGCTCCAAAGCCCTAAGAGTGAGCAGGGATGGGCTCAAGCTGGGTCTTGGTTCCTGGAAGACTGGACGTGGTAACTTTACGTTTCATCCAATCCAGGAGTCCCATCCAAGACCTCCCACCTGGGCTCCCAGGGCTCCCCAGGGAGGCTACTCTAGGCTCCAGACTCAACTTTGTGGCCCTCACCTTAGAGGAGACCACGGTCCAGTCCCGCCCCTTCTCCCAGCCTCCCAGCAACCCCCCCCACCCTCCACCCGCCACCCCCGCGAACAGGACCGTGTGGAGACGGTGGGGTAATGGGTGTAACAGAGGTAACATCCTACAGAACACCACGCCCTTCACCCATCAGAGGAGGAGCAGGGCTCACACAAACCTGGAGGCGCCCCTTTACGTGTCAGGGGTTCAAATCCCACCTCCACCTCCAGCCGGTGACCTTGGGCAAGTAAGTCCCTTCCCCTGTGGGAGCCTCGGCTTCCCGATGGTCTGCAAAATGGGGGTTGATCACCCTCCGCCTCCCAAGGCACCCACGAACAGGATCCAATCTGTGTGCCCAGCCCTGGCGCTGAGCTGCCGCAGCTTGGAGAGGGGCACCTTCGAGACAAGCCTGCGTGGGTCCCCGAGCCTGCTCAGCTCCCGGCAGTCCTGGTGGTGGAGGGGAGGGGCCGGTGTGCCCAGCCCTGGCGCTGAGCTGCCGCAGCTTGGAGAGGGGCACCTTCGAGACAAGCCTGCGTGGGTCCCCGAGCCTGCTCAGCTCCCGGCAGTCCTGGTGGTGGAGGCGGGAGGGGCCGGGAGATGGCACCCCCGCCCCGCCTCGGAGAGCAGCCCGCTAGCTCTGCGGAGCTGGGGGCCCCCAGGTTCTCAGCAAAGCCCCCTTTTCACGGTTTAATTGAATATTTGAATAATCCTTTCATTCCAGCGAGGCATAAAGAATGTTGTCCCAATAGTGGTGACTCAGGCAGGCGCCCCCGCGCACAATGGCCCCTCGAGTGGGGCTGCTATTCAGGCTGCCTTTTGTTGGCGCGGAGCAGTGGGTAAATTGCAAACGCTTAAGGGAATGCTGCTGCCGCCGCCTCAATGGAAGTCAGGAAATCGAATGTTAGGTCAATCCATTAAGCTTCGATTAAGTCCTCTGGGGAACAAAGCCCGCCGGGCCATCTTCATAAACACCGTGATTGCCAGGAGAGAGGCACTAATTCTAATTAAACCTCCTTACCTGCCTCCTCGCCTGCCTGAGACGGCTATTTAGACACCAAATGGCACCCTTCTGCGGAGGCAGGCGAGAAGGGGGTGCTGAGCGGGCGGGAGGGTGGGGGGGCGGGCAGGCATCACCCGGGTCCAGGCTGCGCAGCCCAGGAAGGGGGATGCCCACATGCCAGCTGGAGGTCTGGGCACCCAGCTCTGGTGGTCACTTCCCAGACTCTGGGCATATCTCCCCCCTCACCATGCCCAGATTTCTCCACGTGGCCCTCCCGCCCGCAGGGCTAGGCCCTTTCCCAGGCTGCGTGGGAAGCACCTTGCTAACTGCAGACTTGGTCCTGTGACGCCAGCTGACGGTCCTTCCCGAGGGAAGGGTCAAGGCACAGGGCCCGGCATTCAAGGCCTTGCCCACGGCTCACGTGGCCGCCTCTCTCCTGCCCTCCATGAGCTCCCGCAGGCCCAGGCCCCAGGGTGGCCTCCTCCCGTGGCCCCAGCCTTGCTAGGGTTTCCGGCCTGCAGGGCCCCGTGCTCTCCCCTGGCCACCCCAGCCCCAAAGGGCAGGCCCTGTGCCAGACACACGCCGTGCAGTGAAGATGGAGACCGACTCGCTCATTCATTCACTCCATCCATTAACGTGTTCATTTGCTCATTAACTCAATAATGATGGTCATGATGAAGGCAGTACTGGCACACATTCCGAGGGAATTCTCTGATTCAATCCTCATAGCAAGTTAAGGATTATTAGGCTGGGGCAAGACAGGCTCAGAGAGGGGAGTGACTTCCTCAGGGACACACAGCCCGAGAGTCCAGATTTAGAATCCAGGTGGTCCGTAGCTAGTCCCCATTGCTAATCACCACCGATTCCTGCCTGGCATGAGTGCACACATAGCACACGCGCGCACACACACACACACACACACACACACACACCCCTCCTCCACCCCACCCCTCCAGCCTGGTCCCACAAGTGCTGTGGACTCGCGGGCTCTCAGGCCTCAGCTGCCTCCTCCGGAGAACAGGATGAAGGTTAGCACGAAGGGGTGGGCACCCGGGCTCTGAGCGTGGCGCCTCGCCTGGCCCCGGGAAGAGGGCTGGGCTAGCTGTGCTGGCTTCTGGGTTGATCTCCTGCCGGAGACTAGGGCTCTGCTGGACCCGGCAGCCCCAGCGCCTGGGTTTTGGCGGGAAGGGGGCCGGGGCCACAGGGCATGGGCCTCAGGCCCGGGCAGCCTGAAAGCCAAGACATGGTCCCTGTCCT
Organism: Myotis davidii; assembly: GCF_000327345.1. Taxonomy (NCBI): domain Eukaryota; kingdom Metazoa; phylum Chordata; class Mammalia; order Chiroptera; family Vespertilionidae; genus Myotis; species Myotis davidii. The sequence goes on along the minus strand of NW_006294400.1, from coordinate 3,786,326 downwards.
GCAGGGCGTGTCCACGGACAGATGGAGGGACCAGGGTGGGTGGCTGGCAGCACCCCCTCCACCAACCCTCCCCAGGACCTTCCTGGTGGCCTCTTGATGGTGGTCAGGTCACCTCACACACCACCCAGGCTACCACAGAGCCCACACGCCCATGCTACGGACCCCAGCACCCAAGCACCACCCAGCAGTCCAAAGCCCTCCTCTCCCTCCCCCATCACTCCCCAGTCACACTCAGTCTCCACAATGTGACCCACAAGAACACGAGCCTGCAGGAGCCCACAGTCTGCACTTGTGTGAAAACGAAGACACCAACACAAAGGCGCACACACACACCAAGCTCCTGGAGTCTCCACATCCCCAACCACAGCCGTCCACGGCTTCGGCCCGAGCCAGTCCCCGAGCCCGGCAGCTCTCAGCAAGGTTGGGAGGAGGGTACCACTGGGGGCAGAGGAAGGGGGGCTTCCCCCTGCTGGAGCCAGCCTGGCCTGCGCCCCTGCGGCTCCTCCGAGGGCCTCAGGTCACCCTCCTAGCCGGCTGCTCAAGATTCAAACCCCAGCCCCACCATGGCTGTCCCCTACCAAACCCTGCAGCCTTGCAGATGAGCCCTCGGCTACCAGCCTGCTGAGTGAGAAGACCAGCCCAGGCACCCAGCCCCACGGCCATGGACTGAGCACAGCCAACACTCCACAATCCCCGCTCCAGCCCACCTCTTCCCCAACGCCCCCACTCTTGGGTAGACACACCATTGCCAGGCTGTGCCTATGATGCCATCTGCCACAAAGACTAAGTCTCAAATCCTGCCTCCTCCCCGGGTGAGGAGGCATTCATGCCCCTGTTCCCACCTTCCATCCCACCGACGCCTCTGAGAAAGGTTTATCCCCCCAGCCAACTCCTACGCATCCTCTGAGACCCTGCTCAGATGTCCCTCTTCCAGGAAGCCTACCAGGCAGAGTCCTTGTTCCCACCCTGGGTCCCCCGTGTCTCTGTCCAGTCCTGATGACTGGCTGGAGGCCTTGCCTGGACGGGGAGCCACCTGAAAGTAAGGAAAACTATGTTCGCAGCATCGCTGGGCACAGGGAGGACCGTGGATGGAGATGGCTTCTGGGAGAGGGAGGACGGAAGGAGGCCACCCTGCTGAGAGCCGAGAGGACGGTGGAGACTGGAGCAGCACAGGCTGGGCGGGTAGGGAAGGCAACGGGGGCAACCCCAGAGCCTTGGGGCGCGGGCAGGCGGGTGGCTGGGCTCGCCCTCTCCCCTTTCCCTGCATTTTCCCCTCCTTACCGCTTACCGCAATCTTTCGGGCTATCATTTCACTAAGCATCCACCAATTTACATATTTGAACCGACATCTCCTGCTCATTGCCTCTCCCCCCAAGAAAAGTCAGCTCCTTGCAAATAGGGATTTGGGTCTTTTTTGTTCATTGTGTATCCTTGCTGCTTGCACAGGGCAGTTGCTCAGCAAAAGTTTGTAGAATGAATGAATGGACGAATGGGCAAAGGTGTGTGGGCCCCAAAGAGCTCAGAGTCAGACTTTGGAGGCACCGCCCCGCCCCCGAAGAACAGGAAACTGGGGAAAACAGGGACCGCAGGAGGAGACCAGGGAACAGAAGCTCCAGGAAGGGCACGGTGTTCCCTGGAGGTGGCAGGGGCACTTGTCTCCGCCTTTCAGCTGGGAATTCACCGAATTCTCAGAAGGGTCCGCATTTCATAAAGGGCCAGTCCTAGACATATTGGCTCTATTTTCAAAGAGAGAAACTGAGGCCCGAGAGACAGCAACTCCCATTGTCAGAGCAGGTCCCCTCACGGAGGGAGGGTCTTTGCCCCCCTGAGCCCCCAGCACACAGCCCCCTCAGGGCCAGCCCAGCCCCCTCCCCAAACCCTTGCCACTCACCGAGGCTGAAGAGGATGAGGAACTTGAGGCAGACGAACTCCTGGCGGTCCAGCTGCAGCGCGTGCAGCTGCAGGACGAGCTCCTGCGCCCGCAGCACCAGGCTGTGCAGCAGGGAGCCGGCCTGGGCGGCCACCGTGCTCAGCTCCACCTGGGCGGGCAGACCTGGGTCAGGGCGGCGGCCACGGGCAGGAGCTCTCATCAGGGACTGGGGAGTCCGTGTGCCCAGCCGTGGAGCTGTGCCAGGCGGGGCAGCCTCTCCACAGGCCCCAGGAGCCCTCCCAGCCCCAACACCCAGGGCCCGAGCTTCCCAGCCCTCCTCACACGCCAGCCCGGCCAGCTCAGGGCCCTGAAGCAGCAGAGTTGACACCGGGCAGGTGTGTGCAGAGGGAGATGAAGGGCCCTTCACACACAAAGGCCTGCTGCCAGGCCCAGGGGTACGCACTGCTTTTGTGTTTTGTGCTGTGTCTGCAAGCGAATGCCACGCTGTGCGGGGCGTGGGGGCAGGTCTGCCTGGACACACGTGGGTGGGGCCACATGACTGCCTGGGTCCCACACGCCCACCCTCGGCTGGGGAAGGGGCCTCAGCTCACGTTCTCACACACTCACAGGGTCATCCACTCACTTCCTGAAGTGAACACACATACACACACACACACACACACCCTGGTATGGTCACATCAGGGCAACCCAGACAGACATGCCCATGTCTGTGTTCCCGCTGACATGGTGACAGGCAGATCTTGATACCCACACATTTATGTGCGTGGAGATATTTGCACAATAAAATACAGGACAGTCCCATGGCCTCCGAGACTTCCACCTGCATGCTGGCACGGCCGACACACTCACACTCACACTCAGACTCTTCATTTGCATTCACAGGTGGCCTCAAAGCCACGCCCGTGGGACCAGCATTCCCCTGGCCTGACACCCAGGGTGAGCGCTGAGGATGGACAGAAGGACCAGGGCCTGGGGTGGAGGCAGGGGCGGGAGAGGGCCCGTCTCCCACCCCCACAGGAGCATCTGGGAAGCCTGCCCCTCCTTCCCTCTGCCCCTGTGAGGCGCTCCGCCCCCTGCCAGGCCGGGCCCTTCTTCCTCCCTCCGTCCTCCTCCTCTCACCGGCTGGCCATCCTCCTTCTGGAATGGTGCCCGCCAGGTGCCCGGCATCTGAGCAGTGGGAGCTGCCTCACTTCCTCACTTCCCATCTTGCCCCCTCCTGTGCCCCTCACACCTGGCTGTGTCCTTCCCCACTAGAATCTGTCCCCTTGCTCCCCATCCATCTCAGGAGTGTCTATACCCCGGGCTCTCATCCTAGTGCCTGTAATTCCCTGCTCTAGGGGGGCCCAAATCTGACTACAGCTCTTTGGGGCCCAACCCCTCTGCTCATTCATTCACTCACTCACTCAGGATTTAGGGCCTGCAAAGTCTTGCCCAATCTAGCCCCTAGCAACCTCTCCAGCCTTATCTCTTACCTTGTACCCCACCCGCAGGGTCCCCCAAACCTACAGTCCAGCATACTAGTGGCTCCTGGGGGCTCAGGAGTTCCCAATGTCCCTCTCAGCCTTTCCCCAGGTATCCCCCAATACCTTTTACTAACTGGTACCACCAAGACCTGGAACCACCATCACCTCCTCCTAGAGTCTCCCCAACCCTCCCAACACCCCAGAGCTGCTTCCCCCAGAGCAGGGCTCCCAGAGGCTGCCTCCTCTCAAGGCCACGGCCAGGGCCGGTCAGAGGGAGGTCGGACTGGTGGGTGTCCCATGAACTTGGGGAAATGGGCTGATATTCAGGGTGCCCAGGGCCAGCCCTGGAGAGGCCTGGGACTTCTTGTAGGCCCGGAATCCTGGGAGTGCACAGTGGGCGGGGGCAGGGCACAGCGTCGGTCACCTCCTGCCCGATGACCAGCAGGATGCTGTCCTCCTTGCCGTGCTGGATCTGGCGGTAGATGTGGTCGAACACCAGCAGCTCGCTCCAGCAGTTCTGCAGCAGCGTCATCTGGTCGGCCACCTGCAAGGAGGTGGCACACGGGTCTGCATCCAGCATGGCCTGGCTGGGGACCTTCCTCTCACCCCTCCTCTTCCAACTCTCAGTGCCGAGGCTCCACTGGGTATGTGACCTGGGCAAGCTGCTCAACTTCTCTGTGCCCAGTCTGCCCACCTGTCTACCTCATCAAAGTGTGGCAGGGCTCTAGCAAAAGAATAGGAGGGCTGGCTGCAGGCCCCGGCTCTGCCTCTTACAAGTTGTATGACCTTCAGCAAGTTCTGTAACCTTTCTGGGCCTCAGTGGTCTCATCTGTAAAATGGGCAGCATATTAGGAAGCGGCCTGGCCCACAGCACTCAATCCATGCTGGTGCGCTTAGCCACAGGAGTGCGTTGAGAAGGACTCATTCCAATGCAAGGGAAGAGCAATATTAATTTGAACTTGTGCCCATCTGGCCTGCGGTCACATCTCTAGCAGCTCCCATCACTCATGAGGAGAGACAGAGGATTTCCCTGGGCCTCGAGCAGAGCCCTGGGGCCCAGGACAAGAAAGGAGGGCCGTTGGCCCTGCCCCAGGAGTGAGGGCAGAGGTCTGACCGCTGAACAGTAACAGCACAGGGTGTAAACACTCAGGCTGCGGGCGGGCACTCAGTGTAAGGGCGGGGACTGCCCTGGGCAAGCGCCCTGTGCTCTGGGGAGTCATGCATTCAACATGGCCAGAGTGGACACTCATAGCTGGGGGGTGGGACTCAGAGCCACGTGATGAGAAAGCCAGGAGGGATGCCCTGATGTAAACTCCTGGAGAGGGTGAGGGACCCTCCTGGGATCACAGGCCAGGGCCATAGCTGCTGCTCTCAGTGCACTACTCCCCACAGTGACAAATACTGAGCCCTCCTGGTTGTTCAGAGCCGGCACTGGGGCTGTAGGTCACCCTAGCCCAGTGATGGCGAACCTTTTGAGCTCGGCGTGCCAGCATTTTGAAAAACCCTAACTTAACTCTGGTGCCGTGTCACATATAGAAATTTTTTGATCTTTGCAACTATAGTAAAACAAAGACTTATATTTTTGATATTTATTTTATATATTTAAATGCCATTTAACAAAGAAAAATCAACCAAAAAATGAGTTGGCGTGTCACCTCTGACACGCGTGTCATAGGTTCGCCATCACTGCCCTAGGAAGACACAGCACAGACCCCGGTTCCTCTCCGCCTCTGCAGCTCACCAGCCAGCCACCATTGACCAGCAGATACCTCTGGGCACCTTCCTGGGTGCCGCCTGAGAGCGAACACAAACCATGACAGCTGACAGCCGCTGGACTGCAGCTCCATAACCCTGAGGTTGGTGTAACTGTTGTCCCATCTATGGAGAGAGGTATGAGCCCACAGATGTCCACAGAGGGTCACACAGCTCTGTCTGGTTGCAGATGGTGCTCCTAGCCACCCAGCATGGACTAAGACCCCCCCTTGCCACCCAGGGTTTCATGTAGGCTCTTTGCCTCCCCCAGGAAGCCCTCACCAATCCTTCCTCCTTGCTCGGTGCCCTCACCGTCCTCTGGATGTGGCACCTGCCACATCTGATGGCATTATTCATGCCTCTGTTTCCCCAGTACCTGTGGGACCCGGGAAGGCAGGACTGGGCCCCCAGAGGAGGCGTCAGTGAGCAGTTGATGGACAAGCATGTGCTCCCCAAGACAGCCACAGAGAGCACAGAGGAGCCACCCCAACCCGGAGGGCAGAGGGGCCAGGCAGCCCCTGGCCTGAGCTTCCTTTTCTGTGGGGTAGAAGCCCCTCCTCCTCTCTGTTCCCCTCCTCTCCTGGGGGCAGTCCTGGGCAACACGAACTGGGCAAAGAGCAGAGCGAGCAGCAGGACACACAGCCAGGCCTCCCTGCCCGCCCTTCCCCAGCGCGCACGGCTGAGGGCACGGCTGAGGGCAGGCGGGGGTCAGTCTCTGTCCTGCTCTGAGTCCCCAGCCTCCCAGCCTCCCTGCCTCATCCCATCTTCATGTCAAGAACCCAAACCTCTCTCTCCTCTCAGGACCAAGTTCTTCCTAGAGCCCCATTATTGTCCGAACAGGAACCCAGCCAGGGGTCCCCCAGCTCAGCCACAGCTCGCCTGGGCGGCAGGGGCCGGGGAGATGGAGAACCGAGTGAGGGTGAAGCATGAAACCTCCCTGCCTCGCCTCCTCTGTCCTCCGCAGGGGCCAGGCCCAGAGAGCTGGCAGGAGGCCTCCCCACCCACCCCAGGGAGGAGGCAAGGCTTGGTGGGCGCCTACGACCAGGCCCCGACCCCGGCTGAGCCGGGACCCCTCACCCCTGCCCTGGCAACGTTCGGCCCCTATTCCAGAGAGGGACACGGAGGCTCACCTCGGGCAACTCGGGGAGCTGGGCTCTGCCCAGATGCCCCCGAACTAGGCTCATCTTGGGAGGGGGAGGGGGCCGGGAACTGCCTGAGGCCCAAGTCGTTGGGACCAGCCCAGGAGCCACACTGGCCCAACCTGGGTGACCCCGTTGGAGGCAGAGGAGAAGGGAGGACATGCAGGGCTGGGCTTGGCCCCCACCCATGGGGCCCTCGGGAGCAGACACCCTTGTGCCTGGTTAGGAGGAACAGGGGGTGGGAAGAGGGGAGAGCGAGAGATAAGGGGGAGAATTAGGAGATAAGCGGGCTGAGCCCTGGGCAGAAAGCAGAAGGGGTCACCCTGACCCGCTGGCCAAGCCCTGCAGCAGACTCTGTACCCAGACCTCAGGCCCGGGGTGGGGGTGGCCCTGCCCAGCGGGGTGATAGGAGCTGCAGGGGCGCAGGCGGGCAGCACGGTGGCTAAGCTTTGGCGCCCAGTGCCCTCTGTATGACTTCCCACTGGGCCACCCGTCCGTCTCTGCGCCGAGTTCCCAGCCGCTTTGGGTCAGAGAAAACGAGCGGCCGCAGTGCCGTCGGTCGGGGGGCTCTGGGGGCCACGGCAGTGCCCCCAGCCGGGCAGTCGTTCCTGCCAGACCCTTCACTCGCACTTCCCCTCCATGGACAGATGGACACATAAAGACACCAACCTCCCCACACAGATGAACACACACACTCTTCTGTTTCTATTAAAATAAAACCAACAGAGGCCGCAGCCGCCAGCCCCCTCTTTGTGGGAAAGCAGGTGGCTAAGAGGCTCACTTAACCGAAGAGGGCTGGTTTCACCTTCCACAAGTTTCTCCCGAAGCAAAAGGCTCCTCCTCTGCCCCAGTCCGCCCTGCCGCCCGCCCGGGGAACAAGGCATTTGCCGCCCAGGCCCTGGGGTCCCTCGTCAGCCTGGCCTGTCGCCCGGCCCACCACCGCCCGTCCCTCCTGCTGTCGGCCACAAATCTTCCTGGAGCCTTGACACTTGCAGCCTGCCTCGGAGACGGGGTATTTATGGGTGCAGAGCTGGCCTCCCTCCCAGCAGGCCCCCCTCCGGAGCCTTTCAGATGGAGAATGCTCTCCGGCCCAGGGGCCGGCGGGCCGGCCGTTTGTCAGTCCAGGACTGACAGAGTTACTGCTGCTTAGATGAAGCCGTATTTCTGAGCAGCGAAACCTGTTGCCAGTCGGGGGCCTCAGAGCTGGATGTCGGGGTGAAGTGATGTCCAGATGGGTCATTAGGCACTCCTGGCCCTCGCCTCCCCTCGCTGATTCCTATCTTGCATCCCCCCAGCCTGTCCTTCCTGCGAGCTGTGCAGACAGGCTGGCCGGCTGGGCCTGCGCACTGCCCCCCACTGAGCAGCAGGTACAGGTGGGTTTCCACTACCTGGGCAGGGCCAGGTGGGCCCCATCTCCTCCCAGAACTCCAGTGCCCAGGGAGCATGGTCTCCAGGTGTCTCCCCACGCTTCCTAAACCAGGCCGCACGCCACCTGCACGCACACAGTGAATCACGGAGCAGCAAAGAAGCCGGTCAGGAGGGGAACGCTGCTCCCTGTGCTAAATGCTCTACCCTCCTCACTCACTAAATCCTTACAACAGCCCTACAGGGTGGAATCTGTTTCAACTCTCCCCTTTTTACAGATAAGGAAGTGGAGCTCCGGAGGAGTAAAGTGACTTGCCCAAAGCCCCACACCTGGAAAGTGGCAGAGCGAGGACTTGAACCCAGGTCTCTCTGATTCTGGCTGTTGCTATTCACTTCAGTGCCACTGTCAGACCTAACAGGCCCTGATGTGTGAGATGGAAAAATGGAGGCAGAGGGACATCCAAGCTGAGAGACAGGATGGAGGAGGAGAACCCCAAAGGGGCATCTGGAGCCCCAACATCTGAGCCCCCAGCACCCCTGACAGCGCAGCAAAGACCCAGGCCTTCGATAAACATTGGGACGTCATTAGTTTCACAGAGAGCTGAGTGGCCCCGGGGAAGAGGGTGTGGGGCTCCAGCCAGCCTGGCCCATCACCCACGGGTCCAAGCTCTGCTTCTGGCCCTGCCAACCTCTCCAGCCCCGCCCCATGGTCCCCTGGAGCTCCCTGACACAGGATGCCTTCCACGCTGGGCCTTAGCCTATGTGCTCCCACTTGCTGAAATGCCTGCACCTTCTCAGGTGTGTTCTGGAAAAGCACGGACCAAAGAAACCTTCCCTAACTTCTTTAGGGCGTTCCACTCTCCCGCTGGGCTCCCTGTGTGGGCATCATCTGCATCCCCCTTTCCATTGCTCTCAGGGCCCTGGGCACCCTGTGTGGGCATCATCTGCATGTATGTCTGTCTCCTCCTCTAGTTTGGCAGCCTCCTGGGTCCAAGGTGCCCAGCGCCCAGCTCAAGGGCTGCCCGGCTCCCAGAGCTAGGGAGCCCCCTTTGCTGTCTGCTGAAATGTATCCTGCCTGGAGCCAGGGGGATGCACGGTCGGCCAAAAGGGAGGACAGGTCACTCAGCAACCCTCCCACTTCTCTGCCTCCCCTCCTGTGGCAGGTGGCCCAGTGGGAAACGAGTTCTTTGCGGCTTCTGAGGGGCCCTCTAAGGGCTGGGCTGGTACGTATCTGCAAGGCTCCCTTACAGAGGGTGGGGACCATGGTTCAGATTCCTGGGCTCAATTCAGAGGCTCTGGGAAGGGGAAGCAGGAAGGTTTGGACCACAGAGAAGCCAGAAGCAGGAAAAAACACTCAGCAAAGCTGGGACAAAAGCCCTTCCCATCCTGCGTGAAAAACCCCGAGAGACTAGGAAAGCGGCCAGAGGAAGTGCCCTGCCCCTGGATCCAGGGTTCTGGAAGGCCGGGAATGCTCCGCTCCTCCTCCCTTCTGCACAAGGGGCTCATGGGAGGTCTGGCCACCAACCCAAGGGTCCTGGGATCCTCATCCCCACCAGGGCCTCCAGCCATGAGTAGCAGGCAGGTGGGGCTGTTCAAGGCCCCGTCTCTTGTCCCATCTATGCGGGCAGCCCAGACGGGAGGCAGGGGTGAAAGGACCCACCCACCCATGACACCTGGCATGTCCCCGGCCTCAGCCAAGATAGGCCCTTGGCTATCAAATCACCGCCGGTTCTTGACTCCCAGAGTAACCCAGGCCTCCGGCCCCATGATGCCTCAAGGGCTTCGTGCCCATCCTCACCTAATTGCCCCCCCCCCGCCCCTATGCCCAGCCTGGCAGGCAGCGCCCCCGGCCCATCCGGCCACCTGCCCCTGGAGGAAGCCCAGGCCTGAGTGGCGTCAGCACTGAGTGCTGCTCAAGGCTGCCGTGGCCCCAGCAGGGAGGGCGACGGGTCCTGCTGTTTACACCCCGCCCCGGAACAGCTAGGAGGGCTGGCCCCAGGCAAGGCAAACACCAGTAGGCCTGGGCTAACGAGGGCCTGTGCCCAGGCCTGGGTGTCGGGCCTTGGCTGGATTTGGGGTGCCTCTGAGGTTGGCAGCACACTCTGATCATAGGGAGTCAGGGTGCTAGAGAGACAGCTGCCAGGCCGTGGGCCCTCCAAACCACTAGGCAAGGTGACTGGCAAGTTCTTCCTCGTCTGGCTTCAGTTTCTCCTGCCGCCTTAGCTGTAGGTACCTCAGCCCAGGCGGGTGGAGGGCTGAGCAGTGGAGGAAGCCGGCCTCCTCTGGATTGTGCAGGCCCTGCAATCTCCACCTGCCCTCTCACTCGCCCCCCCCCCCACACACACACCCACAAACAGGCAGATACACATACACATGGGACCAACCACTGTGCAGGAGAGAGGCAGGGACAATAGCCCCTTCACCTTGGCTGGGAATCAGGCCCATGAGCATTCCAAACTCCGAGACACCGAGACTCCCCCCTATGACATCTGAGGCTGGCGGGGATCGGTGGCTTCTCCACAGGGAGAGACGGGGAGGGTGGACCCTCTCCCTGACGTGGGGCTGGGGCAGCCTGAGACCGTCTCCCAGGACTTCGCTAGCCCTTTGGGAGCCTAGGGTCTCAGAGGAAGGGAGATCAGTGCCTGTAGAGACCCAGACCAGGAGAGAAAAAGACAGGGAGACCAAAAGGGCTGGAGAAACACAGAGAAGCAGAGAGACAGCACACCCGGGAGAGGGAGAGCGAGAGGGAGAAGGAGAGAGAGAGGCAGAGATAAAAGAAGCAAAGGCTGTGAAAGATAGAGACTCAAAAAATAGAGGAGAGAGAGGGAGGAGAGGAGTGGGGAGGCAAGGAAGGCTGCAAAGGACCAGAAGTGCTCCTCACGCCTCCTGTTGCCAGACAGGGCCTTCGCCAGTGGGCAGGACGGCCCCCTCCCAGGGGTGACCGAGGCTGAGGCTTGGGCAGCCTAGAGGACACCCCAGAGCCAGCTGCCGGGCAGGGGGGATGAGGGACTCACCTCCAGCTCCTTGAAGACCATGCACCTGCGTGCCCAGTCGACGATGGAGATGAAGGTCTGGTCAGCCATCCTGCACAGCAGGCTGAAGGGCGCAGGCTGTTCGGAGCGGCCTTTGGCCGGCTCCTGCAGGCAGCCCAGGATGCGCGCCCGCACCTGGTCCTCATCTGGCTCCAGCTGCAGCAGCTGCAGGATGAGCTCAGGCACGCCAGGCCCTCCGGAGAAGGGCTCTGGGTAGCCATAGGGCGGCCCGGGCTGTGGCGGGCTGGCGTAGGGCTCTGGGTACTCAGACTTGATGGCACGGCCAGGGAAGGTAGGATACAGGTAGCCGGCCAAGGGCCCGTGGGCACCGGGCACGGCCATGGGCAGTGCTGGGGCCCCAAAGTCGCCCAGCGGCCCAGCAGGAGGCCCAGAGGCCAGGCCCTTGGGCTCTGGCGCGTGCAGGCCAGGGGGTAGCAAGTAGTCCGGCGGGGGAGGTGGGGGTGGGGGCACCCCCGCTGGGGGGCCTGTCTCCATCTTGAAGCCATTGGCTCGAATCTGTGCCTTCTTCTGCTGCTTCAGGGCCCGGTCCCGCTTGTACATGGGCCCGAATTTGTTCCGGCCACCACGCATGCGGTCAGCACGGACAGCTGTGGGCAGAGGCGGGGGTCAGGCTCACCCTCCAGACCACCCACTCCAGGTCTTTCCCAAACAGCTCTGCCTGTGTCACTCCCAGCTCAGTACCCTGTGATGGCTCCCTCGGGCCCTGTTCCCCTTTCTAGGTGGTCCCTCAGGAGACCCTGTGTTCTTTCCACTCCACCATATTCATCTCTCTGCTCCTCAGCCTGTCACTTCCTCCACCCTCCCTTTGATAGTCCTTTTGCCTCAAACCCTTTCCTTCTCATCTGCCTGATGAACACCCAGCCCTCAGGTCACCACCTCCAGGAAGCATTCCTGGATTCGCCCAGGCAGAATCCATTGTCCTAGCCCCGGATGTCCTGCCCCTTGCCCACTCTCATCCTGCTGAGTGGCATCCAGCCATGGGCCCCAGGCTGAGAGCTCCTGGGGGCTTTGCAACGGGCCAGGTCCCCAGCACAGGGACTGGCAGGGAGACAGTGACGGGAAGTAGGGACTGGACAACTTTGCTCGCAGCTGACCAGTATCCAGCTGCTCACTGACTGACTAGTTAACTCTGGCAAACCCCTGTTGCAAAACGACTCATGTTCACTTTCAAATTTGAAGCTTAGCCCTGACCGGTTTGGCTCAGTGGATGGAGTGTCGGCCTGAGGACTGAAGGGTCCCAGGTTCGATTCCGGTCAAGGGCATGTACCTGGGTTGCGGGCACATCTCCAGCAGGGGGTGTGCAGGAGGCAGCTGATCCGATGTTTCTCTCATTGATTTTTCTAACTCTCTATCCCTCTCCCTTCCTCTCTGTGAAAAACCAATAAAATATATTTTTTAAAAAAATTTGAAGCTCATTTTAGGGCTGTCCAGGCTCTGTGCTGGGGGAAGGGACCTCCCTTGCTGACAAGGTGTCCCTCTGCCTGGCCCAGAATATGTCACCAGCCAGACCTAAAGGTCGCATCTCTGAAGCTCCAGTGCGGCCCAGCCCCTGCTCCGACAGGGACCCCACCCTGAGCTCTGGGAAGATAGAGGGAGTAGGAGGGAGAGGCAGACTTGGGGGCCTGCCCAGCCCACCGTGCTGCCAGGGGTGGGCAGCCCTGCTCTGAAACCTCAGGCCCCACCAGGAGTTTCTGCTGCTCACAGCAACCAGCTCTCTTAGCCACTCAGGACCTGGATCTGGGGACATGGGCTTTGGGGACAGAATAGGAGTTTCTCAACCTTCCTCATGCCTCGACCCTTTAACACAGTTCCTCATGCTGTGGTGACCCCCAACCATAAAATTATTTTCGTTGCTACTTCATAACTGTAATTTTGCCATTATGAATCGTCATGTAAATATCTGATATGCAGGATGTATTTTCAGGGGTTGAGACCCACAGGTTGAGAACTGCTGTGTGGAAGACAGTGGTCTGCAGCTCTGAGTCACTAGGGCCCTTCTTCGTTGTTTAAAAACTCTAGCCAACAGCTGCCTGCTGGGCGAACAGCTCAGAGGGAACCCTCAGGGTGGAAGCCTATGACTGTCCACCCTCAAAGAGCTTGCTTGAGTCCTTACTGCTGAAATGTCTCTCCTCCCCTCTGAACTGAAAGCTGGGGTGAGGGTGGGGAGATAAGAGGGGCCTGGGACCTCTGGGGGCAATGGCACCCCATTCCCCAGCCCTCTCCAGGTCTGGCTAAAAGTATGCGGTTGGGGGCGGGGCTCTCACCCGCTGAGAGAATGAACTGAGTGAATTGTTGGGATGGACAGGTAGGCTGTATGAATGAGGGCTAAATAGCAATGACAGACAGGTAATGACCAAGAATGATAAGAATAATAGCAAACCCGTTGAGCACTGACCATGTACCAGGCAGGGTGCTAGGAGCTATTCATACACTTCCCTCACACCCATCCAATGAGTCAGGCACTGCTCTGAAGCCCATTTTGCAGACGGGGAACCTGCAGGTCAGAGCGGAACTTGCCTAATGTCTAAGGGACAGGCTTGGGACTTGACCTCCAGCAAAGCAGAGGCTGACTCCGGCTGGAGGCGGTGTCAGAGCAGGAATTGCAGAACCTTTCGCAGAGGGAGGAGCTCTGCGGGGCTCTGCCCTGTGCTGCTGGGCCCTTTGGGGGACCCGCGGTTCACATGCAGGTATTTTTTAACGCAACTCTGGCTGGTCCTGCATACACCCCTCCCCGGCCAGAGCGAGGCCAGTTCTTCCCCCTTCCCAAGAGATCGGCTCTAGTGTCCCCCAGGCCCCGGAAACTTTAGGAGGGGCGGTGGCTCCCTCCCTCACCCGCTCCCACCCACCCGCACCCGGCTCTGCTCTGCTGGAGGTCACGGGTCTGAGGCCGCCTGAGGCCGCGGCGCGGGCGAGCGCACCTTCCAGACGCATCCCCACCGTCAGGCACTTCTGGAAGCGGCAGAAGGGACAGCGCTTGCGCTGCGTCTTGTCGATCTTGCAGCTCTGGCTCTCGGTGCACGTGTAGTGCTTGTTGTTCTGCACCGTGCGCTTGAAGAAACCCTGGGGGAGAGGGGCGTCAGCGCGGGCCCCTCTCCTCCTCCCGTC
>NW_006294400.1:3753042-3753294 GCF_000327345.1 Myotis davidii | reverse complement strand
GACGCGGTCATGCGGGGCCCGAAGAAACTGGGGAGACAAGAACGATGGAGAGAAAGACGGCGCCGAGGCAGCGAGAGGACGAGCAGGAGAGAGATCGGAGGCGCAGGCAGAGGCCGACGAGGAAACCTGGGAGGTGGACGCGGCGCGGAGACCCCGTGCTGGACGAGACAGAAGCCGGAGAGACAGAAGCCGGAGAGACAGAAGCCGGAGAGACAGAAGCCGGAGAGATGAGGCGCCCACCCGCTGGGCGGG
>NW_006294400.1:3749569-3752386 GCF_000327345.1 Myotis davidii | reverse complement strand
AGGCGGGGGGGGCCACGCTGCGGGCGCCCGGCGTTCTGTAACGTGGACAGAGGGAAGTGCGAACGTGTGGGGCCGTGGCCACGGCTCGGGTTCAAGGCGACACCGGGTTCTCGCCCGGCCCCGCCGCATTTCCTCACTGGAGACTTAAGCAAACCTCCCGCCTCTCCGGTCCTCAGTGTTCTCATCTGTGAAGTGGGACTAATGACTGGCTTCCTGAAGGGTGAGCGTTCGTAGGAACCGAAGTGGTGTTGGCACAGCACGCGCCTGAACTGGGAGGCGATCGGTAGCATGGAGCCGGGAGGCCTGCACCCAGTTGTTCTCCTCATGGGGCCTCAGTCTGCTCGGCTGCAAATGGGAATCATCGTCCTCTCGCCCTGTGAGTTCTCCGAGGCGTGGGGAGGACAGACCCGGGAGAAATCTTCCCTGGTCCCTTCCGCACTGGTACCCGCCTGGGGGAGTGGGGGTGGGCTCCCGGCAGCCCTGGGGACAAAGGCGTCCCCTGGCGGGTCTGGGGGATGTCCCGGCCACTTGCCTTTTTTTCAGATGGAAAAAACCGAGGATCTGTCTCGAATCCTGCCCCTGCCCCCACAGGCACCTAGGGTCGGAGAGTGTTCAGAGCAGCCGGGAGGTCATAAGCCAAAATCTTCAAGCCGAGAACTAGAACAATTATGCAGGGCAGCGAGGCAACCCGTCTGGGCCCATGGGAGGCCCCGGCTGCTCTGGGAGCTGGCACCTTGGTCCTGGGGAGACCCAGCAGACCCCCTCTCCCCTGGCTCACCCCACCCGACCGAAGGGGAGGAGCTGCGGCCCACTCGCGGTGCCAGCTCTGGCTGGTCGCTTTGCTTCTCTGAGCCTGTCTCTCCGAATGTGAAATGGAAAAGGTTGGCCCTAGAGCAGGGGTTCTGCGTTTCCCATGAGATTGCGGACAAATCTCACTGAGGAGGAAGGAGAGAGAGCCTCAGCCCTTAGTTGCAGACAGCCCACTCCCCCTCCCCCCCCCCCCCCCCAAGCCCCTGAGAAAGAACAGCATTTGGCAGAGCTGGAGGTGGGGGCTCTCCATCAGGGAGGGGCCTCAGAGAGCGCAAAGCAGGCGGGCACCTCCTCTGACAGGGAGTGGAGTCTGGGGGCAAGGCTGAGCGGGTGGGGGAGGAGGAGGGGTCCAGAGTAGCCGTCTCTAGGGTAGAGCCCACTGGGGTCCGCAGGACATTGTGGAGGAAGATTCGGCAGTATAAGCACAGCCTGGGCAGGCGGGCCAGGTGGGTTGGGGCTCGGCTCTAAGCCAGGCCTCCCCTTCTCTCTTCACCTGGACTCTCCCCTTCCCAGGAGGTTCTTGGGGTGACTCTCCAGGCCCCACTGCACTCACCCCTCAGCCCTAGGTTCCAGCTCAAGTGGGGAATCTCAGCCTCCCACCAGCCTGCCCAGGGAAGCAAACATTGACCTGACCAAGCCACAGACCCTGGACTGACAGATGGACACTGGGGACAGACACACAAATCCACCCCAAGACTCAGAGACACCACAGAGACAGCAGACACGCAGGCAGGGACATCCAGGGACCACAGACACGTTCGCAGACTACTAGACTGGGGCCAACACAGCCCTGTGGACACTGGCCACCGATCGACCGCGGGACACCACAGACCCCCATCCAGCCTGTCCCCATAGGCCCAACTCCCCCCAGCGGCAGCCCAGGGAAAGGGGAGGGGGGGTAGCATGGTGGGAGGGTAGGTCTGGGGAGATCCCTGGCAGCTTCTCTGCCCAGAGCAGCGGGCAGCGCCCCCCAGCCACTCTGCAGAGCAGGCAGTGGCTGGGCCAGGCCGCAGGGAGGCACTGAGGAGGGAGGCTGGCCATTAGAGGCCTGGGCCCAGGCCCTCACTTACGCAGCGGAAGGCGAGCTCTCACGCCGGATGAGGGTGGACAGTGGGCACCGGGGTCCAGCGGGAGGCTCTGGCGGCCCGAGCGGGGCAGTGGTGACGGTGGACACACACGGGAACTCCTTCACGCCACGGCGGGCGGCGGGCGGACAGTAGGCTGGCCCTGTCCAACCGTCCTCCTCCTCCCCGCCCTGGGTGGGGGGGGCCACCGGAGGCCCAATTGGTCTCTGCCCCCACGTGACTCCGCAGGCCTCTCTCCTTCTTTGTTGGTGTTTCTCTTCATTTAGGTCTATTTTTTTCCTTCTTCTAAAAGAAAAAAAATATATCCCTATCTATCTGGGGGCCGCGGGTGGGGGTGGAGGCCAAGGCACTCTGGAGGCCTTGGCCAGCTGGCTGCTCCAGGCCGCTGTGGGAGCCCAGAGGCAGGGACCCCACGTAGGCGGGTAGGCAGCCCCGCTTGTTAGCGACTGGGTGGGAGTGGGGCCTGATTTATGGGCAGCTCCCCCACCCGGCCCGCAGCTCGGCCGCTCTCCCCTTGAATGGCTACCTCCCTGGGGCCTGGCCCAGCGGGGTCCAGTCTGGCCCGGACGTGGGAGTGGAGTCAGGTAGGTCTGGCACGGAGGCAGGGGCATGTATAACTTGACCAGGTGGCCCTGCGACTTTGGCCTGGTCTTTTTATTCTTCCGGTGTTGAAGAAAGGAAGAGGGGGACGAAGGGCAAACAGGTGAGCTGACTGGCCACCTCCTGCATGCGTTCCATGCTGGCTTTCTGCATGTCACCATCCACCATGGCTGCTAATGCTCCCATGGGTCCCTGGGAAAGTTGAGGCCGGGTCAGGGGGTTTGGCTATGGTCGCCTCAGGTTGGGGTTTTATCTAGAAGGTCAGGCCTCCCCACCACACAGCTGGGCATGTCCCTGTTCAACCTCTGGGCTCAGACAGGTC
>NW_006294400.1:3713728-3749547 GCF_000327345.1 Myotis davidii | reverse complement strand
CCGCCCCCCCCCTCCCCGGGCGTGATGCACTCTTTTGTGCGTTCCCTCACCTCATTTTTACTGGGTGCACATTAGGTGCCATCACTGGAGAAAAGGGAAGAAATCTGTCTTTGGAGGATTTACCTCCCAGCCGTTCATCCTGGGGCTTGGCATCTCTGTTGCGAACCTTCACTTGCGGAAATAGCAAGTCACACAGAGCACCTCACTTACCTGGCTTGGGACCAGGCGACTTTTCTGGGTAACTGAAGGCAACTATATTTAAAACCGAGCGTGTCTTCCTCATTGTGCCACTCAAAAGATATTTTTATTTTGAAAATACGTACAAGAATTTTACTGGCTGTCATAACTGATTCTACCGATTAGTATATTCCCAACATTCATGACCTCTTAATGTGTATTTTTCATCCTCAGTTCTTACGTCTCTTGCATATGACTGAACCTAACTAGTCTTCCCCTTTTAATGCAATGATTTTGTTTCTGGACTAATACCACTCATCCTCTGAACTTAAAAAGGAAATACCTCGCCCTGGCCGGGTGGCTCAGTTGCTTGGAGCATCATCCTGTACAGTAAAAGTTCGAGTCCCAGTCAGGGCACAGGCTGAGGTTTCGGGTTTGATTCCTGGTTGGGGCGTGTATGGCAGGTAACTGATCGATGTTTCTCTCCCCCCCACTCCCTTTCCTCTCTCTCTAAAAAAAATCAATAAACACGTCCCTGGGTGAGGATTAAAATACATACATACATACATACATACTAAATAAATAAATAGAAATATTCCAGAAACACCCTATGACCAACATGACACATACATGTAACAAGCAGCAGCCAAGGCCTTCTGCACCGCCTCTGATGGAAGACTTTGTGAGACAGGGACCACTTTCCCTGCTTCTTAGACAGGACACACAGGCTCTTTCAACACCACGGTGCCGTGAAAGAGCCAGCCTGGCTTTGCCAATCTCCTGGTGACGCATTGAGCCCCAAGAAGCAGAACCGACAAGGGGCTAGTGGCAAAGACTCTGGGTCAATGCCAGTTCTGCCATTTGCTAGCTGTGTGACCTGGGACCAGTCACTTCCCCTCTCTGGGTCTCATGTTCTCTCCATAAAATGGGACAAAAATGAGACAACACATGGAACGTGCATAGCGGCTGCCTGGATGCTGTTTGTGCTCAATAAATGTTAGCAAACCAGAAACCAACAACAAGCCGAAGGTCTGGCAGTCTACCCTCAGGGCCCCTTTCTCTGAGTCTGAGGTTGCAACCTCACCCTCAACGCCTTCGGTCCTTCTGGGGTGAGTGACTCGCCCCAGCACCAGTGGGCGTTTATTGACTGGCTGCTCCCCTCTGCACCAAAAGCCCCCACATGCTGCCTGAGAGGTGGAGTGCTGCTGCTTGCCTCCTCCTGTCCGGTCGTTTTCTCTGTAGGCGGTCAGCTGTCACTTGCCACCACCCGGGGCCGGACACGCCTCACCCCTGATCACCCTGGATATTTTTATTGACACCCTCTTCCTCTGAGCCACCCCTTAAGGATGAGGCATGCTGAGAATGAATGGTAAGGCCCTGTGTGCTGGGGCTCCTACTACCCAGTCCACACCTTTGGTCAGTCTCGAACCCTGTCCACCATCCTGGGAAGTAGGTGGTATTTCCCCCTCACCTCCCATGGGCAGCATTTGGGAGGCGAGGAAACTCAGGCTCAGAGAGACAGGTATCTTCCCAAAGTCACAGAGCAAGGTTGGGATGGAACCAGGATTCGAATCCAGCCCGGAGCTGGGCTTGCTGACTCAGGGTCCTCTCCACTCAGCCAGAGCTGGGTGGCCCGTTCGTCCCTTCCTCCAAGCTCCAGCCCAGGTGGTCCCAGGCCATGAGACCCACCAGAGGGGAAGGAGACGTGGCGTAGTCCTGACCCCTCCTCCCCAGCAAACAAAGCCCAGGGTCTCTCTCTAAGTGGGGACTTTCCCAAAGTGCCAGGCCTGTTTCCTGGAGGTGGAACAAGAAACAAACAGATCAGAGACCCAGAAACTGAAATGGAGAGGATTGAAACACAGACAGAAAAGCCCTAAAGGAATGAGGCATAACAGACCCAGAGAGAGAGAGAGAGAGAGAGAGAGAGAGAGAGAGAGAGAGAAGAAATAGGAGGAAGAGGAGGAAGAGAGAAGAGGGAGAGACGTAAAGGGAGAGAAAAAGAGAAGGAATGAGAGAGAAATTCAGATAGGGAGAAGAAATGGGGGGGAGGGAGAGAGAGAGAGACATAGAGACACTGAGGCAGAGAATGAGAAAAGAGGGGCAGGGCCCAGAGCTGGAGGCCCAGGGAGTGTGGATGTGGAGACCCCCTTGCAGGGCAGTGGAGGGGGTGGGGCTGCTGGCAGCAGCAGAGGCTGTTTCCGCTGCACCCCTTATCAGCCTGCTGCCAGATGTTCAGATCCGATGCCAATGTCAGAGAAGTCCATAGTGCCGGGTCAAGGCCGTGGCCAGCGGGAGCCTCAGCTGCGGTGTAGGGAGGGGTGGCGGGGGTGGGGGATAGACCTGCTTGCTCCTCCCCATCTGCCTCATGGCTCCCTGGGCTGGACCACCTGGTGGGGGTGGGAGACCAGGTACCTCTGGGGACTTCTCTAGCCTGAGAGCAGGGACTTGAGGCAGAGTGGGGCTTCTGGCAACCTGTGGACACAAACATCTTTGCACACCCACATGTGAGGAAGTACAGGGACACATGCACATGCAATCTACACTTGTGCACATGGGTGCACGCGGGGCCAGCCCAGTCTGCACCCAGCTTTCCTCTGCCGGAGCCCTGCTCTGCCTGGTCAGCTGGTGAGCCCAGCCCCTCACTTGAGCCAGGACTGCAGCCAGAGTAGCAGCAGGGACCCAGCTGGCTCTTCTGTGAACAGGACACTGGCAGAACCTGCATGCCTCAAGGGCTGGGCTGAGGCACCCGGGACCTTCTGGAATAAGAGCAGGTGGAGACCCTCGGGAGCAGATGCAGGGACTGGGTGTCTGGTGAGCTGGGCTGCAGCCTTGGGCCTGGGCCTCTCCGCCATGCTCCTGGAGCATGAAGCCGCAGCTGGGCCCCCCTCCTGGGGTGGTTTATCTCACAGTGCACGCGCTCGGCCCTCAAGGGGTGACCCAGCCTTGCTCCCCGCATTCCTCTCCGGCCACGCAGCCGGTGGGCCCCCCACAGCTGAGACAGGGCCTGGACTTGGGGGTGGTCAGGAGCAATCACTCAGAGCCACGCGCTGCCCTCTTGGCCCTAGCCCTTCGCAGCCGTGTCTTTGCTTCTCTCTCTGCTTTTGCCTCTGAGCATCTCTAATTTTGTCTGTGCCACAATGAATCTGTCTTTCACTGTCTGCCTGTATTTCTCTGGGAAGGTCCCACCTTATTTGTTTCAGTGTCAGTGTCTCTGTCTGTCTGTCTGTCTGTCTGTCTGTCTGTCTGTCTGTCTGTCTGTCTGTCTGTCTGTCTGTCTGTCTGTCTGTCTGTCTGTCTCTCTCTCTCTCTCCCATCCTTGCATGGGACCAAGTCTGGGGCTATGTCTGCTCTTCCTTCTGGCCCGTAGAGGCTTCCCTCAATGGGAATGTAGGTGAGAAATCAGGCTGTGGGCCTGGGCAGAGGGCCTGGGCAAGGGAGGCCTGAGACTTACAATGGGTGCACTGGGGCGGCCCAAGCAGACGCCCAGACCCCAGACCTCCAGCCTAAGTCAGCCCAGATAATGGACATGGATCCGGGTGTGGCCTGGGGGGCTCCTCCCCAGTATAGTAGAGAAGACTGGGGGGTAGGGTAGGAGGAGGAAGCTGGGGCTGGAGGTCTCCAGGCCTGAGGGCCTCCTTCCTGTTTGTTGGGAAGTGACTGCCTCCGAAAGCTGCTCAGGGGAGAGGAGGGAGGCCATGACGACTTCCGGGAAGCTGGCCCGAGGCCACCCTCCCTGTGCCCGCTGGCCCTGGCTTAAAATAGTGCAGTTCCTCTGCCGGGGCTGCTGCTGCCAGGCTCCGTCCAAACCTCACAGGGCTGCTCGCTGCTGCCTGTGCTACCAGCCGACTCTGGAGAGGTGGGATTCACCCAACTCTCCAGTCCTCAGGCTGAGGCTGGCGGAGAGTTAGAAAGTAGGGGTTCCCGAGTCAGAAACCTGCACACCAGTCTCCGCCACGACACTGACCAGCCACGAGACTGGCAGGTCCATCTTGCCTCCTTGAGCCTTGGTTTCCACTTATGCAAAATAGGGTGAGTGCCTGGCTTTCAAGCTAAATGAGATCACGTATGTAGGCTCTTCAGAACCTCGCCAGGCATCACATGGACCTAAAAAATGGGAGTTCCCTTTGCCTCTCTTGCTGGCTGTTAGTCAAACTCCTCACTTGAGGAAGGGCCTCCTTGGAGCTTCCCTCCGTTCCTACACAGCTCTAGGGCTAGGTGTTGAACAGGAAGGTCTGTGGAGAGGGAGCTTGCAGGGAGGGCAAGAATGGGGCTGTGGTCTCCATGGTGAGACTTGTTGCCAAGGGAACAAGACTCCAAGAGCCCTGGGTCTGACAGTTGGGCACTTTTGCCACAGGATCTCAGAAAGGCTGATTTTAGGTGGAGCTACACTCCTGGTGGGCAGCCAGGCCAAGCTAAGCTAGAGCGGGGGCTTCTGGCTCTGCTGGTGTCTGCTACTGGGGTGTGAGGGGCTGCGGCTCCCCTCACACTGCTTCCTTTCATGGATTGGCTGCATTGAGCCCCAACTTTGAACCAGCCTCAGTGAATCTTTAAACCCTTAAGACACAGGCACTGCCACTTCCATTTATCTGACAGGGAAAGTGAGGATCGGAGAGTCATCTATCTGGGTCAAGGCCACATACAGCTGGTGAGGGGAAGAGCTGGAATTAGAAGAGAGGGGAGACTCCTGGTTGATGTGCCTGTCGCACAAGCTGCCTGAGGGAAATGATCCCTGGGGAGGCCTCGGGGAGCCACACCCACCCTGGCCCCAACACCATCCCGGCCACCACTTCTGGGGGGTCCTGGCTTCAGACTTACATGACCTGGACGAAGCTGTCTCCTCTTCAGTTACACAGAGATGATCTCAGCACAGGTCCTGCCTAATGTTAGGCACTCAATCAGTACTGGTTTATGTTCACTCCTGAGGTTACATACAAGCTCTATAACCTTGGACTAATTTCTGGGCCTCGGTTTCCTTATCTATGAACTGGATCATTATAACACCAACCTCATAGGATGGCTTTGAGGAATCAGTAATTGAATGCACAGGAAATGCTGAGCACAGCGCTTTGCTTGCTCGGAATGTAAATCCCGTTATAATTCTTTATTTCCAGACTATTGCCTGGCGCTCAAGGAACCCACAAGCTCAGCATCAGTTAAGTAGCAATTCATAAGTTTAGAGCAGCATCCTCAATTGTATCCCATGGAATACTGTCCCAACAATTTTAACAGGAGGAAAAATGTCGCATGCCCAAAGATTTCTGGGTGGACCCAAATTAATTTTCTTCAGGTAGGACTTCTCAGAGCCTTTAATATGCCAACGGAAGTTGGCAATTAGAGAAAGGTAAGAGTAGGTGCAGTATTTCCCAGATTTTTGGCAACAGAATGCCTATTCTTTTCCCATGGGGGCACCTTGTGGGGCGTTATGTTCTGAGAAACCACAGGGATTGTGGCGTCTATAGCATTCTACTTATATCTGGGACAGCCCTGCTTTTCACATCAATTTCGTCGGGTCTGTTCTTTCACCTTACAGAAATTAATCCTTTATTGTTTAAGTTTGGTTTATTGGGTTAATACCAAAAAGTTCAACCAAAGGCCATAACTGAGCTTTGTTACAAACCCCAGACACTCATATTCAGCACTATTGAATTGCTAAGGCTGAGCAGGGAGGAAGCCTGTTGTAACTTTGGTATCAGATAGACCTGGATTCAAAAGCCAATTCTGCCATGTGCTCGTGTCATCCTAGGCCAGTGATGGCGAACCTTTTGAGCTCGGCGTGTCAGCATTTTGAAAAACCCTAACTTAACTCTGGTGCCGTGTCACATATAGAAATTTTTTGATCTTTGCAACCATAGTAAAACATTTTTGACATTTATTTTATATATTTAAGTGCCATTTAACAAAGAAAAATCAACCAAAAAAATGAGTTCACGTGTCACCTCTGACACACGTGTCATAGGTTCGCCATCAGTCCTAGGCCAATGGCTTCGTTTCCTCGAGCCTCAACTTGCTTAAAGTGACATGGGGCTGAGCGCTTCCCTTGCAGAGTGGTTCTGAGCATTACAGGAGACAGTGCAGGTAAAGCGCCCGTGCCCAGCACACAACAGCCGGCCAGCAGACATGCTCCTCCTCACATCTCTGCCTTATCTGTTCCCTCTATGGGGCACAGAACAGTCTATTAATTAGTTCTGCAGCGCTTCTTTTGTTCTAAAACCACCTCTTTCAAACCTCAAGGGCTCTCTGGTTCCTTGTGCTGGAGGAGGCTGAGGCATGGGAAGGCAGCTGGGCTTCCCCTCATTTCACACATGAGGATTTAATAGGCTTTGATCAGACTCCTCAGCCTTTATCTTCCCAAACTGAGGAGCCTCTGTCTTTCCCATTTGTCTCCCTATAACCCTCAGCCCAAGCGTGGGCCCTTCTCTGATCGTTGCAACAGCAAGATTACAGGAGAGTCGGGCTTTCGAGTTGGCAGATCTGGGTTCAAGTCCAGACCCTGACCCTTCCCGTATGACTCAGGGCACATCCCGTGACCTCTCAAAGCCTCCATTTCCTCAGCTCTAGGAAAACCTCATCTATTAACTGGCAGGATAGGCGTTAATTGGTGGACCACCGTGATACACCCGGCAGGCCCCCCACCAGCACACTGCTGTCTGAGATGCAGCTCTTCCCCAAACTCCTGAATGTGGCATTCCATGTCCCAGGGGCTTCTCCAGCCTCAACTCTTGCTAATCCCTCCCATTTGCCACCATTCCTGCCGGCAATCCCTTGTTATACCTGAAGAGTCCGCATTTTTCTGATTCGTAGCTGGGCCTCTGTCTGGTGACTTGCTTCAAGCCCACCTTCAATACTCGTCTGAAGCCCTTCTGAGCGGAACAACTCCCTCCGCGAGGCCATTACAGCCCCGAGCACCCTCGGTCACACCTGAGCCCACTAAACTGCCAAGGGCTGTGCTTGCCTCTCCCACGAGACTCCGTCCCTCTAGTTGTGTGGCCTGAGACGAGTCCCGTCACCTCACTTACCTAAGCTTCTTATAAAACAGATGCTAATCCTTGACGTTCAAGGAGATTCAGGTTTGTGAAGAGTCCCCACAGTGCCAGGCACAGAGCAGGCACCTGGGTCAGTGCTGGTTCATGAATTCAAGCAGTTCTAGGCGGCATCCCCCTGCCAGACCCCCAGCAATAGGAGTGGGTGGGTGTCAGTTACAAGCAGGGCTTGATCTGAAGGCGTGAGCCAGCTCCTTAGGACACCCCGTCGTCCCTCCCCAGAACCCCAGACAAGCTTCACAGACAGATGCCATGTGCAGGTTTCACATTTATTGGTTCAAATACAGTACCTAACATCTTCTAGACATGCATTTCACACTAATTGGTCACATTTCCACAGGTAGTCAACTCACAGAAAAGGGCCCATCCCTTGCCAGCTGGCAGGGGGGGAGGTAGCAGAGGGCCTGAGTAGCCTGCAGAGCCCGACTATCCTTTGGTCATGCAGGGCTGACGGAGCCGGGCTGGCAGGCAGCCCTTGGCCGGCCCTTTGGGGACAAGGGCTCAGAGACATCCGGTTTACTTGATTCCTACACGGACTGTGGGTAGGGGTGGCCCTGGAATAGGTAGCCCAGGTCGGCTTGTGGACGCCCGTGCCACCAGAGCCTGGTGGGAGGGTGGTGCTTCCTGTGCCCTGGATCGTAGACAGGAAACGGAGGCCTCTTCAAGAGGTGGCTGTTCCCAGCTGGGCAGGTGTGAAGGACTCCCTACACTCAGCCCAGACATTACAACGCGCCCACAGCCCCTATCACAGGCCTGGGATGGCAACACAGACAAAAACACCAACACCCCAGGGCAGGCAGGGTTTCTCTCCCGACAGAAACATGTAAACAGAACAGGAGCTACAGTATTCGTTTCCCACAGGACTTCTCGGAGAGGAATCGACCAGGATGTCACTGAAGAGGTAGTATTTTTTTTTCTTTTTCATGGAAACTTGAGTCAACAACATTATCACCTTATAAAACATTTCAGAGGAAGAAAACAATGCTCACCCAAGGGCAGAAATGACCTGGTGACAGACTGGCCATGCTGGCAAGGCTGGCTGCAGGACTTGGCAGACCGGCCTCCACCAGAAACAGCTTTTTTCTGGAGCTCGGAGCAGGCTCTGGCCTGACTCATAGCTTCCCTGAGCCTGCAGCTGAGTCCTGAGGGGGCTGTGGCCCATTTAGGGCTGCAGATCCTGAGGGGGCTGGCCAGACGGGCTGGACGGGCAGAGCAGGGCCCTGTGGCTCGTGTTCCGGGACAGCCAGTCTTCAGGCCTCGGGACGGCCTCGGACCAGAGCAGCCCAGCTCGCTCCGACTCAGTATGCTCACGGGGCTCCTGCCTCTGAGGAAGCAGCCACGCCTGGCTCCCAAGTCCAGAAAAGCTGCTGTTTGTGGCAGCCAAGAGAGGGGTTTCTGGGGACCCTGTAATTAAATACACATCCCTGAGCTATGGCCCTAGAAACCCTTGTCTCAAGACTAACCAGTTTCCAGCATCTGGTGGAATGATTGCCGTTTCTCAACCTGAGACACAGATAAAACATCATTTCACAGACACTGGACATAGATGCTTCAAGCCGAGGAAAAAGGGAGGAATGATCAACTGCAAAGGCAGAGGGGGGTACAGGGGACACTCATGTTGGAAAGAGTAGTGGTTTTTTTTGTTTAGTTTTTTGTTTTTGAGGGGTTTTTTTGTGGTTTTTTTTTTACTTTAAAAAAATCAATAAAGAAAATAAAAGAGCTGGTCTGAACGAGTGGATTTCTTAATGCAACTGCAAAATTTTAAAAAGCAACAAAGAAAAAAAGACATAGACCAGGGGCCCAGAGCTAAAGACTTGGAACCACTGCTCCCCTTCCTACCCTACTGGGAGGCCAGGGTCCCTTTACTTGGGCCAACCTTGGACATGGCGGAGATACTGCCCACGCCGGGCCTGTCTGTCTCCATCTGTCCCACTCCCCAGGAAATCAAGAACAAACTGAAGTAAGAAATAGGTAGCAGAGCAAGGCAGCTAGCTGAGGCCCCAGGTTTAAGGACCCGGTGACACAGTGGCCATGGCAGCACTCACTTCCCTGAGAAGGGGGTGGCAGGTGAGAGCAGGCTGGTGTGGAGTGGGTGGCTGTCTGCATGCCATGAAGCCCCTCGTTCCCTCCCCCTCCTCTGCCCCGAGAACAGGAGGGAGGTTCCTGCTGCTGCTTTCTATCCCCACAGGCTCAGCCACCTCCCTCCTGGGCTGGGCATGGGGGCAGGGCTGTCCTGAGCCAGGTGGAGTGCTTTGAGACTAAAGTCAAGACCACCAAACCTTGTGAAAGTCTCCAAAAGCCTACAAAGGAGCCAGAGAACAGGAGTTGTAGGCGAAATTCCACGATTCCAAATTTCGTCTTGGGTCAGGAAAACATTGAAAGGGAAAGGAAGGGGAAAGCCGTGTTTCAATGCAGTGCGAGGAGGTGGGATTCTCCTTGACCACACAGCTTTCAGGGTCATATTTTTATGGTGGAAAAATTCTCACTTAAAATGAGTGCTGTTGGTGGCAGGGGATCAGAGAGAGGACAGAAGAGAGGGGAATTAAGAGACCATACACACAACTTTTTCTTCTTCCACTAGCAAAAAGGCTACCTGTTAACCAAAAATTATGGGAAGAAAGGCAAAAATACAAACACAACAAACCGCCCCTCCAACCTTTCTCTGTGTCCTTCAAACCAAATTTACAAATACATTTAGTGGCTGACCTAACGTCTCCACGCTGCTAGCTACACTCCTATCATCTCCTCATCATACCTGAGTTTGCAATGCAACACATTAATTTTACCCTGTTTAAAAAGCCCACGTCACAAAAGGACTGGGCGCAGAAGACATTAAAGGCGGTCCACAGGTCAGGCTCTGGCTCAGAACACACGGCCACTTGGCTCAGAGATTCTGTAGGGCGCTCGGCAATGAATGGGCTCTTTGTTCTGTGGAATCTGCTGCAAACATTTGTAAAAATGGATTTGTACAATGGCAACTTGCAGAACCTTTCCCCCACTCCACAAATTAACAACTTGCTCTGTTTAATGCCGCATTATTGGAGAGACATGTTCTTCCCTCATCAGAGAGCAATTTTCTTTGATACCCAACCAACTGGTAAAATGCTTAATTTTAAAGAAAAACCATTTCAAAAAATAATAACTTGACAGATGGAGGTCTAAGCAAAGAAAGAAGCTGCACACAGCAGCCATCTTGGAAAAGGGGGGTGTCTGATATGTGTCTCCTCCCTACATTGACGAAAGCAGCTCAGAGTCTGACCTGTAGCCAAAGAATGTGATCTAGTTGGTTAAATAAAACATGGGGAAATAAAAATATTGTGAACTGAGAAATAAACAGATACACACACACACACACACACACACACATCTTCCCATTGACATGTGAGAACATTCTGATCAGAGCTTTTCCAGAGGAACACATCTTTCTTTCTCAGAGCAGTCAGGGAAAGGGCATTGAGGAGTAATGCTCTGAGTTTTAGATCCACCAAAGGACAAAGTCATCCCTCTGCTGGGTACCCGTAACATTTCACTGGAAAGAAAAATTACAATCCGACATAGACTGCCCGGGCTGCACACGAGGTGGTGGCCCACCGGGCAAGTTTGCAAGGCTGAGCTGGGAAGAGAGCAAATGGCCTTTGACTACACAGGCAAAAGGAGGTTCAGGAGGCCCTGCAAGCCCACCCAGGGATGCACCCCTCTCAGCAGTCAGCCTGCTGCATCAGCTGGGCGAGGTCCCTGGGTGGAGGCAGGGACAATCGCTGTGGGAAGGCAGAGAAGAGAAAAGCACCTGAAAGAGCTCCAACAGCTACGGGGTGGCTGCTGGCCAAAGCCAAGAGGGGAAGGGACACTTCCTGGGACCAGGTGGGGCAGGTAGTGAAAGAACAAGGGCCCAGGCCATAGTCTGGAGGGGACAGCCCTTAAGAACATGAGGTAGTTTAAAGCGCCCCTTCCCCGCCAGGCCGTGGTCAGCTGGGCCACTCTGGGCCTTGGGCTTTCTGTTGAGGAATCCTGGTCTCATTCTGGAGATTAGAAGAACTTGGAGAGGAATGTAAGGGCAAAAATTCTGGTGGGTCAATGGCCCTCCCTGATGAAAAAAGAGACGGCAGGTTTGGATTCAGTCCCGGGTGGGAAAGGGGGAGAAGCAGAGCACCCCAAAGGAGGAGTGTCTATTCTTTGAGCAGTCTGAACTTCGTTCCACTGCCCCTTGAAGAAAGCAAGGTGACAGGAAAATGCATCAGTAGTGGGCACCAGAATTCAGAGCATGGCATTCTGCTTAGCTGTTTTTTTCAGAGGGCCAATAGGAAGTCAAATGTATAAGGGAGGCAAGGAGTCGAAGGAAGGTAGGCCTTGGTAGATCCAGGTAAGGAAGCTAGGTAGCTGGAAGTCCCAGCGGAGCTGGCAGGCAAGTCCAAAGGATGACGTGATTGCCAGGACTTTGCTTGGATGAAGTCAGCAGTGGCAGTGGTGGGTCAGGTGGTGGGGAGAGGGCCCCACAACATGGTGTGCGAGCAGAAACCCTTCTCCCTGAGGCCTTGTGTGGAGAGAGGACACCTAACTTAAGATTTGGTTGCTGTGCCCCATTCTCAATTTTCATGCTTTCCAAAGGAAAGAGATGTTCTACATCCTCCTCTCCTGCCTGGGGCCCCCACTTTGCTCAGAGAACCTCCTGGCACCACTTCGCCCTTTTATGGTGTGTGCTTTCACCTGGCAATTCTGTGGCTAGAAAAAGGCAGTTTGCTCTCTGACAGACAAATGCACGAGTCTGCTGAGAACATGTGGAAAAAGGAGGCATGGTCACACCCCTCCCTTTCCACTGAGGTAGTCGTCTTTGTCAACATTATGGAAATAGTCATCTCAGCCCATCCCACCCACCCTCAAATTACAAAAGAACTATCTCTAAACAATGACAACACTGTTACATTAAACATCTTCACATTCTGTAAACCGCAAGGAAATGCATCAGCTGCATTCACACAAAAGCATGTGCATCATGTTGAAGGCCATACATTCAACTCTGTCGTGAAATAAATATATAGAAAAATGAGCTTAAAAAAACAGACAAACAAACAAACACTCTTCTTGCTATGGAGGCAACCGGAACGCTGCTGCCCCCATAGCCTCCACCTTGGTCTCTCTGGCTCTTTCTTCTGGAGCCTGTCCCACCCACCCAAGGCTTTGTGCTGGCCTGAGGAGGGGTGCCGGGAAATGCAGCACCACCTTAAAGAGGAGGGGCAGCTGCTCCAAGGGCACATTCACCATTTTTCCTGGGGACAAAGTGGGAAGAGAAGAGTTAGCAGTGGCCGCTAGCGGAAGAGCATGTCCCTCTAGTTGGGCTGGAGAGCAGACGTGGCCTTTTTGAGTGACTAGGGCAAGGAAAGTACAAGGAGTATCACAAAGACACAGACTGGCTAACATCCTGATACCTAGGCCCATTTTAGGGCCCGAGGTGAAAGTTATAATCATTGTTATTATCCAGGGAATACTTACTCTGTGCTGGGTGTTTAAATGCATCATTTCACTTAATTCTCACGCTATTTCTGTGCGACAGATATTACCTTTTATCCCTATTTTACAGGTGAGGAATCTGAAACTGAGAGGGATTCCTAGATGTCCTCTTAAAGCCAAAATACCATGAGAAACTTATATCCTGTTTTCTCTTTTTTCCTGATGGACGCTATCATTCTATAAAAATTGCTCTTCAGAGTAGTATAATGGGTTAGTAAAAGTACTGAGAAATCCAGGGTTAAAAAGGACCTACAGGTTTCTTTACTGGAGGCCTTCTCAGAGCACTTGGTGTGCTAATGTACACTATAAATATTGGGCTGTGGTTCTCCTGGACGCACTGAGAGTCACCTGAGGAGTTAAAAATACTGATGCCCCGGCCCCCTCATACCCACGGAATCAGGCTCTCTGGCGGTGTAACCCAAGCTCGGATATGTCCTAAAAGCTGACCACCGAGCCCAAGTGCTGCCAGGGCTGAGAAGCTGGCTCTGTGGGGAGGGGGGTAATTACTACTCCCCATTTATTTAAGAGAGCGCTTGATGAATATCTCATTTGGTAGAATATCACTTTGAAAATGCTGAGACATAAATATCAAAACATCCTTAAAATTCTAACAGCTGAGCTCCAGTTCACATCTGTAGATTACTCTGGGCCCAAAAAGTAGAATAATTTCTACTAAAATAGTAGAATAATGTCAAACTGAAAAATTTTCCCTTCAAACTGGTGCTGCTGAAGGTGACAGGAGCGAGCTCTGTCTAGAGCTCCACCTCTGAGCACCGCCAGTCAGTGCTGGTGACTACAAACGACAATCTCTACCAACGAAGCCGAGCAGCAGTGACAACCAAAACCAGGCCTTCACAGCTCAGTGGCTTATTAAATATCAAACTCAGCAGGGTAAGACCACAAAACACCAACAAAAACTCCTTTACAAACACAGGATTTGAAAATTATTTTAAAGATATTGCTTTAAATGAATGATCCCCTAAAAATCTATAGGCAATTCTATGAAACAAAGTTAATGTTTAAAATCGAGATATAATTCACATAAAATCCACCCTTTCACAGCTTACAATCCAGAAACAGTTAACTTGAGAAACTCCGAGTCATAATATCACCAACCACCAGCCTTGCAGAGCGTGTTCTGAGGTTCGGTGATAAAGGCCACAAAGCACCTTGCACAGCATAGGTGTGAGGAAGTGCTAGATCCTCCTCCCTACAGAGAAAACTCACGCTTCTCGTTACAACGCGGACTGAAACCGAGGGCAAGGGTAGTACTGCTTTTATGCAGTTGGTCTTGGGCCTGGAATGAGGATCTGAAAACACTGCTTGTCTCATTCTCTTCACAAGCTAAGGGAAGCAAGGAAGGGTTGGAAAGCCAGCGCCCAGAATGTTACCTGCAATATACCGAATCTCAGGTAAGCACATCATGAGGTCAGGAAAGCGGTTCGGCTGATGGGTGTATTTATATTCAGTGAAATCCTGGCAGATGTACCAGTATCGCTTGTTCAGCTGCTCCAGCTGTGAGGCACTGGTCAGACCCCTGATATCTGGGAAGAGAACCACACAGGATATGAGAGTGTTTTCTAATGTGGAGGAAATACCAACTCCTTGAATAGATACATATTTCAGTTAGAAGTTATTAAACATTGCCACATAGAGGATCTGTTCTCTTTTTGACATGGAGGAACAAAGTTCTAAATGAGGGGAGAGAAGCAGATAAAGAATAAAAAATATACAGGACAATCACTAGACTGAGCCCCCTGAGAACTAAGTGGTATCTTTCTCAACTTCATACCTGGCTTCCCAGTACAGGGCTTGAAACAAATAGGCACCAGTTGATGCTGAACCACTCACTATCTGACAATCTACCTTTCCTAATTTATCCTTCACAGTATCTTTAAATTTGCCCTTTGCTGGAGCCAATCAGGAACTTCGATGACACCCAGACATTTATGCTTGTATGTATACTCACATGGTCTCCTGGGTTTCTGCTCATACTACTCTAGACAGAGTTCTCTCTCATTTCTTTAAACACACACACCTAACCCCTTTTTTTATATATAGATATCCTATATAATATATATGGATATCCTATATAATAAAAGGGTAATATGCAAATTGACCCTAACAGCAGAACAACTGGTCGCTATGACGCACACAGATCACCAGGGGGCAGACACTCAATGCAGGAGCTGCCCCCTGGTGGTCAGTGCGCTCCTACAAGAGGAGCGCTGCTCAGCCAGAAGTTGGGCTCCCGGACTGTGAGAGGTCGCAGGCTGGGCTGAGGGACCCCCCACATCCAGAGTGCATGAATTTCGTGCACCGGGCCTCTAGTTCTACATATAAACCCTTCCCAGCCTTTGAGGCCCAACTAGAATTCTCCTCCTCCAAGTAGGTGCTACTTCTCTCTCCCAATCTGAGGCTCCAGTAATGTGTCACATGCCATCAGAGTATATTCTTAAAGCCAGGAACCTGGAATCTATTTTATTTTTCAATGTCTTTAATGGTCACCACAGGGTCTGGCCTCTGGGAGGCACACAGATCAATGTACGAATGGTGCAGAAGCAGGAGGAGGTGTTGGGGGCGGGGAGGGGGGCAGTAAGCAAAGAGGAGGGCCAAGAATCTCTGGACGGGGCAACTGACTATAAACAGAGCACTTCAATGTCACAGGCAGCAGAAGAGCCCAGCTCTACTCAGAGCAGAGCACTCGCACGCTGCTTTGGAAAAAAGAGAACACAAATTCTCCTTTGTACTCTGCTTACCAGCAGCTACCAAGCCACACTTAGCAGGTAATACTCCACGTTAATCACATCCAGCACACTTCCCGTTAAAAGCCATGTTTGATGTGTGTGTGAGCTTTGGTGACCCCACTCTGCCCGGATGGGGACTCAGAAGCCTGTCGCAGAGCCTTATCTCCAATAGGTGCATCCGTCACTCTGCTCTTCCTCAGTCACTGGCAAACTTGGTACATATTTTAAATGACGCATGTACTGTCCTTGGTGTCTGCATTGAATGCATTGAAAATGACTAAACAAAGCGAATCCTCTTCCTTCTGCTATGAGTTATAGAGACTGTGGCATTTAGGTTTGAAGAAGAAACCCAAAGCATGCCCTGCACTACAGAGGGGCACAATGCTGATAGGCCCTCAAAGACTGGTACCCATAAGGGGTGTCACATTCTGTGTGATAGTCCTGAGGGGAAAGGGGGACATGAAACGTAAGGGAAAATGTTCACTGGCAAAAAAGAAAAAAAAAAAGAAAAAAGAAGGGCCCCTTCTTCACACACCCAAGCACTCACCTTGATTTAAGAAGTTAATTGCTTTCATGCAAGCATACTCCTCATTGCTGACCTTTAGCTGATGGAACTTGTGATACAGGTAGATGAGCCGCTCGATCACCTCCATCCCTTCATCACTGAATCTGGGGACAGACACAGGTGTTAACAGTGGGCTCTGATGCCAGCAGAGGTCAGGCCAGGGAAGGCAGGTTTCTGACAGCTCTGTAAGGCATCTGACATAGGAAAGAGGCCGAGCTCGGGAGAAATGGAATCCAGAACTATTAGTGAAGAACAGGGGATCCCTGGTTTGTCTAGAGGCCACGCAAGGCAGCTCATACAAGCTGTTATTCCTAAAGTCAGATAGGGTCGATCAAATCTAAATCCAGTTCCATCATGTAAAAGCTATGAGACCTTGGCCTGGCCGGGTGACTCAGTTACTTGGAGCGTCATCCTGTACACCAAGCATGTCAAACTCAAAGGCTAACATGGCCAAATAAACAAGGTTTAAGTTTATGTGGGCCACAAAAAAACAAAAGCTTCAATTTTCATAGAAACGTAGGTTTATTTTGATAGAGACGTGCTGAATATAAAGGGCTGAAATAAATAATTGTTAACATAAAATAATAGAACATTTTAATAAAAATTAATATTTAGCCATTAGCGAATGTTGTAGTTCATTATTAATAATTATGTATAACGACATTGTAAAAATTAAGTTATGAAATTTTTATTAAAACATTTCTTATATATCGTTATATTGGCTGGGCCGCAAAAATATTTGTTGTGGGCTGCAAGCGGCCGGCAGGCTGCGAGTTTGACATGCTTGCTGTACACCAAAAGGTTGTGAATTCAATTCCTAGTCAGGCCACATACCTAGGTTGCAGGTTTGATCCTTCGTTGGGGCATGTATGGCAAACAACCAATAATGTTTCTCTCTCACATAGATATTTCTCTCTCTCTCTCCCTGCCTCTCTCTAAAATCAATAAAAGCATATCCTCAGGTGAGGATTAAAAAAAAAAAGCTCTGACCCTTAGAAAGTAATTTGACCCCTCTAAACTTTGAGGCCCTCCTCTGTACAATAATAGTGCATGCCTGCTCAGGTAACAAGGGACAAAGGAGTTTGGGATGTAAGTGTGGAGAAATATGACATCATTAATATACTGCTACTATTGAGATGCAGCTTCAGTTTCAGTGGCAGCTGCCTTGTGACTATGCGAGCCTCAGCCACAATGTAGAAAAAGCTGCTGATTGTATTAATGTAGGTTCACTGTTTCCAGCAGGGCTGAGGGTATGCACAGTGACATGTTTTATTGGCATCCTTGACTTCAGCTAGGGAGGGAGGGAAGCGTTAACTGAGCCTCCGTGCCAGGCCAGTCTCTGTGCTAGCACTTTGTGTGCATTATCTCATTTAACTTTCTTAGGCCCACAGGTGAGATGAGATTATCATCACCCCTGTACAGATAAGAAACTGAAGTTCAAAGAATAGAGGGGACTGGTCCACAGCATGCAGCTAGGTGGTGGCAGAACTAGAACTTGGAACCGGGACCAATTTCCCAAGGCCTTGGTTTTTCAGGTATCTAAGGTGACATCCACTAGCAGAGAAGACTCAAAACTCCTTTCTTTACATTAAGCATAAGCTCCCTGAGGAAAGACCAAGTTTTAGGCAAAGGGGAGCCAGGATAGGGGACTAATACCCTGGTCATAGAGGGAAATATATATATTTATATGCCTAAGTGACCTTTACAACCTGTCACTATGATACGCACTGGCTACCAGGGGGCAGGCGCTCAATGCAAGAGCTGCCCCCCTCGTGGTCAGTGCGCTCCCATAGCCAACCCCCCCCCCCCCCCCCCCCGCCCGGTCCCTCCCACTGCCGGCCAGCCCTGATTGGGACTGGGCAAGTCGGCTGAGGAACCACGCCAGTGCACGAATTCGTGCACTGGGCCCCTAGTGTCTCATAACAGAGATGGAAATATCACCAAACCAAGGAGGGGAAGGCATAATGGGAAAGCCAGTGTTTATGAAAACTGGGGTCAGGCCAGCCTCCACCCTTCTAGAGATGGGCTGGACTGTGGGCCAAGGAGCATTCCAGACAGGTCTTAGATGCATCTCAGCCACAGAGATGCTCAGCCTAAGGCTGCTTCCTGGTAATTGTGTTCAGATCTGGTACTGAACATAATCATACAGCCCCATGCAAGGCAAGAAGGTCCTAACTGGGAAGGGTCCAGGACACCTGGGGATGTACTATTACTTTCTGCATTGACTTTGTAGGCTTTGCAAGGGATTGGCTTCTGGAGCAAGCCGACCATTTTTCTTCCCTGGGGAAAGCCTGGCTCTGGTTGGGGCCAGCGGCACCTGCACTTCTCAAGCACCAGGGGGAGCCGCAGCAGCAGCTCCTTCCAATTGGATCTCTGACCCTCAACCTCGAGGTTAGGCTCCTTGTCAGTCTGAGCTGGTGTTTCTTTCAGTCTGCTGATCTCAAGTTCGATGGCTGACTCCATTTCTCTCTGACCCAACGGCTTTTATGACTTTATGATATTTTCCCAGACTGCTGATAAGGCAAATTTACTAGGTGTACCAGTTAATAATGCGGACTTTTTCAATACTAGTATATTGAATAACCACTGTAAATAAGCGTATCTACCACTGCAATTTGTTGATTGACTGCTACTTGCCAGGCCCTTTGTTAAATAGTCTACATATGTTATTCCAGTGGATATTCCCAACAAACTCCCAAAATAGATGCTAATGTCTTCCTTGTTCACAGTGGAAACAAAGGATCAGAGATTACTGCATTCTTACATTTTACCCTCCTAACAACCTGTGAGGTAAGTAATATCACCTCAAGTTTGGGGAGAAGAAGCAGGAGAGGTACCTTCCCCAAGGTTACACAGTAACTAACTAAGGGGTGGTGGGCCAAGGTTTAAACCCAAGTTTTCTAATTCCAAACCTGCCATTTTCTCAGCACTACACTGTCTACTCCCTGACTGCCTTGCTCTTAACTGGTAACTACCACAGGGCCTCTGTGTTCCCACAGGAACTCAGGCAGGGCTCCACCCAGAACTGCCTTGCAGGGCTTCCGTGATGCACTGTGCCCAGGAGTGAGGATCCTTCCTCATCACAGTACTTGGTTGGTTACTTCTGTTCTGGGGAGGAAAAGGTCTTTAGTGCAAACTCCCTCTAGTATCTGCTTGGAGGGGTGAGGCAGGGATGGCATGGGGTAGGGTATAAAAAAGGGGGGGGGTGTGGGCTGAGCACCAGTGTCAGCATCTGTCTGGTGGCCAAGCAGTGTAGCAAGCAAAGATAACCCCCGCCCTCAATCAGCAACCTCTTGCCCCAAGGGCTCACTCTGGCATTACAGCACCTGCAGGTGTGTGGCTACCAGCCAGACCCCTAGCCAGGAGCGCCAACCTGGTTCCTGGCCGAGTCTTGAACTAAGAGACACAAAGGAGCTCCTGAGTGTCTGGCCTGAGCATATGCCCCAGCTCTGCCCTTTCTCTCGGGGAAAGCACATATCTCTTTTCCAAATTTCTTAGGACCAGCTACCACCATGGACCTGCAGCAGTGGTGGGGAATGGCAGCCAGCCCAGCAGCCCCCACTCACTATCCACAGCCCAACTGCAAAGCTTTCCTCCACACCCGCATCCCACCCCTTGATAAACAAATTGTTCTCTGTTTCATGGGCCGCCTTTCTCCTGCAGCCGTGCCTCCTCCACATCTGCCCACTCCACAGTTCTAACGCCCCTGTATTCCCTGTCTACAAATTATCAGCATTCAAAGCCAGAAAGTTGGACAAAAACACCCATTCTTCTTCTGGGTTCCCATTACACAAGCATGCGAGGACAAGGAAAACATTCCTGTCAGGATCCCCCAAACCACTGGACCATTCAGTCAGCAATTGAAGCTGACACTATATAAGTTATGTCCCATTAAGGGGCGGAGAGGCCAGCTGTCTTTTTCATTCATCTAAAAGCACCTAACTCCCGGGAGCAGTCACCAGCCACAACCTTAGAGGAACTGCCTGTGAGCACCCACACAGACACAGGAGCAAAAGTAAGACTGTAGCTCCAGGACACACCCCAGAAAGTCACACTATTGAGAAGGTTAATGAACTTAGTATAGGGTAATGGCAAAGAGCCTGGGCTTTGGAGCACAACAGATTTAGGTAATAATCTCAACTCCAGCTCTCTCTAGCTTCCTAGCCTTGAGTTTTCACCTCTCTGAACCTCATCTGGGAAACTGGAATACTATTGGTGCAACCTCTTAGGGTGGTGTGAGGACTAAAATATGTTGTAAAATATGTTTGTAAGATGGAATTTGGCACAATCAACAGCCTATAATTCTTAACTATTACCATTATTAATAGCATCAGCATCAGTGCTCCCATGATCGCAGCAAAAAGAAAAGCGTGTGTTTCCGGAATGTTATAGCCAGGGTCTGAGCAGGGAATCTGGGAGGGGCCGCTAGTGCTCCTGAGATACAAGTGCCCATTAAGGCCCATCTCATGCAAGGCATCTTCTCGTGAGAGTGAAGGAGTCTTGATTAGGGCCGGGAGCAGTCACTGGCTGGTGCTACAATCTGCTTTAAATCAAATTCACCCAGGCTCACTGTCTGATAACAGCCTGATTAAGGAAAATGGGCACCATAAATTTGATTCAATATTTGAGAAGAGAAAAGGAGGTGGTCATGCATCATCTGGGAAAAGCCTTTTCATGACAGCAGGAACTCACTTGCACTCAAGTTGTGCAAAAGTAAAGGCATTTTGGGGGAGTGGGATAGCGCAGAAGCTGGCAAGGTAGGAAAGAGCTATGGCCAATTATAGATGCCACACCCTGGGTTTCTAGCAGAGAGGGGACTACTTTACAGTGATGACCTTGATTCCAGAGGTTCTCATGGCTCCATTTCCTCTGACCGCTTGGGCAGTTCCACATGCATCTCAGATTCAACAGACCCCAAATCAAATTCAGAGTGGCTCATCTCTCAGCCTGTTCTGCTCAGGCTCCATCATCTTGGCTAAGAGACTGGCAGTATCCCCAACTTCTTTGCTCACTGAAGTCCCACTGACTTTGCCTCTTTGCCATTCTCGGACTGCGCTGCACCATCCCCATAGTCCCTGCTGCCTTGCCCAGGCCTTGCTTTCTTTCCCTGGGCTAAGGAACAGCCTCCCACCCAGCCACCGTCCTATTGCCTTGTCCATACCAATCCATCCTGAGCTTTAGTCAGAGCTTCCTAAAATGCAACCTGACCATATAATTACTCCACTTAAAAGTACCCTATGACTATCTCTCTCTCTCCCAATATTTTCGGGGGGGGGGGGCAACCAAAATTTTTGGTGGCCTTAAAAAAAAAGTATCCTATGACTTAATACTAACCATTTACACAATAAAATCCAAATTCTTTAGATTGGCATTTGAGCATCTTTATGATCTGTCTTTTCTGTACCTTTCTTTCCAGTGATTTCTTCCCTCATTACTCTGTGCTCAAATACATTCTCTCTACACCCTAATCCACAGGACTGCTTTGGGCTCCCTGAACAAAGCAACTATCCAGGACCGCAACTGATAGGACTTTGCTTTACTGTCCTCCTTCCTCCTCGTCTCTATAATCTACCAAGAAAAATCACACTTAAAGATGCAGCTCAAATGTCTTTTCTTCTGGGAGCATTCTTTGATAAAGCAAGTAGAGGACTTACTCCCTACAGATTCCTCTTTGCTTCCAGCCCAAGTCTCGGCTTGTCTTTTTGCCATGTGATTGAGTGTGCCGGAGGGAGGTGCACCCCAGTCCTGTGTAGAAAAGTGTGGGAACTGGACCTCTCTCCAGCTTTCATTGACGAGGATATCTTTTCTTCCCTCTTTCTTGGTGCTCTGGAATCCTAGTCTATGCTTGTACACTATCTTCACTTGCCCCTCAAACTCTACCAGTATCCCCCGAGATTATAGACTGTATCTGCTCTGTGTCTCTCAACCCCCTATACCAAGAATAGGGGCTCTCACCTCAGAGTCCAAAACCACGTCTGCATCATCTGTAATTCCTACACTCCTCCCCCAACACACAGTAGGTACTCAGTAAATGGGTGTGGAATCAGAACTAACATGTTGCAGTTTAACTCGATTTTTTTTTTCCATTGAAGGCTTCCATAATTGAGTAAGAATCCTAACAACAAATCTATTTCTTATCCTTGAACCCACTTGAGAGCTCAGCAGCAACATGTATTCGAGTCAGCACTGTTCAACAGAACTTTCCGTGGTGACGAAAATATTCTATATCTGCACTTTCCAAAATAATAGCCACTGGTGCCGAAACCGGTTTGGCTCAGTGGATAGAGCGTCGGCCTGCGGACTGAAAGGTCCCAGGTTCGATTCTGGCCAAGGGCGTGTACCTGGGTTGCAGGCACATCCCCAGTGGGAGATGTGCAGGAGGCAGCTGATCGATGTTTCTCTCTCATCGATGTTTCTAACTCTCTCTCTCTCTCCCTTCCCCTCTGTAAAAAAATCAATAAAATATATTTTTAAAAAAATAGCCACTGGTGACATGTGGCTATTGAGCACTTGAAATTGTGACGAGTGCAAATAAAGAATTAACTTTTTAATTTTAGTTAACTTCAGTTTAAAAAGCCATCTGAGATTAGCAGTTATTACTACTGGACAATGTAGCTCTAGATTCTCCTTGGTAAGGACCCTTCCTAGGAAATAAACATTTCCTCACTAACTCAGCTGTCACTGGCCCCTCCCTTGCTCTTGAGGTACAAGGAATTGGATACAGTGGAATGGAGTGCATTATGAAACTCAAAGCCACAGAGAGCCCTGCATGACCAGTGATCCCTGCCTACCTGCAGAAGGCCTAGGAAAACCCATCACTCTAGAGCAGCGGTTCTCAACCTGTGGGTCACGATCCCTTTGGGGGTTGCATGACCCTTTCACAGGGGTTGCCTAAGACCATCAGAAAACACATATATAATTACATATTGTTTTTGTGATTAATCACTATGCTTTAATTATGCTCAATTTGTAATAATGAAAATACATCCTGCATCAGATATTTACATGACGATTCCTAACAGTAGCAAAATTACAGTTATGAAGTAGCAACGAAAATAATTTTATGGTTGGGGGTCACCACAACATGAGGAACTGTATTAAAGGGTCGCAGCATTAGGAAGGTTGAGAGCCATTGCTCTAGAGGGAGTAGAACCCCCAGACTCACTTTGTAGACAATCCCAGGATGCACTGGTGGATTCCAGACAAACTGGGGACAGGGCTTGCTTGGTCAGCTCTGCAACCCTGATATATTAGAGCAGGCTAACTGCTATCCAAACACTCAGTCAGCCCCAAGTTACAGAGCAGGAGATAGGAATCTGTTGGAAACAATGAATTAGAGGCTCAAGACAAGGGGTTAGGT
Organism: Myotis davidii; assembly: GCF_000327345.1. NCBI lineage: Eukaryota > Metazoa > Chordata > Mammalia > Chiroptera > Vespertilionidae > Myotis > Myotis davidii. The sequence goes on along the minus strand of NW_006294400.1, from coordinate 3,726,153 downwards.
CATTTTCAAAATCAGATGTATCTTTTTACAGGACAAAGTGTCAGCTGGGTTCAAAACTATGCCATTTATAGATCATTCTGAAGCCAGTAGGCATCACTAAAAAGGAAATATTAGAAAACAGGGAAGATAGTCAACACTCCCTCCCTCTGCTGTGCACAGGGCTTGAGGGGGTTGGAGCTTTGCTTTCAGCCTAAGTCTCAGCTTGTCTTTTTGTCACATGATTGAGAGGGAGATGCACCCCAGTCCTGTGTAGAAAAGTGTGGGGACTGGAACCCTAATCTCTCTAGCTTTCATTGATGAGGACATCTTTTCTTCCCTCTTTCTTGGTGCTCTGGAATCCTATGACTTCCATTATTTTAAACTAGAGGCTTGGTACTCAAAATTCATGCAGTGGGCAGGGGGTGGGGGGTGGTGGAGCAGGAGTTCCCTCAGCTTGGCCTGTGCCCTCTCGCAGTCTGGGGCTCTCATAGTCCGGGGACCCTTGCTCCTTACCGCCCGCCTGCAGCAGAGGCAGGAGAGGCTCCCACCACTGCCGCTGCGCTTGCCAGCCGTGAGCCCGGCTTCTGGCTGAGAGGTGCTCCCCCTGTGGGAGTGCACTAACCACCAGGGGGCAGCTCCTGCATTGAGCATCTGCCCCCTGATGGTCAGTGCACGTCATAACAACCTATCATTCCACAGTTTGGTCAATTTGCATATTAGGGTTTTATTATATAGGAGGATTGTCCAATAAAGGTAAATTATTAACATGTCTTTTTAAGCTTTATTTTTATTTTTTTTTTAAACATATTTTATTGATATTTTACAGAGAGGAAGGGAGAGAGACAGAGAGCTAGAAACATCGATGAGAGAGACATCGATCAGCTGCCTCCCGCACATCCCCCACTGGGGATGTGCCCACAACCCAGGTACATGCCCCTGACCGGAATCGAACCCGGGACCCTTCAGTCCGCAGGCCGACGCCCTATCCACTGAGCCAAACCGGCTTCGGCTTAAGCTTTATTTTTCATATGGATAAACTAATAAGCCAGAAAATTGTATCAACAGATCTCTTGTCCTGATTTTGGGTGTCACCATGTGATCCAGGTCTCCAGAGTAAGTAAAAGACCTGCTCTACACAGGGTGGTTAGAAGGATCCTGGCTAGCTGGGATGAGACTTCATGCTAGAAAACATTGAGAAGAACCAACAGTCTCCCAGTCCCATGTTCTTATCATCTCACTGCATCTCAGATGCAGTAAAAGAACCTAAGCATTACACAGGCACAGGTTCAAATCCAGGCTCAGGATTCAAACCCAAAACCTTCAAGGGCAGGTCTCTCTGAACTTTATTTTCCTCATTTATAAAACAGGCATAACCATACCTATCATGCTGGAGGCTGTGACAAACACGGAAGACAATCACATAAAGTGCCAAGCCCAGTGCCTGGCACACAGTAGGTCTCACTCTCCGATTGTAAATTATATCTCAGAGCCTCTCACTTTATAAGCAAAGTTTAGATTTTTGTTTCTCCCAGAGACATGATCTTACCTCAGTAATCCAGATGTGATAAAAATAACTTAGCACTATGCTAAGCTTGGCTGCACAATATCATTTATTCCTCAGAACTACCTTGTAGGGAGATTGTAATTATCCCATTTGTTATCTGTATGATTATCCTATTCTATAAATTCAGGACCTGAGGATCAGAGACTTGACCAAGGTCAGAAAGCCGGTCAGTGGCAGAGTAGGGCTGTAATGCTCATCCTTTGGAGCGCCAGGCAAGCCTACTGCCTTGTAGGGATGACAATGGTTTGGTTGTTTGGGAACTGCTCCCCAGCAGCCCTCACCTGTGTAATTCTTCATCAGAGGGTGAATACTTGGCAGTGACATCAGCCAGCTCCCCAAAGATCTGCTTGCTGTAAACGGTGAGGGAGGACAGCAGGATTAATTCCTGCCATGTAGAGCTCAGGAGGCACGTGTAATCCTTGATTGAGAGCTCGCAGAAGAAAGGCAGTTTCTTGATCCAGGCAATCTGCCTGAAGAGCAGCTCGTCAGCCAGGCGGCAAAGCAGGGCAAACAGCTCCGCCTGGGTCACAGCATATCTAAGGTGTAGAGACAGAGGAAAGTCACTTCCAGTGGCCAGAGGGTGAGGAAGGGGGCACAGGGAGAAGGAACTCCTAGGGCACAGAGGGCACAAAGGGGGCTGGCAGTGGGCTCCTTGCCTATCCCCGTGAGTCTCCAGCTCCATTCAATTCAGTCTATAAAGGGGCAGGACCGGGGCCAGCAGCAACCTCAGGGCCAGAGAGGCAGTTTTGTGAGAAAAGGTTGCTGGGGGGGAACGGAGGCTTAGAAATGTGTGCAGTTACCAGGGATTATGACTTTTAATGTTGGCGTCTACTAATGCTTCATGTGTTAGAGAAAATTCCCAGTCACTCCTGCACTATTTTGGTAATGAGGGCTCCAGCTCCATTAGGGGAATCTGGTGCGCACCTAATACAGTCTGGCAGAAAAATAAGCCTGGTGCCAAATGGCTGAGAAAGACCAGAACAAGTTCCGAAGCTTTTCCTGCTCTCACTGCACCCCCTGGTGGTGAAAGTTCAGGCACTAGAGCAGTGATTCTCAACCTGTGGGTCGCAACCCCTTTGGGGGTTGCATGACCCTTTCACATGGGTCGCCTAAGACCATCGGAAAACACATATATAATTACATATTGTTTTTGTGATAATCACTATGCTTTAATTATGTTCAATTTGTAACAATGAAAATACATCCTGCATATCAGATATTAACATGACGATTCCTAACAGTAGCAAAATTACAGTTATGAAGTAGCAACGAAAATAATTTTATGGTTGGGGGTCACCACAACATGAGGAACTGTATTAAAGGGTCGCAGCATTAGGAAGGTTGAGAACCACTGCACTAGAGTCAGAGTTGCTCAGCCCTTCTAAGCTAAGGCAGGAAGGAAAGAGCAGGACATTTCTCAGCTCTGGGCCAGATGACACGGGGGTCCCAGTGTGCTTTCTCTCAAGGCCCCTTGGCATGACTCTTCCCCACACCCACATGTACAGATTTATAAATTTTTTTGTGTGGCCTTCTTCTAGGGAGAGATTTGAATTTCCTCTTTGAAATTAGAGACTAGCTTAAGAAATCTCAGGCCGAAACCGGTTTGGCTCAGTGGATGGAGCGTCGGCCTGCGGACTTGGGGGTCCCAGGTTCGATTCCGGTCAAGGGCATGTGCCTGGGTTGCGGGAACATCCCCAGTGGGAGATGTGCAGGAGGCAGCTGATCGATGTTTCTCTCTCATCGATGTTTCTAACTCTCTATCTCTCTCCCTTCCACTCTGTAAAAAATCAATAAAATATATTTAAAAAAAATAAAAAGAAATCTCAGGATACCTTCTGGAGGGTTTCTAAGCTTGGAAATACTCAAACAGCACATGCTCCAGGCCAAAGGAGTAATGGGAACAGCAATGGGTAGCCTAAAGGCTGAACTACTATCCACTCAGGTAGAGCTGACAGAGGAGTGAAAGAGTATTTTCTTCCATTCATCCAGGCCTGCAGAGAGCACATGGCACCAGGCTCCATGGGTATTTTGGCTAGGGATGCAGACAGGCTGTAACCAGTTGGTGCCTTCAGTGTCTGGCTAAGGAGCCTAGACTTGATGTATGATTATACCCAGAATTATAGCTCATCTCTCGCTCAAGTGCTCAGACCCATTCCAGGGCCTGGCTTATCTAGGCCTAAGCAGAAACAAAAGCCATTTATTCCTAATTCCCCAGGGATTGATAAATGGCCCCAATTCTGTAAGAAAAGGTGCCCAAGAGAAAAACGAGGGCCCACTGACTTCAAGGCTAAGCACAGATTCGCCCTCTAATACCGAGTCATCACTCACTATTCCTGACATAGTCTGAAGCCTGCAACAAAGCAGCCAGGGAGGAAGGTGGTAGGGTAGGGAGCATTTTGAAGCTGCAAGGGCTAAAGAGGGCAGGGCTCACTCACCCGTCTTCAATCAACATGGGTGTGCCCAATGGCTCCAGGTCCTCAGCTGACACCAGCTGGTGAATCAGACTGTATGACTGGGGATCCAGGCTGCGAGCTTGTGGGGGCAGAAGTGGCGAGTGGGCAGAATAGCTAAAAAGGTGCGGTATGTATTGGTAGTGTGGAGGCACAGACATCCCCATGTACTGCTCCCTGAAAGCCATGAATCCATTTAGTTCCACAGACCTACTGGAGAGAAAAGTCTCATGTTAGTCAGAAGCTGGCAGGGTCTCCTTCCTACCCAAAGGGAATGAGCCAGAAGGTGGCTCAGGTGTTCTTTGCTCATGCAGCCTGTCTCCATCAAGCCAGGGACATAATGAATGGTTACATGCACCTGTCCTCTACTAGACAGGGGCTCTGTGTGTGTACGTATGGGTTACCACTGGACACCCAGGAACTGGCAAAGTAGATATTGAGTAAATATTGGCTAAATGAATTCTTCATACAGGTGCCACGGTTAGAGACTTTTTAATGGATACCAACAGACTATGATGATAAAGGTGAGTATTTTTGTTTTTGCTGCTAAGAAAACTGAAGAAGAGACATGCTAACGCCTTGCCAGGCCACAAACCAAAGCCAGCACTTAGCAAACAAATCTGGCATGTGGCAACAACTCCCCAAACATTCCCCAAATTAAGGAACAACTGAATGAATAAAGGTTACAATATGAAGAGAAAGGCAGATTCTTATCTTTCTTTTACCTGTTTTTGGAGAAATATAGCCACTCTCAACCAATTTTTAAAAATCCTATAGTTTTACCTAGATGCACCTCCTGTAACAGGATCAGCACACTATGGCCCATGGCCCGTTTTGGTAAATTAAGTCTTACTGGCACATAGCCACGCATTCACTGACATACTATCTCTGGCTGTTTTTGCACTATGATGGCACAGTTGAGTAGTTGAGCCCAGACTGTAGATCTGAGAAGCCTAAAATATTTACTGCCTGGCTTTTATAGACAGTTTGTTGATCCCTTTTCTGTAAGAGAGATTTCTGGGGAAAGAATGCCTTCTCTGGTAGCTGATGGCTATATTTCACACCTAACAACTAACTTAAGGTACCATTATTGAACCAAAAGTTGCCAAATTGGTATTCTGGCAAGTCTTACTAGGTTAAAAAGTTTTCCCTATTTCTTAAAATTTATAAAGTGAAACGCTTAACTCTTGCGGAGGCAGAGAAATTATAACTTCAGTGTGGCTTGTTTTATTTCAGTGATAAAGTTAATGAGAGAAAACAGCTACATTTAAAATGTTATACTGTTAGGTAAAGAATGTATGTACCCAGGTTGCATTTATCAGTCTGTAGGAGAGACCTGACATTTTCAAGGTCCTTAGCAAAAATGGGTTGTGAAATGATGAGCCCTACCCCAAAAGACTGAGGAAGTAAGGATACAGTGACTAGGACAGACTGGCAGGAAGACCCAGCACAAACGGTCCCGGGTGGGTCCATTCTCTGGGTGATCTCTAGATGATGCTGGGATGAAGCTCACCTGGAGGACATAGTAGAGCCTGGTGAAGGCTGGTTGCTCTCTGAAGCCCTGTTCCCAGGGGAACTGTGGTCGCTGTCACCATGGTTGCTCCAGTGATTGGCCTCTTCCTCAAATTCCTGCCCAGACATGATCCTTTCAATCTCTTCCTCTGATATCTTTGAGAAGGAATTGATACATGTTAGATTGGGTGTTCAGGATTCCTTCTGTTCCTTCAACATTGAGAACTTATTTCAACTTCATGGGGATTCCCAAACCTTCTAAAGAGAAATGCAGATACCCCCATAGTTCCCTCTACCCCCATTCTCCAGGCTCATCACTAATTTAGGATGGCTTGTTTGCTTGCTTCCCAGCACCATAGTTCCCCACAGCCTTCCTCTTGCTTATTTACCTCTCTCAAGCCATAAAGCCTCTAGGTTCTTCATCACTCCTCTTTGTCCTTGAGTCTATTCTTTCCTACCTCTGAATTGCCCCTCTTCAATAATAAAGTATTATTTGCCCTTTAGGACCCAACTCAAATGTCACTTTCTTTGTGAATCCTTCTATCACTACACCTAGACAAAATTTTAGGTCCTTTTTCTGTCCACTCATAATTCCATGCATTCTGAGAGAGGGTTCAAATAGCATAATGGTTAAGAGTATGAATTCTAGAGTCACACCACCATTGTTCTAATCTAGTTTCTACTTCTGCCACTTTCTAGGTATACAATCTTAGGCAAGTCATTTAATTATTTGAACCTAAAATCCTTCATATATATGGTGGAGAGAATAATTGTATCTATCTCAAAGGATTGATGTGAAGATTAAATTAGTTAATACATGATCACATGTTTAGAAAAGGGCCTAGCCCATAGCAATAATTATGGAAGGCTGACAATGATATCTTCATCATTAGTGTTATTTTTATAGCATTTATGGTAATGAGGCATAAAAATATCCTCTATAAGACCTGAGACTATGACAGGATTTAAAAAAAAATAACTAAGTACTCAATAAATGCATGATGGATAACTGAACAAGTGCTCACTTATTAAGTATCGACCACAAACCTTCGTAGTAAGAAAGCTCAGATAAAGGAATTGATTTGCCCAAGATCACTGGCATGCCCATGCTTGGGCAGGAGTTTGGGGAAGAGGCCAAAATATCCAAATATTCAGTCCAGTGCTTTAGCTGCTACACCATATAGGGAGTAAATAAACACTTCTATAAAGTGCCTAGCCCTAACTGGCTAACCTCAGCCTGCAGAAGCAGAGTGAGTACTGAGGAGGAAGGGCCAGGTGCATTTTTATTTCTTTTCCTATGAAAAGAATGGGAAGACACTGTCTCCTAAGTCTGTCTAACTCATACCCACATAATTCTTGGCTCCAGGAGCCTGTAAGGAAACTTTGAGCTGTTCATAAATACAGGTGGCATTTAGAAGTGAAAGCACAGCTAGCACACAGGAACTGGAGGGAAAACAAGTAACATTTAACTGCTGTACAAGTTGAGTGATTGGTCTCAAATGGTTTGAATTGCATATTGAATTGGAGGGGTTGTCTTTCTTTATTCAGTCACATGTTGCACGCACGCGCGCGCGCGCGCGCGCACACACACACACACACACACACACACCCAAAACCTTTCCTCTTAAGGTCCTTAAAACACTGAAATCACTGTTTGCATTTTTTAAGACATGTGAAGACAGATGGTGCCATCAAACTACAGATACCTACTGAGGCCCAGACTTAAGCAGTCTCAGTGATGGTGGTGAGAGCAAGAACAGAGCGCGGTGGGCATGGAATAACTTGAGCTGGGTAAAAAGGGCCAGTCCTGGTAACATCAGCTTATTCCAGCTGGGAGTCAAAGTCAGCCTGCACCCAACTCTCCCATAGGACACTGGGAAATCACTGATGCATTAAACAGGGGATGGAACATGTTGGGAGTGCTTGAAGCTGGGTTCAAATCTGATATGCAACTAGACTTACTGCTGGGCAAGTCATTGAAGTTCTCTAAGCCTTAGCTCCCTCCTCTTTAGCAGATACTAGAGATAATACAACCTTCCTCATAGCTCTGGGTTCCCTCACAGAGTGCTGCGGTAAAGAAATATGCAGGTTTGAGTCAGATGGATTTGGGAGGCTAATTTAAGATAAGTTATAAAGTGTGGGTGCATAACAGGAGCTCAATAAATGGAAATTCTATCCCTTATTTTTAATTATGCTTAAACACAGTTAAGAACTTGGAAATCACAGCTCTCTTTCTAACATACCCTCGAAACAGTAAAAGAGTAAAAGGAAAATTATATGCCCAGTATCAAAAAGTCAAAGGCAGTGACAGATGAAATAGGTTTCTCTAACATCAGTTCCCTTGATTCTAAATAGAGTTTGGAGGTGTAAGGAGAGCAACACAGGGTACTTGCCCACAGTTAACCTCATACACAATGGTGAAAAACAAAGCTTTTCCTCTAAGATCAGGATCAAGGCAAGGAAGCTCACTCTTAACATTTCTATTCAACATAGTACTGGAAGTCCTAGCAGGGCAACTAGGCAAGAAAAAGAAATAAAAGACATCTAAATCAGAAAGGAAGAAGTAAAATTATCTCTGTTTACAGATAACATTATCTTCTAGGTAGAAAACCATAAAGATCCCACAAACCTGTTAGAACTAATAAAAGAATTCAGCAAAGTTGCAGGATACAAAATTAACACACAAAAATCAGTTGTACTTTTACACAAATAATGAATAAACAAAAAGGAAATTAAGAAGACAATCCCACAAGAGTATCAAAAGAATAAACTACTTAGGAATAAACTTAACTAAGGAGGTGAAAAGCCTGCACACTGCTGAAAGAAATTAAAAACATAAATAAATGAAAAGACATCCTGTGCTCACAGACTGAAAGGTTTACTAGATTCCATGCAATCCCCATCAAAATCCCAATGGTGTTTTTTGCAGAAATAGAAAAAAACAATCTTAAATTCTTATGGAAGTCCAAAGAACCCCAAATAACATAGCTAGAGGCCTTACAGTTCCTCATTTCAAAACATATTGCAGAGGTATAGTAATCAAAACAGTATGATACTGGCATAAGGACAGACATATAGACCAAGGGAACAGAGAGGAGAGCCCCCTAATAAACCATGCATATATGGTCAAAAGATCTTTGACAAAGATGCCAAGACTACACACACAATGGGGAAAGGATAGTCTCTGCCACAAGTGATGTTGGGTAGACTGGATATCCATAAGCAAACGAATGAAATTAGAATCTCATCATACATAAAAACCAGCTCAATGTGAATTAAACGTTTAAATATAAGACCTGAAAATATAAAACTTCTAGAAAAGCACAAAGAAAAACTTCTTGGCAATACTTTTTAATTGATTTGAGAGAGGAAGGGAGGAAGGGAGGGAAGAGAGAGAGAGCAAGAGGGAGGGGAGAGAGAGAGAGAGAGAGAGAGAGACAGACAGACATCGGTTTCACTTACTTATGCATTCTTGTAGTACCCTGACCAATGATTGAACCTGCAACCTTGGCGTATTGGTACGACACTCTAACCAACTGAACTACACGGCCAGTTGAATATGACACCAAAAGCACAATCAACAAAACCAAAAATAGGTAAATGGGATTACATCAAACTAATATACTTCAGCAAAATAAAGGAAACAGTCAACAAAGTGAACAGTCAACCTACAGAATGAGACCATACTTGCAAGCCATATATCTGATAAAGGATTAATATCCAAGATACACAGGAAATTCCTGCAACTAAATATTAAAAAGAAAAACCAACAACCTTTTAAAAAAATGGTCAAAAGATTTTAATAGACATTTCTCCAAAGAAAACATCCAAACAGCCAACAGGTATATGAAAAGATGTTCAACGTGATTTGAAATGCAAATCAAAACCTCAATGAGATATCATGGCATACCTATCAAGATAAAAAAAACCCAGGAAATATATGCTGGATAGGATGTGGAAAATTGGAACACTTGTGCATTGTAAGGTGGGAATGTAAAAATGATGTGGCCACTATGGAAAATAGTATAGAGTTTCTCAAAAAAAATTAAAAATAGAACTACCATATGAACCCACAATCCCAGTAGCAGATGAGGATCAAGGTAAGTATCTGGAACCCTGGGCTTCCAGGATGGATCACAGAGTGTGACTGAGAACTCACCTGGACTGGCCCAATGCTCTTATTCCGGCCTCCAGGCATGCCATCTTCTCTGATTGCTGAAAGGAAACATAAGCAAAAGTGAGAAGCATGCCCACAGAAGTCTAGGCATGAAAAGAGAACTTCTTTAGCCAAAAGCACAGGGTAGTAATTAGTGAAGCCAAGATTAAAACACAGGTCTTTCTGGCCTCAAAGCACATACTCTTATTCCAGGCTACCTCATAGCAGATATCTTTGGGGCCCCAAGGTGCTGGGTACACACTATACACCCTCTATACATTCAATATGCTCAATCAACGTGACTGCATTATTAATAGTCCCACAGTTACAAATATCCCGTCAGGATGACACATTTGAAGACTTTGGTAAATTCAGGAGAGGAATAGAAAGAATATTTTCATTCTCAAATATTTTTTATTTCCAGTGTAAGTTTGAGTCTCATTTGTTGAATGAGAGGAATGCATTTTTTATTTACTTTTAAAAAATTAATCAAAACATTGACTTTCATCATTCCTCCCTATGAAGGCAGTCAGTAGAGTTCCCTTGCCATTGATTTTCCACTCAGGTGATTCAACAAAAGGAAAAAGTTATTTAGCATTTTCTTTTTTTTCAAAATATATTTTTATTAATTTCAGAGAGGAAGGGAGAGATAGAAACAGCAATGATGAGAATCATCGATTGGCTGCCTCCTGCACACCCCCTACTGGAGATCGAGCCAGCCACCTGGGCACGTGCCCTTGAGCAGAATTGAATCCGGGACCCTTCGGTCTGTAGGCCAATGCTCTATCCACTGAGCCAAACCAGCTATGGCTATTTAGCATTTTCTAACTGTAAAAAAAAAAGCTAGATTTAAATATTTAAATATTTAATTTAAATATTCCCCATCCTTTAAATAGTACTAACCTCATTAAGAATTACAACTACTAATACTATTACTATGATCATTGATGGAGCACTTATTACGGGGGCACAGAGAAGAAACCCCTAATTTGCAATTATAGAAAGCCTCTGGTGTCTGGAAAAGCTTCCTAAAAAAAGACAACTGCTAAACTGAATCTTAACAGATGATCAGGATTTATGTAGACAGGGAAAAGGCCTCTAAGCTGAGTGAACAGCACACAGAAAAGCTGCAAGCTGCAAGGAAGCATGGAGTGCTCTTTCTGGGAATTTCCAAGTGCTTCAATCTGGATGGATGAGGAGAGAGAGAAGGGTAGCAAGGGATAAGGCTGGAGAGGCCAACTGAGGCCAGATCACAGAGAGCCTTGAATGCCAGGCTCAGAGTATGCCTTTAGCAGAGGAGCCTGAGGAAGACAGAATGCAGGAAAAGGATGAGGTCAGGCTGACATTTTCGAAAAATCCGTGATGGCCACTGTGGAGGGTGGTTTGGAGGGAGTAAGGGGATAAACTAACGGCATCATATGAGAACAAGCTTTTTTTTAAAAAAAAAAATTTCTTTATAGATTTCAGAGAGGAAGGGAGAGGGAGAGAGAGAAAAAAACATCAATGATGAGAGAGAATCATTGACTGGCTGCCTCCAGTACGTCCCACACTGGGGATTGAGCCCACAACCCAGGCATGTGCCCTTGGCCGGAATCGAACCTGGGACCCTTCAGTTTGCAGGCCAACGCCCTATCCACTGAGTCAAACCAGCTAGGGCTGAGTACAAGCTTCGCTATAATATATCTACTTGAAAAAAAAATTACCATGAAGAATGTAGAAAGTCCTTGGGGCAGGTTTGGTTGCTCAAAAAGTGAGGGCTCCAATCATAACAACACTCAGTACCTGTGTCTGCTGGGAGCTGGTCCATCCTTGCTGTTTCAAGGGACCTGGTATATATGGCATACTGTTCTTAATATGTTTGCTCACCTTCTTGGCACTATGTGTTTTAACCAAGGTCACCTCTCCGAGAAAGGTTGTTTCCCCAGGTAGAGATTTCCCCCTGAAGTTAGGGAGGGAATAAAACCCCTTCACGAAGTGCCAGGCGGGTAATTAATCTCTTTAACTACAAACAATCATGCTTAAGCTACATAATCTTTACTCCCTGGAATGGAGACGAACCTGGCTACAGAACCTAGCGAGAGAACCTGGCTGAAGATCCTAGAGACAGAACCTGGCTACAGAACCTGGATAGAACATGGCAAAAGAGAACCTGACTAGAACCTGGTGACTGAACCTGGCTGGAGAACCTGGAGAACCTGGCTGGAGAACCTAGCAAGAGAACATGGACACAGACCCTGGCTGGAGATCCTAACCAGAACTTGGCTGGAGATCCTGGCTAGGCTGCTGATCAACTGAACGCTGCCTCTGAGTCTTTCCTTCTTCGCCGACTCCGTCCACACCTTTGGGGACCCCTTGACCTGCTGGGGTTGGACCCCAGCATATGTCCTTAAAGCAGACGTCATTCTTGGTATCCTTAGATTATATCCTTCAGAATTAGACAAGTTTGGGTCTAATCCTGTTTCTGCCTTGTCTGTACATATAGATAAATTTCTTCACATCTCTGAATAAATAAAACTTCAGAATAAATAAAATTTACTGAAGAATAAAGAGGGGCTAATGAAGCTTTTTTTATGGGCTATTGTAAAGATTATATATAAAACAATACAGCTCAAGAGCCAAGCATACAGCCTGGCTTATATAGTAGGTACTCAGGAACTAATCCTCCCGTCTCCCCAGCCTCTTGTCTCCAAACACAGGAGTTAAAAAAACCAAGGTTCCATTTCAACTTTGCTGGAGCCTTAGTATCTTCATCTGTGAAAGGGAG
>NW_006294400.1:3705770-3713709 GCF_000327345.1 Myotis davidii | reverse complement strand
CTGAGTATTTGGAGGGGAAAACATACATAGCCACATACATAGCCTATGTTAGAATCATACCTGGTTGTCTAACCACTAAGCTACCTGGCAAGGCCTATCCAGGCTCACCTTACATTTTCCCTGCCTCAGTCCTAGAATCAATCAATTCTCCAAGGATTCCTTTTATTGATATTTAGAAACCAGGCCTGGGTGCTAGGTATGCTCATTGCTACTGCAGTATCACTGCTTTAGCCACTTTCAGCGGAGAGCTATATATATGTACACCAAGTCATGCATCTCCACACTTTCTATCTATATTTTTATCGATCTACCTAAGCATGAGTCCATGTTGATCCCTCTGATTTCCATCTTGCACCAGAGGTTTCATTCTATCCTTCCCCTTTCCTGATTTATCACTTCTTTTTCTGATGTTAGAAACCTGACTCTCATTATCTACAATATATTTATTTACTTGTCAGTTCAACCCTAGTTCCCAAGTAAAGTAGTGAGAACTCTGAGAGAAACAAATTTACAAACTAGGGTGCTTTGTTTGTATGGGGTTCTTTTTGTCTTCAACCTTACAGTATAAAATCAATACCTGCTTTATCAAGGTCAGCTCCTTTCTTCCCATTCCCTTCAGTTAGATTTATTTGTCACAGTCTGCATTTCCTCCCATACCCAGGTTACTTTAAAAAATAAACCAACCAACAAACACGACATACAGTAAAATTTATGGTGTACAATTTTATAGGTTTTGAAAAATGCATAAAACTATGAGTTGAACATCACAGTTCCATGCAGGACAGTTCCCGATTCCTTAAATATTCCCCAAAATATTCCAATGGCAACTTTAATTCCACTTTCCCAGCACCAACCAGGAGGTGGCAGGGTTTCCCTCTTAGAGGAAGCCTTTACCAGGCAACTGAGCCTGCTTGCGAAGGGGCTTGGCAGGCAGCTCCTCCCATCCCTCCCATCCCTCCAGTCATCTGGCTACGGTTACAAAGGTTAAGAGGTTAAGCTCCTTCTTTCCTAAAACAGGTGAGTTTGGCTGGAAGCCTCAGAATCTCACACGCCAACCGAAAAGCCAGATGATTCATCTTAGTCAAGAAGGCAACCCACAAATATGCTTTGATAAAATCTTCACAGTGAAACAAACAAAACCCCACCAAAAATCAAACAAAAAAATTTTTTTCACAGTGAGGGTAACAAAGGGAGATAAAAAAAAATTAGAGAACAATACCAAATCAGGTGAAGGTGGGCAGATGACCACAAACTCTCTTCAAGACATTTCTTGTTTGATATTGGTGGCTGGTGTGGACACCTCACAAGGTGATCTGATCATAAATTCCTAACTGGGAAGGTCATGGTGGGTAGTCACGTCCCAAGCATATTACTTCTTTAGTAAAAGATTTATCTTTGCCTTAAGCAAGCCCTGTCCATTGTTTCTATGCATCTAGGTTACCACACCTTTGAAATAAACTACCCTCAAGAGAGTACATAATCTTATCTACCCTGTAATTCAATCCACATGACCACCCAGAAGACAGCGCATAATTTTAACTGCCCTGTAATCTTCCTTACATTCCCTTCTCAATCTCAAAATTCGTAAAAGAAAAGCAAACTGTTGTTCTACAAAGCATTGATCTCTCTCAGTCTGATATACCTGCTTCCAGGTATATTCTCTTTCTGGCTCAAATAAATTTTTCTGAAAATTCTCTATAGATTTGGCCATTCTTACGTTGACACCACCATTAAACTAATATCTGGGGTAAATCATTTTACCTTCCTAAGCTGCACCTGTAAATTGACGGTAATAGTTAATAAGAGGGTTGGTTGTGCGTATGAGATAATACATAGAAAGTGCAGAAGAGTTTCTGGTACACACAGTGCTCATAAATATTAGTATTATAAATAAATGATTTAAATTTATCTCAGTGACCTTCTATATCTTTTACCTTTTTTCATAATGGCCAAATTTTCAAAAGGTTCTTCTTACCCCACAAACAATAAAAAAAAAGCAGTCTGGCTCTGGCCACTGTTGCTCAATGGTCAAAGCACTGGCCTAAGGACCAAATGGTCGCAGGTTAGATTCCTTGTTGCTGGTTTGCTCCCTGCCCCGTCTGGGCATGTGTGGGAGGCAACCAGTCGATGTGGTGCATATTGATGTTTCTCTCTCTTTTTTTCTCTCTCCCTCCCTCCCTCCTCCCTTGTACTCTCTCTGAAAAGCAATGGAAAAAATATCCTCAGGTGAGGATTAACAACAACAAAAAAACCCACAAAAGACAATCTGGATGCCTGAACTCATTAATGCTATAGATCAATTTCATCAGTTCACTAAATCAGACTAACCCCCACCCCTGCATACTAATGAATCCCTAACACCTTGCTGGGTACTTTTTATACATTGTCACATTAATTCTCTACAGAACTCTGAAAGATTAAGTATTATCAGACCATATTACAGGTAAGATTACTGAGCATCAGAGATACAAAACAAACTAACTGCCCAAGGTCACAGAGCTAGTCTGTCACCGACCTCTGCCTCCAGAGCCTCCATTCTTTCCACTGAACTACTCCTCTCCACCATCCATGAAAACATCCTACAGTTGGGACACTGGCCCTCTTCTGTATCCAAGTTCTCTTTGGGCGATTTCTACCCACTAACAAAGTCTTACCACTTCTATGCCAACAACTCCATCTTGCAGGCAGGGCTTTTCACCTCAGTTCCAATTCTAGATGTCCAATTTCCTTGGTGGACATCTGTATGTGTCCTTCTCGGGTACCTCAAACCCAGCATTATCAAGGCCAACATTATGCTCCACCTTGCTTTTTTAGCCTGACTTTTTTTCCTGGGAGGATCAGTACTATTTTTAAAAAATATATATTTTTATTGATTTCAGAGAGGAAGGGAGAGGGAGAGATAGAAACATCAATGAGAGAAAATCATTTACTAGCTGCTTCCTGCACTCCCCCTACCGGGGATCGAGCCGGCAAACTGCGCTGCACATGTGCCCTGACCACGAATGGAACCATGACCTCCTGGTTTATAGGTCAACACTCAACTACTGAGTTACTCTGGCCAGGCGGGAGGGTCAGTACTATTAATCCAAATCTTCAACTTCAACTTTTGCTGCTGCCTAATAGCCAGTATGTCACCAGCTCCTACCAGATGAGCTTCTCCCACATCTCCGCCCCCACTCCCCCCTCAAGTCTTTCATACCTTTCTTTTCACTCTCTAAAAACTTTCAAGGTGACTTTTCTTCTTCCCCCGCCCCAAACCATTCTTCAAAGCTGCCCTCTGGATAAATCCTCTTACAATACCCGTTAATTTTGGTCATCTCTAGCTAATGACTCTTAGGAAGCTTCCCAACAAATCCCAAATTCTTCACCAACATGGTCACAGACTCCTGAGCATACATAGCCTCTGAGTTTGCCATGACTCTAACAAACAAAATGATATCACATTCAGAGGACCCACTACCTTCTTATCTTTCATCAAAAATCCCCGCTTCCTGTTATCACACACCCTGCGAGAAGAACTAGTGGAAGAATATGAACCCCAGTTAGCACTTGATTGTTAACTGGGGTCTTGCTACATGAATCCTGTGCATTCATTCTCACAGAATCCTTAACGTCTCACCAGTCTTTATCCCCACGTAGTCTGGGAGGTCCCTGTAGGCAGTAACGGTGTCAGATTCATTTTTGGGTTATGAGTACACAGTACAGGGCCTGGCATATAGTGCAGGCTTGGAAATGAATAACTCCAAGGCTTAAAGCTGACACTAAAGGTAAAGTGATGGATGAAGGGTGGATAGTAGAGCCACAAGCACCACTCACCCTTCCGGTTCATCCCCATCTGGAGGCATTTGAGTAGGCGGCAGTACTGGCACCTGTTCCTCTGCTTCCGAGACATGACACAGTTCTTGTCACGGCTGCACCGATATACCCGCTTGTTGCAAATGCTCCGCTTGAAAAACCCTTTGCAGCCCTCACAGGAGATGATTCCATAGTGCAAGCCTGTGGCACGGTCCCCACAAATGAGACAGGTTCGTTGTTCAGCCCGATCATCTGGAACAGAAACTGAACATATTCAAGTTAGAATACAGTGGGAATAATGGCTTTAAGCCTGCTGTTCTAAAACAAAGAATGCTGCTCTGGATAGATCAAGAACATTACCGTCTCCAGGATAACTGACAGACGGGCATCTTTAGAACCCTTGTCCTAGGAACAGATCCCTGCATCTACCTGCAGATACCATAAATACAGCCTATCAGAAAAAAGAACTTGTGCTCCTCTCCCTAGTTTTCATCATCACTTGGACCAATATCCAAGTCAGAACATGGAGATATCCTTGACTCCTCCCTCTCTCTTAGCTTTTTCAGCCACAGCTCATCACGTTTACCCTTTGCTACAGTCTTCTAAATCTTAGGAACAAGCTTTAGAATTTTTTAAAAATCAGAAATTATTCTAGTGCAGGAACTAGCATATTAAGTTTCATTCTTTCTAATTTTAAAACTCCTGCTGAGATAGGGTAAATGCAGAACTTGGTTAGAGTCTCTATGATGTTTTTTTCAGAGGTTGGAGTCTCTATGATGTTTTTTTCAGAGGCAAAAAACATCAAATCCAAAGAAATAATGAAAACAATAAGGCAGTTGATATGGTTGGCCTAGAAGATTAATAACAACCTGAACCAGGTCCAGAGCCCTAGCAACAACTTTGCAGAGCATCCCTGACATACAGCTGCTCAAAGTAATGGAAGTTCCATCTCTACATTATTTAGCAGGAATAATAAGTAAATGAGAACAAAAATATTTATAAACAAATCTGGTCACCAATCTGACCAGAATTTTACAATTCTTAAGTTCTTGTTTTATAAAAGTGGAAGGACTCCTTAGTTATAACTAACCAAGGTTACATTGCAGGTTAAGTCTCAAAGAGATTATTAACAGCAACTTCTGAGACCATGATTGCTACAGAGAAAATGCTCATTTCATTTTATTGAATGAATGGACAAGCTATATATATAAAAGCCTAATATGCAAGGCGTCCCCTTGGGAGTTTGACCGACCAGAAGTTCGCTTGTTTGCTTTGATGTGTGCTAACCACTAGGGGGCAGCATGGAATGACAGAAGGTCCCGGCCAGCAGCTGGCAGCCGGGGAAGGAAGGCCCCAGCCAGCAGCCACTAGGGACCCTTCCAGTGCACACATTTCGTGCACTGAGACTCTAGTAAATGAATAAAATGGTATGTGTAGGGCTTTCCAAATTACAAGTCATAACCCAGCATATCATGACTAGTATTTTTGGAAAAAATAGAAAATATCAAAGTAAATCACATGTAGTAAGGATAAAATATTGGGAAAACTTTCTTTCAATTAAGGTGTGTACATTTGTCAGTATATACATCTGTAGAAAGCTGGATCACTTCCTAGCTTTATAATCATGGACACATGATTCAATTCTCTAAGTCTCACTATCAACTGTAAAACAGATAATATTAGCACTCACCTCAGGAAGTTACTAGGGAGTAAATGATATAGACATACAATAGTACATAATTAACATATACCTAGAGCTTATTATGTGACCAGCTTTGTTCTATATGTGTTACATATAATAATTCACTCATAACTCTATAAGTGAATATTACTATTATCTCTATTTTGCAGATGGAAAACCTGAGCTACACATAGGTTAAGAATTATGGCCAAGATCCCATAGCTAGTAGGCAGCAGAGCCAGAAAAAGCAGACAGTTCTGCACCAAAATCTGAGATCTTTCACACTGCTTAATATAATGCCTCAGATATAGTAAATACACACTAAATGACAGTTGTGCTATTGTTATTCAAGATAGGTTTTCTGTAAGATTAGAACCTGATAAAAATTTGCAACATTGCTATAGACAGAGCAATTCAGACCATGGAATACTACACAGCAGTAAATATATTTGAACCACTGCAACAACAAAGATGACTCGTACAATGTTGGGTAAAAGAAGTCAGAAAAGCCGAAACTGGTTTGGCTCAGTGGATAGAGCGTCGGCCTGCGGACTGAAGGGTCCCAGGTTCGATTCCGGTCAGGGGCATGTACCTGGGTTGCGGGCACATCCCCAGTGGGAGATGTGCAGGAGGCAGCTGGTCGATGTTTCTCTCTCATCGATGTTTCTAGCTCTCTATCTCTCTACCTTCCTCTCTGTAAAAAATCAATAAAAGTATATTAAAAAAAAAAAAAAAAAAAAAAAGAAGTCAGAAAAAAATACTATAGGGTTCCATTTACATTAAATGAATCAAAACAAGCACAGAGGGGAAAGAAACAGTGAGGCAAGTGCTGGGGTGAAGAGGAGCTTTTGGATCCTGGCAATGTTCTACTTGTTGACTTGGGTGGTGCTAGCTTTATAATAAACCATTAAGCAGTACACTTGTGTTTTATGTACTTTTCTCTAAGTGTCGTATTTCACAATAAAAAGGTTAAAAAGAAAAGCTAGCAGGGCACTTCAGGAAAGGGAATGACATCATCCATAGCAAAAGGAAGGAAAACGAATATAAGGAGTGTTTGAGGGAACTGCACAGGATATTATCTATTACAGTTAAGTAGTGAGATCTTATGGAAGAACTAAAGGTCCATGCACTGGTGGGGTCCCTCGGTCTGGCGGTCTGGCCTGTGGGGATCGGGCCAAAGCCAGCTCTCCAATATCCCCCGAGGGGTCCCAGATTGCGAGAGGGCGCGGGCCAGGTTGAGGGCCCCACAGGTGCACCGTGCACCGGCCGCTAGTATGCATACAAGATCTTTGGTTAATCTCTTCCTGCCCTCCCTCGGCCCCTTTGAGATTCATCAGTCTGTTCCATGTTTCCATGCTTGTGCGTTGAGCGTCTGACCCCTGGTGGTCAGTGGGCGTCATATCTACCAGTCGAATGGTCACTTGGGCTTTTATATCCATAGACTAGTGACCAAGAGCGCAAAATTGCACGAGACCCAGGATCCAGAGTCCTCGGCTTGGCAGGACCCAGAAACCCGCCTGCCACGCCAGTGGGACCCAGAAACCCACACGTACCTCTGGTTAAGTCCTCCAGAGTCAAGTCCCTGCCCACCCACGTGCCTCGCCACGCACGCAGCCCCGCCCAACTGTACGTGCCTGCTGCGCACGCAGCTTCCTGGTGATTGGTCATTACGGTGTGATGACCACAGGCTTTTTATATATAGGATGGTCAGAGATAAGTCTAGAAAAGTAATTTGGAATAGACTGCAATAGAATTTACCCTACTCATAAAAAGCTACTGAGATTTTTAAATAGAGATATGTCTAGAAAAAAGTAAGATTAGGAATATTAATCTCACAAAGATGTGCAGATGGATGGCATGGGCCATCTAGGTTCCAGAGGGGGATGGAGAGGAGGAGGAGGAGATAGGAAAGTGTCAAAAATAAAATGGAGTTTCTAAACCAAGGTGGCTATGAAAAATGTGGTATCACTAATAAAAAAGTTGAAAAGCAACAGCTCAGTGAGGGACAAAAATCAACGACTTTAGTTTAAGAGAGGATGATGAGTGAGTCAAGCAGAAATATCCCATAGGCAGTTATTTAGGGGGCAATGGTTAAGGCTGGAGTGAAGGATTTGGGAGTCATCAACACATGGAATAGCTGAAACAATGGCAAATACTCCAAGAAGGAAGATGAGTGGAGAAGCAGCAGCAGGATGAAACCTGAAACGAAGAGAAGGGAAGGGGATAGGTTAAAGAAGGAAAGTGAGATGACATGATCAAAGAAGAAATCTAAACTAATAAAAGAGAAAAATGGTAATTGGCGTACGACGCTACCCTTTTCATTGGCTAATCAGGGCTATATGCAAATTAACTGCCAACTCAGATGGCAGTTAACTGACAACAAAGATGGCGGTTAATTTGCATATGTAGGCACAATGCAGGGAGGTGAAAGGGAAAGCAGGAAGAAGCCCCCTGCCACTGACA
>NW_006294400.1:3695437-3703828 GCF_000327345.1 Myotis davidii | reverse complement strand
GCCCGATCCCCCCCGGGGAGCGGGCCTAAGCCAGCAGGTAGACATTTCGCGAGGGGTCCCAGACTGCTAGAGGGCACAGGCCAGACTGAGGGACCACCTGAGTGCACAAAATTTTGTGCACTGGGCCTCTAGTAGGTAAAATAAAAAACCATGACTATAAGAAAGATAAGGGACAAAAGTACTTTACAAAAAAAAAAAGAGCAGTGTCAAATGCAATGTAGGTCAAAAGTGTGAGGATTAAGAAAGGCTCAAAGATCACTACTGAGAGCCTTTTAGGCACTGGTTAAACAGGTGAGTGGTAAAGAAATAAAATTCATATTTTGAGTAGCATTGTTCCATTCGATTGATAAACATTTTGTAGGAAGCAACAGATTTAAGCATATGTTTTGTTTTGTTTTTAACTAGGAGAGATTCATGTGCATTTTAAAAAGATAAACATAAGAACAATGGCTTTTAAGAAGAATTACCTGTAATTCAGATATACTTTCAAAATAACAACTTACTTGAAAAGTAAAAGAAGTTCAAAAACAAAAAGTTAAAAAATTTAACATTTTAGTTTTTCTTATGTATTTTATTTTTATTAAGAAATAGATAGGGTGTTTCATCTTGAAGGGTGTTGCTGGTTTCTGTTCTGTAAGAGATGCATTTAATACCAGTCGTTGCAAGTGACACTCATCATGGTCTCCACTACTCAAATTGATAATCACTGGGCCTGGTTGCAAAGAAAAATGCAGAAAGGATATTCAAGTAGAATCTGCAGATGTCTCGTGATTATTTCTGGTATTATATTTCTCATCGTTCATAAACTGATGGCCATTTATGATAGATACTGGGAGTCACAAGAAATCGTCACAATCCAACTAGAATTATCGAGGCGTCTCATTAACAAGGATCAAATTGATGCCTCATACTAAAAGGAGAAACGGACAGATGCCAACTCAGGATGATCTTAAATTAAACCTGGATGCCTCTGGGCTTTGGGGCCTTTTTAAAGTCTCTTGAGCATTTTTAAATAGAAGTAAATTTGGACAAGAAAGGAAAGAAAGAGAAAAGAAAGGAAGGAAGGAAGGAAGATTTGGAGAAAGGCCACTCTTCCATCTCCCAAACGGACTCTCATACAGGCTGCTATTCTTTGGCTTGGGGGGCGGAGGAGGAGGAGGAGGAGGAGGAGGAGGAGAGAAGAGAAGAAAAAAAAGAAAAGAAACGAAAAAAAGACAAAATTACTTGCCCAGGTTCAGAAAAGGAAAGTGATTCACCCAAGGATACATAGTAAATCAGCCAGTGATGGAGCTGGTGCAACCTTAACTACTTTTCCAAAGACAAACTTCCCATAATACCAAACTACCTTTTATGGGGGTGGAGTGTAGGAAGAGGATGGTATGAATCAAAATTGAGCCTTAGTGCTGCAGCTTTTTTTTTTAAGCCAAAGAAACAACATGAGTCACAACAAAATCTGCGAAAATAAAGAACTAGAGGTATTCTTACCATCCTGTGAGTGAACACTAAGTACCTTCATATTAGTGGCCAGTTCTACTTTAATTTGGTTAAATACAAATCAAGCTTTGTAACCAAAACACTTCTTACTCTCATACCTGGACTCAGTCCTGCTGTTAACAAAAATACCTTCCCCACCCCCAAGAAGAGCATTTTACCCATTCCAAGGGCTTAGGTTACACAAATTACATTTGGAAACTGATTTTTATCAAAACCTGCTTTTCAGACTGTGATGAAGGCCAGACTTAGGAAGTAGAGAGCACAGCTGCTCACTTGACCAAAATTATACTGACATTTAAGGCAATCTGGAACTTGCCTAGCTAACGGGTATTTAAACAAAGGGGATCTGTTTCAACTGGATTACTGGTTCCAACTCCTTGATCAGCTGCACAGTCTAATGATTGACTCCACTCAGTTTCACAGGTTGCCACCCTCTGAAGTGAAGGCAAAGGCCTCAGGAAGTGTGGCAGAATTGAAATTAGAAACAGGTACCCTCTAAATTTTATTTGCAAACATAGAATTTAACAGAAATAATTAAAAATCATAGGATGTCTGCTCTAATCATAAACTTCTCGTCCACTACACATATCACTATAAAAATCCATTTCCAGGGGCCACACATGAGTTCCTCAGGAGACATTTCTAAAAAATGACATCAGAACAACAAAGTGACAACAAATACATACGTATCAACAATTGAATCTAAAAATCAAATGAATAAAATATCTGATGAACAGAATAAACTGGTGAATGGAATAGAATCAGGGGCATGGAAATGGAACAGACTGACGATTCTCCCAGGTAAAGGGGTTTGGGGGGCATGCGGGAAGAGATTAGACAAAGATCATACATGCATGCATGCATTACCTATGAACACAGAAAACAGGGTGGTGAGGGCCTGGGGTGGGGTGGGAGCTGGGTAGAGGGAAGCTATGGGGGGGGGTGGGGGGAGAGGGACATCTGTAATAATCTCAGTAATAAAGATTAATTTAAAAAACATTTTTAATGACTTCAGTTGAATGTAAACATGTGAGCAAATCACAAGACCAGTGTGAACCAAATGATTGGGAGTTATCTTTACAGGTCACTGAATAAAAGATGAAAAAGGACAAAAGAATATATTGCTGGCATTAACTGCTTAGGCTTGCAAACAATGATGAAATGATTCACAAATTACAATTAGCTGAAGCCACAGGAAATGAATCTGGGGAAAATGCTACCCCATCACTCAACAGGTAGGGCAAGAAAATAAAAATTCTGACCACAATCCCTAGTTCCTTCCGTCTCATAAGGAGGAATTTCTGAATTAAGAATTAAGTTTCTATTTGTGATAAAAAAGTTTTCATACTCATGCATTTAGGTTTTCCAGTTGGAGGAAAGAACCTGCAAATCTGTGATTTGTCCTATTTGAATTAATATTGGGAAGAGGAAAAAGAGAGTTGGTTGTCTGAGAGTTTTCTTTGAAAAAAAAATAGATATTTAGTTATTAATAGATATCTTGGACCCACATGCTATAATTCTAAACAAGTAAGTATTTTTGAAGCTGGACGTATAGACACTGGTTCACTAATATTTACTGCTTCTTGCTTCAATCACCTCTTGACATTTATTCACTGATAACCATCTGAGGGTTCCTCTAGCCCTTCGTGTACCTCACAATACTGGTGAGGATTCAGTGAGGCTTTTGATCTCAGGCTAGTCATTTTTCTGCATACCAGAAAGTAAAATGGTAACTACAGTGCCTTGACCGGAATCGAACCTGGGACCCTTGAGTCTGCAGGCTGACGCGCTCTATCCACTGAGCCAAACCGGTTAAGGCAGTGATTTTTATTAATACCAAATTTTCTTTTCTTTTTTAGTTTTATTTTAGTATTTATACTTTTGCCCCAGTTTTGAGACATAATTGATATATAGCATTGTATAAGTTTAAGGTGTATAGCATAATGACTTCACTTAATATATTGTGAAATGATTGCAAGGATAATGATTAAAAGGATAAGCTATGAAGTCAAACTGAGTTCAAATATCTGCTTTTCCGTTTATTAAATGCATGGCCATGCTATCTGTTCCCTCTTTGTAAAAGCTGGATAACAATAGTACTTATATCACAAGGCTGCTGTGAGAATTGAGTTAATAATATATGTGCTGAGAACAGAGTTAATGTGAAGTTCCTAGCGCATGGTAAATGCTCAATAACTCTGAGATAGTAATATTACTATTATCATATCATAACCATTTGTCTCAAGAAATCCATCAGTAAAATGAGGACAGTAATTCCCCCTGGAAAGTTCCTATGAGGACTAAATAGAAATGTATGAATGTGCCCCATATATCCCAAAGTTCAGGGTGCCTATGAAGAAGGGTGGTAATTCATCGGAGTGAGCTTGTAACTCTTGCATGCCTGGTACCTACTGGGTTTTGCCTACCAGTCAGGTATAGAAAAGTGCCTTCTTATAGCAACTTAACGTATCTGACTCTCCTCAGCAGCCTCTTTGCTCCCCTTCACATCTACCTATGGTTTTGGAGATTACTGCTTCAGTTAAAGAAACAACAACTTATTTATCGACCTTTTGCAGTAAATTATCCTTGATGGTTTTTTGTTGTTGTTTATTTTTACTATAATTATAAAGTCAAAAGCAAAAGCAACCCCAGCTTTGCATCCCCATTAGCCACTATTTTAGCTCTATGACAATCCCTCTGAGCTTCAGTTTCCTCATCTATAAAGATAAAAACACACTCATTTTACAGGATTGTAAAATGAATGAAGAGATTAAATATGCAAAAGACTTGTAGTGTACTAGAAATGTAGATCAACAAATGTAGTTGTTTTTTATTTTATTGTATTGGTTTTCCCAAGGAGTTTATTTGGACAGACCAGGGGACAGGGAGGCCCTGCATCTCAAAGAAGGTTTTGGGCCTCTTGGGGGTGAAGTGTGGTTGTGCTGGTGATCAGGTGGGGCAGTGGGAACTTGATCTTGGAATCGTGAAACTGCCAGTCTGCCGAGATCTCCTTCATGATATGGATTGAGTGGGTGCAGGCACGGTGCCTGGCCCCCACGTCTCAGTAGCACTACGTGACCACACCTGCGGCGGTCAGGCTGATACTCCGGGTGCATGTTGTGGGTGCCACTGTAAGAGTTGTAGCACAGCCAGATGCCAAGTTCTTCATCCAAAGGGGGTATTTTTCAAAGATCTACCCACAGTAGATAATTTCCCTTGCAGATTTCTTCATCTTCTTCAATTGAGATATAGTATCAGAAACAGGACTTGGAGATGACATGGTCAGTTAGGTGCAAAGATGTGTATGTGGTAGAGGATTGGTGTGCGGCACTTGGGGGTGGGCAGCAGCACCCTACTACTTGTACTCTGGCAGCGTGCCCAAAACCTTCATAGCAATCTCTCTACATTCACTGCCACCCACAGAAGGTGTAGTTGTATTTTCTTATGATTAGTTATTATTTCTTTACCAAGGGATCATAGCTTTTTTAAGAAATACCTTCCATGACTTTGAGTTTAATTTATAGGCCTCCATCAGAAAGGTGAAAATACACAGATTGCAATTATACCAAACAATTAAACTAGAGTTGCCAAAATATCCTTTAGGAAATATGTATATGCAAAATTGTCTTCGGGTTTATTCCAAAGAGACTCCCAGGGACTTCCATTAGTGTAGTTTCCAACTGTCAAAATTTTGTGCTTCCATCACCAGACACTCAATTAGAAGTTGATCTGGCTACTGAAGGTTTCAATGATAAGGACATTACTGACTTTGAGGGTTGATATTTTTTTTATGTATCTAAGTCAAGTGTGATTTCTTTGATTATTCGGTTTGGGATTATGAAGTCATTAAATTTCAGAAACAGAGGAGCCTTAAGAGATATATTAGTTCCGCATCCTCACTTTACAGATGAAGAAACTGAAGTATAGAGAATTAAAGTAACTCCCACATGCTTGCATAAGTAACCTCTACATTACAGCTGTCTCTGCATTTCATTTGGCCTTTATATCTATAATACTCAATGGCTGCTACTCTGGATCACATGGATTTGCAAACCGAACTATTCTAGTAAATTGATGACTCTGCAGAAATTAAGAATACTGTGGATTCATCATGAGTGTTAAGATGTTCAAAGCAACTTTCTGAAATTTTAATATCAATACGTAATACTGATGGGCCTTCAGAATCCCTATAGAGCTATCACACTGAAATCCTTAAAAATACAATCATGCACCGTTTAAAGACAGGGATATACTTCTAAGAAATGTGTCATTAGTGATTTCATCATATGAACATCATAGAGTGCACTTATACACACCTAGATGGTATAGTGTACCACACACCTACGCCATGTGGTATAGCCGTTTGCTTCTAGGTACAAAGCCTGTACCACATGTTAGCATACAAACAAGAGATTTGGTAAACATGAGATTTATGAGGCTGCTGCCACAATAACATGGCATATTGTTATACAGAAAACTTTTTTGTAAATAAACTTTTTTTTACAAGAGTACACTCTAAAATAACAATAAAGAGTATATTATAATAAATATGTAAACCAGTAACATCATTAATTTTTCTATGTGATTGTATGTGTACTTTTAAATATATATATATATTTTATTGATTTTTTACAGAGAGGAAGGGAGAGAGATAGTTAGAAACATCGATGAGAGAGAAACATCGATCAGCTGCCTCCTGCACATCTCCTACTGGGGATGTGCCCGCAACCCAGGTACATGCCCTTGACCGGAATCGAACCTGGGACCTTTCAGTCCGCAAGTTGACACTCTATCCACTGAGCCAAACCGGTTTCGGCTGTATGTGTACTTTTATATGAGTGGCAGCAAAGTAGTTTTTTTTACATCAGCATCACCACAACATGTAATGCCTTGCACCATGACATTTTAATGTCTATGACATTACTACATAAGAATTTTCCAACTCCATCACAATCTTATGGGAACATCATCCATCATATCTGCAGTCCGTGATTGACCAAAATGTTACTATTAGGCACATGACTGTATATGTAAATTCTGTTGGACTAGCACATACAATCTTATAAAATAAAAGAACTCTGGAATGTTTGCTGAATGAATGAAAGAAATTGGACAAGCATCTTAATTTTCTCCTTTTTAAAACACTTTCCTCCCTTGACTTCCAGAATACCACTCTCTTGGTTTCCCTGCTTCCTCTCAAACCACTAGTTTCTCGGTCTCCTTTATTAAGCATTCTTTGGAACTCCCGAATGCTGGTATATCCCCAGGGGTTCGTCCCTGGAGCACTTTCCTACACATATTCTCTCTTTAGATGACTTTGGCTTTCCACTTATATTGTGATAATTCGACAGAGTGTATGTTTATCAAAACCTCCCTTAAGTTCCAGACTTCTATATCCAAATTGTCTATTTAATATTCCATTTGGCTTTCTAACAGGCCATCTCAAACTTACCAAAGTAACACATCATTTTATATTCTACTCCTATTTCCTATATCAACATGTTTCTTGGATAACCTGCCCCCTCTTACTAACTGAAACCAATATCCATTAGATGTTCAAGCCTATAACCCAGGAATCGTTCATTAATCCCTTTACTATATTCTGTCATCCAAACCATCAGCAAACCCTATCAATTCTCCCTTCTTCCATTGAGCTAGATTTCAGGTGGTTCTGAATGATGGTTGTTCTGTATTTCAGTTGTAGTTCTATGTGGTTGAGGGAGGTTGCCGAGTCCCATATTTACCTATGCTCATTTTGCCCAGTATATCCTAGCCTAATTCTTTGACCTCGTCTAATTCTTCCCTTCCTCCGCTCACTATGCCAGACGCTGGAAAGATTCCTTTCTCACTGTCAAAGAGCAATTCATAACTAAGTAGAGGATTACAGAGGGCTCAATCATAATACATCAATTCAGATGTTTAACATTTCTAGTCATATACCGCATTGTAGAATTGTGGGAAAGCACCCTGCACCAGAAAGTAAAGGGTGGCTATTAAAGAAGGCTGAGAATTGTAAAAGATCTGAGAATTACCTAGAAATATAAGCAAAACATTTTAATAACTATAGATTGTATCCCTTTTCTCTTTTCAGTCCTCTAACTTTCGTAAAGAAAACTCATCCAAAAAAGGATCTATATCCAGAACACTCACAAAACTCCCAAAATTCAGTAATTAAAAAACACACAAACCAACTAAAAAGTTTTTAAAACTTGGACACTTCACCAAAGAGGTTATGTGGCTGGCAAAGAAGCATATGAAAAGACATTTAACATCATTAGCCATTAGAGAAATGAGATACCACTACACATTAGAATGGCTAAAATTTTTAAATGATAATACCAAGGGATGTTGAAGATTCAGAGCATTGCAAGGAAGAATATAAAATGGACAGATTCTTATAAAGATATACTTACCATATGACCCATCAAGTTCATCCCAGGTATTTAACATAAAAAATGAAAACTTAGGTTCACACACATATTTGTACATGAACATTTATGGCAGGTCTATTCATATTCCCCCCCCCCCCCAAATTGAAAATAAACAAAATGTCCTTCAGAGCTGAATGGATCAGCAAACATACAAGGGAATACTACTCATCAATTTTTTTAAAAAACAACTAATTGTTGATATATGTAACAATTTGGATGAATCTCAAAGGCACTATAGTGAGTGAAAAAAGCCAGCTTCGAAAGGTTATATACGATTCTCACAGCCAATTGGCCTGGAGGTCAAATCCCCCCAGTGTTACCAACAACAATCAAGGCTTAACTACAACAAGACAGTGCACAAAGACCACTAGGGGGTGCACCAAGAAAGCATAAAAAATGCGGAGACAAAGAAACAGGACACAAATGACAGAAATGGAGGAAAGCATACTGCGGGATATAGAGTTCA
>NW_006294400.1:3691106-3694469 GCF_000327345.1 Myotis davidii | reverse complement strand
ACTGGAAAAAATCGTGCGTCTATGGATGAGGACAGTGGGTGGGGAGTGAGGGCGGAGGGTGGGGTGGGAACTGGGAGGAGGGGAGTTATGTGGGGAAAAAAGAGGAACAAATGTAATAATCTGAACAATAAAGATTTAATTAAAAAAAACAACACAAAAAACACACAACAACAACAATAAAAAAGGTTATATATTATATGATTCTATATAATATGGATAAGAAGATAAAATTATAGTAGCAGAGATCAGATCAGCAGTTGCTAAGGGGTTAGGAGTAAAGTGAGGGTATAACCACAAAGGGTTAATGAAAATGTTCTGTATCTTTGCTTTAGTGATGGTTACACAAATCTATATTCATAGAACTGCACCCTAAATTTTACTATATGAAAGCACCTTATCCAACAACATTATTGTAAAGCTTTGGGCACTAGGTCATCAATTATTTCATCAAGATCTAGGTAAAATTCCAATGATTATCTCGGTAAAACATGTACAACTTGTCCTAGAAAACCAAAAGAACCTTTTAGTCTAAACTAGTGAAAAAGTCTGGGTAAGCCACTGAGACTCTATCTCTTTTCTTCTTTTTCTTTTTCTTTTTTTGTTAATCCTCACCCAAGAATATTTTTCCATTGATTTTTAGAGAGTGAAAAGGAGGGGGAGAGACACAGAGAGAGAAACACATCATTGGCTGCCTTCCACATGCGCCCCAACCTGGGCTGCGGATAGAGCCTGCAACTCAGGTACGTGCCCTTGACTGGAATCGAACCCGTGACCCTTCAGTCCACGGGCCGACGTTCTATCCACTAACCCAAACTGACTAGGGCAATGCTCTATTTCTTCATTCATTAAAAAAAATACACCCAGGACAGAGTGTATAACTTACAACTGTTTAACAGAGGCCTCTCCTCTGGCAATTTGTAATAAGGTTAAGAAAGGCTACTACATGCTCTCCCTAAATCCAGCAATGATGTCCAGGCCTCCAGCTCTGAGGTGGACCTCTGTTCCTCTGAGCAAAGTACACTAACCTCTTGAACATATTTGCAAAGGGAGGACTAACAGGAATGTGAAGAGGGCTCTCTTCTACATCCATTCACAGACCAAAGCTCTCTAGGGGTTCCCTTGCATCTAGAATCAATCAATCTTTGTTTTCTGAGCTTGGTAACTCATCCCATACCCTGCCAGGTTGTTTTCTATGGGCATGGCTTTGTTTATGCTGGTCCTTCTGCCTGGGACACCCATTCCCACTTTACTAGCCTGACAAACAACAACCAATCTCTCACGATGCCTTCCTGGTTAAAGCCTAACCTGACAGCCCAAACAGAAATGAGCACTTCTCCCTCTGCACAAACTGTATCCTCCAGGACTGCTAATACTGTGCCTCCAACATGCTGCGCCTTTTCTTTATCTCCCTCTACTCAACTGTATGCACCACAGTCTGTATCCCTCATGTATACCAAGCACAGAGCAACCACTAGTGACTGTCAGTTGAATGAATAGTGTAGCTTCTCTACTGGCAAATCAAATCACACAATTTATAAGAACTCTAGACAACAAATCAGTGGGCCAGCCCAGAAACCTTGTGCCAATGCTCAAAGCTTAGTACTCAGCTCCTTTAGTCCCTGCCCAGTTTTAAGGTCCTGGTGAAAGAGAGATCGATTAGCATGCTTTAAGTGAAACCACATGTTTCAGGAGAGTGGAAAAGGTAGCTGCCACAACGCCTTACGGAAAGGTCACTTTCTCCAGAATTCTGATCAGAATGTGCTCAGAACACAGACATGTTCATTAATGGAGACTCACATCCTACTGGCCATTAAGTGCTTTTTTAACTACTTCCATGTGTAAAACAATGTTCAGAGTAAGTGCTGGAGTCTCTCTGCATTCATCACTAAGACCACAAATTATGAAACTTAAACAGTGCATATGAGCATTACATTCTCATGGTTTTACTAATGTAGCTATCAGAACCCAAGGGTTTTGCTTCCCTAAGGCACTAGATCAATACTTTCATAAAACTAGCTCTTCTTACCCCCACTCCGTAAGATTCCCTAGACTTCATCGTTCTCTTACTTTAGTATGGCTAATGTTGTAGAAATAAAGAATAAAGAAACTGCATCCAAATATTTTTCCACATATGACATGAACTTTTCATACAAAAACTATTCTATGGGGTGTAGTTTTTCTCTAGAACAAGGCTCATAACCTCATACCAAGTGTCTCGGTGTACATGATCCCAAAAGGCATGTGGGGATTAGAGCAGAGGTGCCGAGACAGAATTTCTACACATTAAAAAAAAAAAAACTAGTATCCTAACAGCACAGTGATGGTCAGTTTCTTAAAGTACCATTTTAGTACATGATATGGTTAAAACAATAGATGATTGGACTATATCCAGTGACAGGAAAGACACTAATTGTGGTATATCATCACCTCACCTCTATCCTGCCCTAATCAAATGAAAGAGGTGAGGGTGGTAGATTTTCTTGTCAGCAGCATTTAACAACTCTCACAGCAAACTTAAAAACCAAAAGTCATGACTGCATATCAGAGTATGTATACGTAAACATCCTATATAATAAAAGTGTAGTATGCAAATTGTCCCCTCCACCGAGAGTTCTTTTGGGAGTTCGACCAGGGGGTAGGGCCAGCTGGGAGAAGGGAGGGAGGCCCTGGCCAGCAGCAGGTGGAGGGGGGCATGCAGGGGGGTTGGTTATCTGGAATGTAAACCCAAGGAGACTGACTCTAGAGCTTAAATTCTAAACCACTCTTGTTGGGGGGAAGGGAGGGAGGGGATACCTGGCCAGCCGCCACCAGCTGCTCGGGACCTTACCAGTGCACGAATTTTGTTCACTGGGGCTCTAGTACTCTTATAATAATGACAATAGCTAAGACTTCAGAACTAGTGCCAAGCCTTTCATTTATATACCGCCTCTTTCGAAACTGACCTATGCGTACATGTTTTATGATTAAATGGCCACTGTGACAGTGTTTATTTTTTTCTTTTTAAATGTCCAAAACACGCCCTGGCCGGTTTGGCTCAGTGGATAGAGTGTCGGCCTGAGGACTAAAGGGTCCCAGGTTCGATTCCAGCCAAGGGCACATGCCTGGGTTGCGGGCTTGATTCCCAGTAGGGGGCATTCAGGAGGCAGCTGATCGATGATTCTCTCTCATCATTGATGTTTCTATCTCTCTCTATCCCTCTCCCTTCCTCTCTAAAAATCAATAAAAATCTGTTAAAAAAAAAAAACCAAAGCATTATTAAATGTCCAAAACACACATTTGATGTACAGCAGTAACTTAATAAACTGTAATTGACATTGACTAAGTTATCCATAATTTAGCTCCTTTGAAAAGCAAAGCTAGGAG
>NW_006294400.1:3680483-3690697 GCF_000327345.1 Myotis davidii | reverse complement strand
CAGGAGGCAGCTGATCGATGATTCTCTCTCATCATTGATGTTTCTATCTCTCTCTATCCCTCTCCCTTCCTCTCTAAAAATCAATAAAAATCTGTTAAAAAAAAAAAACCAAAGCATTATTAAATGTCCAAAACACACATTTGATGTACAGCAGTAACTTAATAAACTGTAATTGACATTGACTAAGTTATCCATAATTTAGCTCCTTTGAAAAGCAAAGCTAGGCTGCTGTAGCCATAGCATGGAGGGCACATGCTGAAACCTCACCAAGAGAAAACGTTTTGCTAACAGTAAATAGGATGCTAACAGAGAAACAGACATGACATTTAGAGTCTCTCCGCACACACCTATGCCAACTACAGTCCAGGACTCTAATTTTACTATCTTAAGAAAAATTTTGAATATTCTGTTGTGCAACCATATATCAGAAGAGCAAACATGGTTTAAGAAATGCCTGGCAAACATAGTGAAAAACAAAACTAAACTAAAAACTAAAGAAATATAGGGCCCCAAAGTAAAAACAATTCCCACTGCCTGTTTTAAATAATGCTTTATTAGTCAGATGTTCCTCTTTTCCTTGTAATTACTCTAAAAAAAATCTATGTTTTAAGTGGTGAATAGTATCTATTAAGCAACATTAAAATTATTTTTTCCTCTTTGTAATTCAAAAAGGGAGCTGCAGTTCAGGTAAGGAATTGTCTTATTCACCTATATTCCCAGGGCTTAGAACACAGAAAATGCTCAATTACTGTTAGCTACACATATTATAATTTTATACACATAGATCAGAATAATGAGCCTCTGAACCCCCCAGAAGGCAGGGAGACTGAAGACTCAAAAAGTAAGCAGAGCAAGGATTATCATGCTAACAACAGTCCCACCTTTACCGCTTCATGGTAAAGCTTCAGAGAAGGCTATTCAAGCATGGCCGAGGTAATTGTCTTGGCATCTATTTATCTACCAAAACACATGAAGAAGATAGGAATAATGTGACTATCCTTTTCCTGATTATGATTTAACTTGTGTGCTCACTTAGAGCCCATCCCCTCGCCTTTTTCTTCCAATCAACACAATTGTTAAAGACTCTCTTAGGGGAAAAGCCACAGATTTTGCAGGGACCTACTAATTATTTTAATTAGCCCAGGAATACTATTGTAATTCTTTGTAGGAGACAGCTCAAGTAGCTCACCTCACTAGTTGTACAGCATTTTCAAGATAAATTTCCAAAGGGCCCACTGAATAGAGGCATCATTTCCTGGGGATTTTTCTACTTGGTATATAAACAGCACCAGCCACAAGCTCACCCAAAAATCCTCTTCTTCCTCATCTCCCTAATTTGTTACTCTTTAAAACGCATTTCAATTTCAAGGCATGTAAGCATGTGTTGGGCAGTGTGACAGAGGTTCTCATTATTCTCATTGTAATCCTGAGAGATCGGTATTAGTATCCTCTGTTGTATACATGAGGAAATTGAGGCTCACAGAAGTTAAGTGACTTGGCCAAGTCACAGAGTCAGGCTGCTGAGATTCTTTCCCCAACACTGGGGATCCTGTGGCCAAGTTTTTATGCGCCATCTGGGCAGCAAGGGACAAGTCCTTACCATATAGCCCACGGGATCTGCTCAGAGGCCATGGAAGCAGCAGCAGGGTTATTTTTGGTTTAGTTTGGTTTGTTTTGAATGGCTAAAAATCCTATAGGAATTGTGACTGGCCTCAATGACTATCCACCAAAGCCCACCAGCCGGTTGACTCCTGACCTTCCATGCTTCTCATCCTAATTAATGCAAGGTCTTTGGATCACAGTGTTAGCATCAAGGCCCTGTTAGAGTTAGCAATGACCTTTACATCTATCAGGCTTTTCAAAATATGTAAAACAGCTGTGCATTGGGAACACCCCCAAACTCTCAACCTTGAAATATGTAAGAGTAGATGCATTTTTCCTAATTATGGTATTTTTACTAAGTCTATGTGACATGATTTTTATGTGTCTAAAAAACATTTAAAGAGTGGCTAGTTTTCAATTTCCTAAGCAATCCACTGAAGCATGTAAAAAGAAGATTCTTGCAAATGAACGGATTTCCTTGGCGTAAAAAGAAACCCCAGTAGCAGGGAAGACAGAGGACGATGTGAAAAAATTGGGGGGAAGGGAAAATGTTTGGCTTCCTTACTTGTGCCTGATATCCTTTTGTTCTCCCACCTCATTGTATTAAGGACGCTAAATCAAACATGATTGCAGTGATGCTTGTGTGTGAAAATGACAAAAGCAATGGGCTAAAAATCCCAACCTCATCTTGAACCCTGAAGACTTTTATGGCTTTTCCTTCACTAGACCCTCCCCCTAAAGCACATTAAAGACCACATTGTTCAAAGGGGTCATGGTAGGTTTCATACCCCATTTTAATACAATGTAAATAGTAACTGAACTTCCAAGTTTTGTTAGTAATATTTGTATCTCTCTGAAAATGCCCATTAAAAGAACTGCTCCCTTGGTTTAAATATTAATGCAGAATTATAATATATCAGACAGGCAAAACAATGGTATTAGGGAGGTGCTGTTTGTGGTGATTAGATTTTCTTTGTATACATCCTCTTTCTCTAGGAAAGGGTTATAGGTTATGGATGGTTAAAAATACCCACATGATCTTGTGAAGTGTCTTAAGTATTCTGAGCCTCAAAACTGTCCAAAAGAATATGTCAGGTCTCCACTCAAGAAGCATAAAATGAATTAAACTTAGAGCTCATTTCAAATGCAGGTCTTCCTCCCCCACCTCCGCCCCCCACCCCCATTCCATTTGTATGTTTGTAAGTCACATTATGCCTCCATCCCAGTGTGTTTATGCATTTATTCCTGGAAGATTTCAAATTGGGAGAAGGATATTAGAGGCTCTTTATAATTCCATTTTCCACAGCTGTTACCATCAGTTGTCACCAATACTTTACGAGTTTAATGGGAAAGAGGCAACAATAACTCCATTACTCTTTCCAACTGTCATAAAGAATTTGCATCATAAAAGTACCTACTGAATCACTAGCTTAGTTGGGCTGAAAAAGGATACAGTAAAACAAGAATGTAACAGTTAGTCCTGGGAAAGAGGATTTGGAAAAATGAAAATCTGGGCTGGAGGAAAAAACCAACAAACATGGTAGCGCTTTTCAAATGATAAATTCATTGGTGGAACTTTCTCAAGCTCAGGTTATCTGTGTTTAACACAAATATAATATGTATTAAATGTGGCATGGTATCACAACCTAAGTACATTTAAAAATATGATTTATGATTTCTGTATTTTCTTGGCTACAAGTCTGTTTAAACGATCCCAAAATAACACACCAAGAGCATCTGTTTAGCTCAGTTGAACTTTTAAGAGCCAATACCAGCTGTTGGGGGAGGGATTTCAAACATGTGTTACTCAAATCCTAACCAAATTGTGTGTGTGTGTGTGTGTGTGTTTTCATTTCCTTAATGATGCTTCCAATACCAATAAAGCAAACATTTGAATAAAAAAGAAAGAAGGTTATGGGGGGAAAAGAGAGAAAGAAGAAAGGAAGAAAGAAAGAGAAAGAAAGAGAAAGAGAGGAAGAGAGAGAAAGGTGTGTGTGTGTGGGGGGGGAGAGAGAGAGAGAGAGAGAGAGAGAGATTACTCAATGCTTTGATGCATGGACTAAGACCAAAATGATCACCCTCTCCAATTCAATACAGTATTAGCATGAGGACAAAAGGCATTTAAAAATCAATTTGGAGTTATTTTTAGTGGGGACTGCCTAATTTCAGCAAAGTTGAGGAATGAGAATATTCTTAACATTAAAAAGGCATTCTTAACTATTGTTTTTCCTTTAAGAGCAATCTGATTTTCACAAGGAATTCATTTGATGGCATTGTTTCAGTTTTAGGTGTCTGCTCTGCCAGGCAGGAGCTGTGCACAAGGGCTGCATCTATCTTGAAGTGTGCACAATGGCCTCTCTTGCGGCTTGCTCTCTGTTATTGATCCTTACAGATGCTCCAAGGCCCTTCCCCCACCCTTCTCCAAATCCCAACCCCCATTCTGAAAGATAGCTTAAGAAATAAGACTTCCTGCCTAGCGACTGGCAGGGCTGAAAGACCAGATTGTATGACTCCACAGATCAGGCCTGCCACAGTGAAAGCTTGAATAGAGTTAACCCTCTGTGAACTAAAACAAAACATTTGTATGCCCAGCTGTGACAAAGGTTAATTTAAATGGACAAGGGCTCAATATCTAAAACCAGGCAATGCTTTTTTACAGTAGAATTTTCACTGGTCTCTTTTTAAGTAGTTTGACTTTGCTTTTTAAGCTTCCAGAGACCTCCTTCAGCTGGAATAATTCAAAAATTCACTTCCTTGTTTTATGAAAGATCTTGTTTTAGTACCAGAAGTTATTTTCTGCCATTGAACATCTAAGAAAAGTCTAGGTTTCAATACTTAATTAAATAAGCACTGAGGGAGAACTTTCTGTTCAAACCTTTTTCTCTTTCAGAATTTGTGGACTATATATCACTAAGAGATTCAAGCTGGCTGGAAAAAAAAGAAAAGGCCAAATCCCCCAGAGCTATCCCATCCAAACTCCTATCCCTGCTGCTCTGGTATCTCTGACTACCCTTAAACTCCTATTCCAATGGATCCAGGGCAAATCTTACTTCTTAAACTACTCCCTTCTGAAAAAGCTAGTATATCCAAAATAGTGTAATAAAGCATTTCTGTGTGAATTGCGGGAAGGAGAGAGCTGTTCAAGAGGAAAAAAAATAACAGGTCTTGCATGTAATTGATACTTTCTTACAAACTTTGTTGTTTCTACTAATTTACAACAGAAACCAATCAAGTAATTCTGGTATATAAAAACATATAAGGGAGTATTACTATAAAGTGTTACTATAAATAAGAATGCTATGAGAGGGAGTCCCATCTCACTTCCCTAGTTCGTGCATCTCAGAGTGAGAATGAAACTGCAAAGCTGCCTGCGTATGGCAGATGTTAGCTATGCTGCAAGGGGCTGGGAAGCTTTCCCGGATGAGCTATTTCATAGGTTAATGCCCTAGAAATTAACCAGCTACCTCAAGGAATCTGACACTCTCCTGGCTATAGCTCAGCAGTGCTTCCCTGTAAGAAACCAAACTCTTGGCAAGCTCTTAGACTCCATACTTTAAAACAAAGCAAACAAATACAGCACATCTTTAATACTAAAATTCATCTTTTAGATGTTTCTTTAGTTGTGTATGTCTTTCTGGCCCAAATAATAAAGGTGTGGGGCACTCGAATGAAAGTAGGAGCCTATCTCCAAATATATGAACTGCAACACAAACTAGGAGCTATTAATGAGAGAGAGAGAATATTAACCCTTTTAAAAACAACCCACTTAAAAAGAAATTAGCAGTGTCTTAGTCTTATGCTCAAACTGCAAAGTATCTAAGTTACCTAAAGTGAATGTGGTTGCCTTATCAACGGCCTCATGATCCCAATTCTACCTATAATTAACAGTACTAAATAAGGCGGTGGCAGACAGGATGAACGGGATTAAGAAATTTAAAATATAAACAAATTCTGTCAAAAGGTAAATAGAATAATTTTTAAAAATGTAAACTTAAGAACTGTAATGTAAAATGAAGTTTAAAATTTTTTAAA
This sequence comes from Myotis davidii, assembly GCF_000327345.1. Lineage (NCBI taxonomy): Eukaryota > Metazoa > Chordata > Mammalia > Chiroptera > Vespertilionidae > Myotis > Myotis davidii. The sequence continues at coordinate 3,685,063 of NW_006294400.1, read as the reverse complement.
GTCACTATAAAATTTAAATTGTTTTTCCTTTTTTCCTGCTTTCTCTCTTAAAAACATCAACCACAAATATTCAGTATAGTTTCCCTCTATTTTTTCTACTCCAAACATTTACAGCCAGTTACTATATACAGGAAAACTTGCTGGCTGAATTCTGCCAAAACACAAAAGAGGAGTGGATTGCCCTCCCTCCTCCCTCAAAGCTTCTATTTGCTTTAAACCTTCAAAGAATTTCTGAACCTTAGATTTGGTCCCAGTCTTAAACAGTCAGTTCCCTTACCTTCCCATGTCTCCATTTCATGCTTCTTGCAGTTTGTTGAGAAGTTCTATTGCAGCCATGAAGAAACAGATTACAGGACAAGTCCAGCTTGATAACCACCCTTCCGACACTTAGCCAATTTCTCTCTTAGCAGGCACTACGACAGTCATCCTCACAGGTCAGTTTACAAGCCGGTCATGTGATTAGAAAGTTCAGGCGCTAAGGTCACAACGTGTACGGAGTTCGTTTATTACCAAAGGTTATCTAAGTGGAACTGATAGACTTATTTTTTTAGTTAACAATACTGCCTAGCATGTCTCTCTGAAAACTGTAATGGAAACATTCCATGGGAAATACTACTCTGATGTTCTTTAAGCTGAGATTCTAAAATTAAAAGAGAACATTTTAGAAAGACCTGGTTTTCATTTAATTTTTAAAAGTTCTAATATGTGGATTTCCCCCCCCTGCCCCTTCTTTCTTTCAAGAACTATTCTCTACTGAACTAGAAAATGTAGAGTTGAAACCTTTGGCCCAAGGAAAAGACAAACAAAAACTCCATGTTATGCATGTGTTTGGGGGAGGGGAGAGAAGGGGAGTGGGATTCCCTGCCTTTTGTCATTATAATAAACAATGACAAGGCAGATTTTTCTGAGAAAATTACAATGCGAAGCTCTGAGTTATTTGCTGGGTTCACTTTAAGTCTGGTCCTTAATTTCCATGCTCTGGTTATACACACTGGCCTGAAAATGTGGAGAAAGGAAACTAGGTCTGCAAAATCCTTTTAGAGAGCAAAGGTTAGAAATTCCATCCCCTGCCCCCAGCCAAATTCTTAAATCTTTAAGTAAGCTTCCTGCTTCATTCCTTTAAAACTCTGACGATCTTAAGCAATTGTTAAGCTATGTCTCCCTGCTTTGTGAGCGGTACCAGCAATATGTGGCAGAGTGCGTCATGCCCGCTGTGCGTTACACCTTTCAAACCCTGCCACAGAGCTGCAGAGGCTGGCAGATGTGAGTCAGATGCTATCAACACAGGACGCCAAACATCCAGTTATCCATTCAGATATCAGAACCCAATAAGAGGGCAAGTTCCACTGGGTAGGTGGGATGGCCCAGAGACTGATTCCTAGGTATAAGTGCTTTTTAAATGCACAGGGTTTCAGCCTATGAAATCTCCCTTGCACCCTTGCCTTGGGAATAACTTAAAAGCTAGGCACATTTTACAGCAGTGTTCCAGAAAAAAAGGAGACCCTGCTTGGGTGGAGTGGAATCTGTCACTTGGCAGCCATATAATTAAATGGCAAATATTGCTACCACTGTTTACTAGAGGGCTTTTCCAACCAATCGAGAGCATTAGGGTCAACTTACAGCATAGGTCCCAAAAACAAAGTGGCCAATGATTAAAGGAGAAAAGGCTATAATTTATCTGCCTAAAAATAAATGTTCTGCCACTGCTACCACACACCTCACCCGAAACACCAACACATCAGCCAGTTTTCCTACATCCTCTCCTATCCAGTTAAGAGATTAATATTTTCTTCTCAATCCCTGTGGAACTTAATGTATCTCTATAAATAGAATGAGGGGGAAAGGCTGAACAAGGGGAAGGTCCATCAGCAAAAAGCTATTCAACTGGGAATACCCATTCAAAGGCAGCTCTCTGTTTCTCTGAAGGATACAGATTTACCTGAACTCAGCTCCTGCACACAGAACTGTAGTAATAAGCCTCTTTGCTTTATGGCACCACTCTTTGGAGCAAAAGATGAAATGGGAAGCTATTAGTCTGGCTCCTAGTATCAAGACAGAAGCAGAGTCCTTGATTTATTTTATTATTATTATTTTTTTGAGAGAGAGAGAGAGAAGTGGGGGAGAGAAAAGGGGGGGGGGAGGAGGGAAGAAGGAAGGGGAGAGAGCTTGACTTTGCTATTCCACTCATCTATGCATTCATTGATTGACTCTTGCGTGTGCCCTAAATGGGGATCTAACCTGCAACCTTGGGGCACTGGGACTACGCTCCAATTCAGTTACTGGGCCCCAAGGCCAGAGTCCTTGATTTTTAAGGGTAGGTCTAATAATCTGTGATGTACCCATAAGCCTAAGAACAAATCATTAACATAGTTTAAGAAGGGGGGGGGCGGCAAAGAGGGTACAGGGGGAGTAAATGGTGATGAAAAAAAGAAAGAAAAAAAAGATGGGTAAGTCTTATCTTTTTTTTAACTTAAAAAAAATTGATTTTAGGGAGAGAGGAAGAGAGAAACATCAATGTGAAAGAGAAACATCAATAAATTGCCTCCCCGCTGCCCCACCCCGGCTAAGATGGAACCCACAACCTGGGCACGTGCCCCGACCAGGAATGGAACAGGTGTCCTTTTGGTGCCCTGGACGGCACTCAACCACCTTAGACACGCTGGCCGGGTGGTAAGTCTTATCTTCGCACAGAGTCATTATTCTTTAGCATCCTCAGTCCCGCGGGGTTTTGGAAAGCCCTTTACAGGCTCTACTGAGAGGAAGGGGGAAGAGAATAAGACATGCATCTTAGGGACCACATGCAAATAAAAACTAACTCTAAATCCTAACTAGGGCTCCCAGTAAAATTGTTAAAAGCAAACACAAAGGGGGGAAAATCATTTAAAAAGACTAAGAGTATTCCTGGAATTTATGAGTAGGAAGAGGAGAAAAAGAAATAAGAAATCAGTACATTTTCTACTTGCTAATACTAATTTTGTAATGTAGAGAAAAGTAGATGAACAAAATTCTGCATCCAACATCTGCAGCATTTGCATACTGCATATCTAATAGAATTCAAAATTTTAGTTCAAGTTGTGAATGGCGGAACCTAAGTTAACCTTGTAAGAAACTATTTCCACTTTTATTTTAAAGATGGGGAAACTAAGGCCCCAAAAAGGAAGAGGCAGAAGTTACCAGACCAACTGAGAAGAAAACAAAATACCCTACCCTCTCATTTCTTCCATTATACCACATATCTGGGACAGAAAAAAAGAGCCTCTTTTTAGATGCTACCATTCAAGATCATTTCTCATCTGTTTGTTTATTCAAAGAGCAGCTTTCAAAGAAGACTGCAGATTTTGAAGCTAAAAGGGGGGCCGGGTATCAAAATGTAATATGCTTAATCCTACAATGTAAAACAAAAGATAGCAATCTAGTGGCCACACAATCACTGGAATCACTTCAACCTTACTTGTTTCTAAGAAGTTTCAATGAAAATCTGATGTAAAGCGAAAGCTATATGATCATTCTGATGAAGGGAACTATCCATTTTAGAAATCCAGAAATACACAGAAAATGTTTTAAATTCTTTTTAACCTTACAAACCACACACACACACAAAAGAGCCCAAGGCCTCTGGTTCTTACCTGTCAGATCCTAGGGCAAGGAAAAGAGTTTAATTAGACCAAATAGGAATAATAAAACACAGCCAAATGAAGTCTATACTATGAACTAACAAGCAAACCTCCTAAATGCAGAAAAAGAACAGAAGCAACAAAGAACATACTCAGATATAATTTCCAGTTTTGCCTTCTATTCCTGTAGTTAGAAATTCAAGAATTCATAGTTCAGTAAACTAAAAACAACTAAGAATTTTAAACTAACAATATTCCAGAAATTAGGGTGTTTTTATTTAATACAATTCTACAAACATGTGCTGAGTACCTCCTATGAGCTAGGAACTATGCTGTCTGAAGTGATAGAAATGACGTTTATGTCACCCTTGCCCTAGAGGTGCTAATTATCTGGTATCTCTCCAGCCTTATTTTCCACCATTCTATACTAACCCACTTGTAGTACAAATACACTAAACAAATAAATGGCAATATTATGAGCACTGTAACAGAGGTAAGTACTAAGTGTTAGCGAAACAGATGAAGGGACAATTCATTAGCCTGGAGTGGAGTGCCACAGAGAGGGCAGTACATTTGACCAGAATCTCCAGCCCTAGCTGGTATAGCTCAGTTGGCTGAGCATTGTCCTATGCACTGAGAGGTCACTGGTTTGATTCCTAGTCAGGGCACATGCCCGGGTTGCAGGCTTGATCCCCAGTAGGGGCCGTGCAGGAGGCAACAGATAGATGGTTCTCATTCATCAATGTTTCTCTCTCTCCCTTTCATTTCCTCTCTCTCTCTAAAATCAATACAAACATATTTAAAAAAAATTTTTAAACATAAAGTTTCCAGTTAAGATGTTGTGCTTGAGTTTTTAAAGTATCACACTCAAGAACTGATTATGTCAGTCCCTTTTGAATGAAAAGAAAAAAAACACAGATATATAGTATACAAACATAAATGCAACCAACTATTATATGTCCTGAG
>NW_006294400.1:3675396-3680415 GCF_000327345.1 Myotis davidii | reverse complement strand
TTCCTGCCTGTTCACCTTCACAATTAAGACCTAGATCAGCCCAGAGATTAATGCAAATAAATGTTATAACTCTGAGTATAGCAACATCTCAAGCTGCTGTTAAACAACATGAGCAAATGGAGTAAACACACACACACACACACACAGGCTCCAAGTAGTAAAAGCAAGACTTGAGGCCAGGGCAAATGGACAGAAAGCCTTTCTCCTTTGGTGCCCCTAAAGAGGAAGACCACTTGAAGTCCAGTATTTTCCAGATAAACCCTGGCCTCATTGCTGACTTCATAAGTTGTTTTATTTGCCTATCTACCCATCTGCCTGACTTGGGGGGTGGGGGGGAGTCAGGTGACACAGGAAGAAGCTTCTACCTACAAGTAACGCCTACAAGATAAAAACCTTGAATAACTGTGGCATGATCTCACTATACCTAGTCAATGGCTCCCAGGCATCTATAATATAAAGGTCCATACCCCAAGGCCCTTTACCATCCAGCGCCTGCTGATCTCTCCAGCTTCATTTACCACCACTCCCATAAAAGCACTCATCACTGGAGCCATACTGACTCACCTGCAGTATAAGTATTCATTTGCCTGGATAACTCTTCTCACTATTTTCGTATAGCATCCACGACCACTCACTCATCTTTCTGGACTCAGTTTAAATAATTGAGGTTCTAACCCAAAGTGAGAGGTATTCTAAGACTCCACTGTGAGGTATTCTAAGGCTCTAACCTCTCAGCTCCCCAATCAGACAGAGTCAAATCACATCCTTTTTCTATTCTGCTTGGATCCCTAAAACATACCATGACAATACATATTACTTAGTATTTTATTTTATAGTTCTATCTTCTTTATTAATCTGAATATACCCCAAAGAGTCAAGCCTTGGTATTCCCAGGGTCCAGCCTTAGGTTTAGGTTATAGTAGGCACTCATAATATGCTAAAGCAATTAGAATGCTCTCAGTGTGTGTGTTGTGTGCGTGTATTGGGGGGGGGGGGGGGGGAGGAAATGGCTGGTGTGCAGTTATTTCATTAAACTTAATGGCACATTCATAATATACTTCATTTTCACATTTTCTAACTCTTTCATCTTACTTCAGAGGAGTCTCCTCCCCCTCCCCCATACTAACTCCACGTCAGAGTCCTTTATATGTCAGGCCCTTTGTTTTATATATATTTTCTGATTTGTAAGCCTACCTGTCACTGAATCTTCCAATAATGAAGGTCCAGCACAGGTAGTAAAAGATTTTTTACCAATGTGTCCTATTTTCCGAGTTCCTGTATTAGTGTGCAATCATATATTGCTGGTAGTCTTTTGATTAACGTATTTAACATATATATCTCGCACTAGTTTCCAAGCTACATGAAGACAGGGACTTTGTCCCCTATCCTGCTCATCATTGTATCCACAATACGTGACACAAAGCACGAGTTCAATAAATATTTGTTGACTAGGAAAGGAAAGAAAGGAAGGGAGTTGCTTCAGAGAGCAGGATCGTGGGGGAGAAAAAGGATATCTTTAAGAAATACTGATATTCACAAAAAGATTGCTCTGGGCCATTCCTGCAAAGCCAAAACCAGTTCACACAGCCTCAATTCCAACTCTATAAATCCCACTCATACACAGAGCTCTCCTCTAATTGAGGGTTTGGGTTTAATAAATCTGAAAACCAACAAGACCGGTTATAAACCAGCCAAGTAGCAATCCTACCTGCAACCAACCCTGTCCTTCCTACTCTACTAGTAATTGAACCTGACTCTCTAAATATAGGCACAATTATGCCTAACGTGCTTAATAATCTTACTTTGGGGTAGGTAGAACGTGGATTCAGTTGGCAAAGGGACTGATTTTTATCAAAAAAATGTAACACACATAAACCCAATCTGAGTCAACCAAACATAGTAACAGGACCCTATCCTGGGCCCTAGAGTCATGAATTGCTCCCCTGAGCCTCACATCTTGATATCTAGCTACCTTCTGGGCATCTCCATCTAGAATGGATCTAAGCATCTGAGACATATCCAGACATGTCCTCCCTTTAAAACCCACTCCTCTCTCTGGGCTCCCTGTTTCAGTGACAGCCTCAAACACCTAAGCCAAAAATCTGGGACTTTTCTCTTCACTCCTTCCTTTTTAAACAAGTTTTTTTTTTTTTATTTAAGTCCGTTATTGTTTAATGTATTACATAAGTCTCCTTTTTCCCCCATTGACCTCCCCTCCCCCCCATCTGTGTCCATTGGTTATACCCATATGCATGCTTACAAGTCCTTTGGTTGATCTCTTACTCCCTCAGTCCCCACCTTCCCTCATAGGTTGGACAGTCTATTCAATGCTTCTATGACTCTAGTTCTGTTTTTGTTCATCAGTTTATGCTGTTCATTATATTCCACCAATGTCTTTAATCCTTTCTGACCTACATTCAACCTCTCATTATTCCTATCTTTTCTATCCCCTCAAAAGCTGTCCAGTCAGTCATTCTCTCACCACAGATGGGATAATTTGAGTATCCTTAAAACAATTACAATTAACTGAAATACAAATGTTTAAATCCAGGAGTTAATAATAACTCTAAAAAAATTAATTTCTCACCACTGAAGGATGCTAGGGATCCAACACAGCATTTGGAAAATTTTAAATAAAGAGAAAGAATCAAGTATGTATTCTGCATTTCTAGATTAAATATACCAGAGTAATAAACAGCAATGGAAAATTTTCTCTTTATTCAAGGTAACAGATGAATAAGAAATACCAGAATTAGAATATTACTATGAAATAATAGATCCTAGATATTGATCATCAACCACTAATATAGAAAGAGAGAAAACAGTACCTATCTTCTGATGGAATAACAACACCCCCATAAAGCAGTCTTGCCAAAAAAGTTTAACCTGAAGGTGATCAGACCTGTAGATCCAACAACTAAAATAAAAGAACTCAGAGTTCAGAGGAACACATTCACCTACATCACAAGGATGAAATCAGCAAAATCTGGTAAATTCAACAAGATAAATCACCTAATCTCTTAAATTAAATTAGAAGGGAATAAAAAAGATGAAGGAGAAGTCTACAGATTTAAAAAGTATTTTAGAGATACACACTGAAATATGAATGGATGAAATGATGATACCCGAGATTTGTTTCAAAATAACATGGAAGGGGAAGAAGTGGGTGGAAATTAGTAAGGCAGAATTAGCCACTGGATGATGGTTACTGAGACTGGGTACATGGGTTCATTATACTACTTTATGTACTTTGATGTATATATAAAATCTAATAACATAAAGTAAAATAAACAAATCTTCTTGAACTCACTTATTTTCATCTCTACTGTCCTATTCTCAGCCACCATTATTTCTCATCTGGCTTATTTCAAGAGCTTCCTTAAAGGTCTGTCTTGTTAGTTACTGTTTTTTTCTATATGTCTAGTCCTCCACTGTACCTCCCCCCCTGCCCCCTGCACTGGCACCCCCAAATACATACCCACAAATCCATTCTCCACTCTGGCTACCTTCTAAAACTCAAATAAAACCTTGACACTTTAAAATCTGTCAGGAAGGAATAAAGCACCTTCCCAAGATTGCAAAGGCCTTCCTGATTGAGCCGCTCGGCAACCTCTCCATTCTCCTTTCTCCTATTCCCAGTGCTCTCAACAAACAGTGCTATTTGAAGTTTCCAAATGTGCTTTTGCATGCACTGCTCCTTCTGCCTGGCTAGTTTCCATGAATTATTTAATTCTCAGCTAATTCAGACATTACATCTTCCCCAAAATCTCCAATTCTTCTCTGACCTAAAGGTTTTTCCCCAGAGCACACAAAACCTTGTAAGCAAATACTGAACCATAAACCTTTTTTAAAGAGATGAATAGAAAACTGATTATAGTCAATATTCAAATGTTCTTGGAATTTAGATACCTAAAAAGAGCTGTAGCTAGAATAACTTAAGTCAGAAAACCCCTGTCACTTATTACTTAAATAATCTTTAATTTTTCACCTGTAAATGAGGATAATTACACTTACTGTCCTAACTCAGGAGTGTTCTAAGGAACAAATCAGAATGTGTGGGAACATTTTTATAAACAGAGGTGCCATATAGTTATTATTTTTAGTAAAAACAACAGGTACTTTTTAAAAACCATAATTAAGCCCTAGCAATTTGGCTCAGTGGATAGAGCGTTGGCCTGCGGACTGAAGAATCCCGGGTTCAATTCCAGTCAAGGGCACATGACTGGGTTGTGGGTTCAATCCCCAGTGGGGGGCGTGCAGGAGGCAGCTGATAAATGGTTCTCTCTCATCACTAATGTTTCTGTCTCTCCTGCTCCCTTCCTATCTGAAGTCAATAAAAATATATTTAAAAAAAACACAGTTAAGAAAAGGACAAATATAATTAAGACAGAAAAGAGAGAAGAAGGGCAGTCTGGTCCCAAGTTTATAATCCAGAGTAATCATCACCTAAAGGGCATACTGCTTTAGTTTTTTGGGGTTTTTTTTCTGAATTAAAAACTTATTCTTGCCAGAACCGGTTTGGCTCAGTGGATAGAGCGTCGGCCTGCGGACTCGAGGGTCCTGTGTTCGATTCTGGTCAAGGGCATGTGCCTTGGTTGCGGGCACATCCCCAGTGGGGGACGTGCAGGAGGCAGCTGATCGATGTTTCTCTCTCATCGATGTTTCTGGCTCTCTATCCCTCTATCTTCCTCTCTGTAAAAAATTAATAAAATATATTTAAAAAGAAAAAGCTTAAAAAAAAACTTACTCTTTTTTCTTTGGCTATAAAATGTGTTGACAGCTCATAAAATAGAAATGTCATGAAGTAATCACATACACAAAATAAATTGAACTGGGGAAGAACCAAGATGGCGGCATAGGTTAACGCCGGAGTTTGCCGCCTCGAACAACCATTTCAAAAGTGAAACTAAAAGACGGAAGGGACATCACCCAGACCCACAGGAACGCTGGCTGAGTGGAAGTCCTACAACTAGGAGGAAAGAGTAACGCATTCGGACACTCAGAGGAGGCGCAGTGCTG
>NW_006294400.1:3666907-3674165 GCF_000327345.1 Myotis davidii | reverse complement strand
TCCAGGAAAAATAGAATCAGGGACATAGAAAGGGAATGGACTGACTATTCTTGGGGGGAAAGGGGTGTGGGAGATGCAGGAAGAGATTGGACAAAAATCGTGCACCTATGGATGAGGACAGTGGGTAGGGAGTGAGGGCGGGGGTGGGGCGGGAACTGGGGGGAGGGGAGTTATGGGGGAAAAAAGAGGAACAAATGTAATAATCTGAACAATAAAGATTTAAATTTAAAAATAAAAAAATAAAATAAAAAATAAAAAAAAATAAATTGAACTGGAAAAGTACTGGAATAAAAAAATAGAGGAATATATATTCTACTATTGGGGAAGGAAAAGTCTTTCTATGCATAACATAAAACTCAGACATCATTAAGGAAAAGATTATCACATCTGCATTTATATAAATGTCTAACTTCTGAAAGGCAAAGTCTCTCTCTCTCTCTCTCTCTAACATACCCATTAATATTTATAAGCATAAAGAAATCCTATAAATCCAAAAAGACAACCAAACTCAATGAGCAAAGAATATGACCAAGTAAAGATGACTTCATGATTATACACCATTTATCATCCAACTAATTGGCAAAAAATTTAGAAAGCTGAGAATATTTCAGTGTTAGAGAGGTTTGAGAAAATGGGTATGCTTATACAATGTTGGTGGTTGATATACAACTTGAATACAGCTTACAGTGTCTATCAACATTTACACTGTCCACTCTTTGACCCAAGGACCCCACTTTTACTACTCTTTCTTACAGAAATACTAACACATGTTCACAAAGATATATGTATAAAGACAGTCACTAAAACATGTTACAATTTTTAAAAGCTGGAAGAAACTCAAATGTTCGTTAATATAGGAAAACTCGAGAAGTGGGAAAATGATTAAGAGATAAGACACCAGACTTTTTAGATAATAATAGATCAGGCCTGTAGATCCAACAACTAAAATAAAAGAACTCAGAGTTCAGAGGAACACATTCACCTACATCACAAGGATGAAATCAGCAAAACCTGGTCACTTAGCAAGACTCGTTCTAGATTTTAGTCAGTCAATCATTCAGCCAGTCCCTTCTCTCCATTGCTACATGCCTAAAGTGATGTCAGGCTGTAGTAACGGGCAGGCAATGCATTCCTAGTCACCTGCAAGGGCCTTCCCTGACCATCCCCCAAACAATTTGGACAGAATCTCCAGCACAGCAATGCAGGCATTTCTTCTGGTGTTAAGACCCTTATGAAAATGGAATAAGGGGCAGCAAAGTACATCCTTGGGGTAGGGGGTCATCTTCAGGTAAGTAGATAGCACATTTTGGCAGTAATTTTTAGATCTCAAGTGCAAAACACACTTCAAGGATTAACTCATTAGTGGGCTCCTTCCTCTTGTGCTAAGCCCACAGCTGAAAGCCAAGTGGTTGACCAAACCTGCTCAACCAGGCAGCCACTTGTAGAGCCCAGAGCCCCTAGGCTCTACGCCAGCGGTTCTCAACCTGTGGGTCGCGACCCCTTTGGCAGTCGAACTTCCTTTCACAGGGGTCGTCAAAGATATTTACATTACGTATCAGATATTTACATTATGATTCATAACAGTAGCAACATTACAATTATGAAGTAGCAACGAAAATAATTTTATGGTTGGGTCACAACATGAGGAACTGTATTTAAAGTGCCAGAAGGTTGAGAACCACTGCTCTAGGCCCAGGCTTAGTCTGAGAAAGGATAAGAACAATCTATCCTATCACATCAGGAATGTTTTCCTCAGCGTTGAGTACAGGGCCTAACACAGGGACTGTTTGAGAAACAGGGTGATCCAGTACTTATATGACCCCAAGAGTGACTCTGCACTTTGGGTATCTCATTTGCCTCACCCTAGCCCTGGCCCTACTGAAAACTAAGTAATTTATCTGTTAAATGAAAAGCATCCAGACATATGAGTCAATACTTAGCTGGTATTATTCCCACCCAAATGTATAATGTGGTATTTCGTATTAGAAAACAGAAGTTTCCGTTTTGCAAAAGGCTCCTCTCCCTCCTCAAGGCTCTTTACAAAAAGAAAATTCTCAGAAATATCAGATAACCTATTCCACTGGGCATCATCTGAAGTGCAGACTCACACAGGGAGAGAAGTCAGATCCTTGTCAAATCACATAAAGTAATGTCTATATTCTACCTGGCCTCTTTTATTATAAGAGAAACCACAGGTGAAGAGACTGCTTAGGAAGTTCCTGTCAGAGTTGGGGTGCCTGTTTTAGCCTGTTGTTACCTAAGACATCATCTTACTGTCCTAGGGAATCAGGTCTGAAGGAGGACCACTCATCACAGAAATATTTGTAGCAGGCCACTCACGTGTCACAGTTGTTTCAGGAGAAAAGACAGAATATAAACAACACTAAAGAAATGTATGGTTATACTATTTTACTAACAATACAATGAAGCATCAAAGGAAATCATCCCAGCTTTGACACTAGTTTTAAGGATGCCAGAATAGCCGTAAGAGATATCTCCCATGACTGCAATTGCTATATTCTGCCTGGGTTTTGTTTTGTGATCTTTTCATCCTTCCATGTTGTCTTTTGCATAGCAAATTTTAGCAGCTGTAAGCACAAGGCCAAGCGCTAGAAACCTAGGTTTTATTATTTTGGCACTATAGATAATGTTATAATGAAAGTCTCAGTACTTGTATATTTTCTAATGCCAGCAGAATTATTTTCATAGCAAGATGTCTTAGTATTGGTTCATGAAGTTGGAGACTATGGAAAGCTTTATGACTGGCTCCATATATCCGTGTCAGTTCCCTTAGGGATCAGACCCATCCCCAACTGTGGTGGCTGTCCTACAGTCTACCAGCAGAGGGCAGCGTCCACCAGACTAAGGCCTTATGATGAAGACTCCAAGCATGGAAAGTAGAAAGGGATGGTCAGAAGACAAAGGCAAAAAATCCTCGTTGGGCAGTGCTAACCAGGGCTCTCAAGATCTGGAAGGTATGGTAGGCCCTGGCTCAAGCAGGACAACTAGGGATCACCCATAACTAACAATTAGCAACATCAAATATTCTTGTGTCCTTGATTCTTTTACTGGCATCATGATAAAAAATTTACTTGCCCTTAAACAGGTGTACTAGTATACAATGCTATATCCTGCTAGTAACAGAGATGACTGGAGCCTCACGCCCTGGGGGTAACTAAAAAAAGGAAAGCATTAGGGTTTTGGCCTCACTTTGGCTGTTTTTGTTGAAGGAAAGGATTGGAAAGAGTAAGCACACTTAGCTATCACAGATGTCCAAGTTCTCATTTCCCCTCTTCTTGACTTCACTTTAATCTGAGTTAGCCACAAAGCAGAGATACTGTAGGCAGAAATGAGGCAAAAGATAACCAGGAGACCAGAGAGTTAGAGTATAGGCCAGCCATGGGCAAACTACGGCCCGCGAGCCGGATCCGGCCCGTTTGAAATGAATAAAACTAAAAAAAAAAAAAAAAGACCGTATCCTTTTATGTAATGATGTTTACTTTGAATTTATATTAGTTCACACAAACACTCCATCCATGCTTTTGTTCCGGCTCTCCGGTACAGTTTAAGAACCCATTGTGGCCCTCGAGTCAAAAAGTTTGCCCACCCCCCCTGGTATAGGCCAATAAAGGAAGGAAGGAAGGAAGGAAGGAAGGAAGGAAGGAAGGAAGGAAGGAAGGAAGGAAGGAAGGAAGAAGCAACTGTAGCTGAAATGTCTCAGTGTTCATTTTAGATCATCAACCAAGTTCAATCATCTTAAATTAATCTGCACTACAGCTTGGGCTACTCCAATACTGCAGCTCTTGAGAACCTAGATAAATGCTAAACCCTTACCTGTCAAAAGGCTGGAAACCACTGGTAAGCAACTCACTACTACCCCTCTCTGGAACATTTATATGATTGATATTAGAGTCCTCATCAGAGATAATGCAGCATGATGAGGGTGGAAAAATAGGCTTTCTTATATCCTGATTGCAGGGGCGAAGGAGTCTGAGGGAGTGGTATTACTAGTATTTATTTACCACTTTTCAGTGTGTGTGTGTGTGGGGGGGGGGGCGTTTCAGGGAGAGGGTGTTTAAGAGCACCAAAATGTACAAATCCTCTCACATAGAAATTCCACTTCTAGGATTTTATGCTGTAAAAGTAATGCCAGAAGCAAGCAATTATACAAGTACACTTGCTGCAGCCAGGTTCATAACAGAGAACAAATAAAGCAACCTAATGTCCACTAACAAAAGATGAATTAAACAAATCCTGGCCTATCCATTCAATGTAACCATAAAAATAATGGCTATACCACTTACTAGAAGTGTAACTTTATATTTAATCCTCAAATTTCAGTTTCCTCATAAAATGGGGGAAAACTGTATCAACTTCAAATGATTATTTCATTCATATATTCATATATATAAATGGATTGAATTGCTGCCTTAGATATATGGTAACACAGTGAGTGGCATACAGACAATGCTTAGACCATGCAGAAGATGATGGTAACCATTATTATTATCATCACCATCTGTGGGAAGTGTCATTAAGGAGATGACTGATTTACAAATTTTATACTTCTATATAAAAAGAAACTTTCAGAACAAGCATGTACTACTTGTATAGTTAAAATATGTATCTTTTATACTAAAAAGATGAAAACATATGTCCACACAAAGGCTTGTATGTGAATGTTCATAGCAGCATTACTCCTAATAACACCTATCTTGTCCATCAACTGGTGAACAGACAAAATGTATAGTATATTCATACAATGGAATACTATTCAGCAATAGAAAAAATATAACTACTCATCTATGCTATGACAGAGATGAACCTCAAAACCATTATACCAAATGAAAGAAACAAGACACAAAGAACACATACTGTTTGATTCCATGTATATGAAATGTCCAGAAAAGGCAAATCCATGGAGAGAGTAGATTAAGGATTGCTTGGAGTAGAAGCGGAACAGGATTAACAGTAAAGGGACAAGGGATTTTACCAGGATGATGAAAATGTTCTAAAACTGATTTATGGTGATGGTTATACAATTTGGATAAATTTACTAAACATCACTGAATTGTGCAGAGTGAATTATATGAAAAGTAAAATATGCCTCAATGAATCTGTAAAAAAAAAAAAGGTTGGGAAAAAGATGTTTATTAACCATGCATTATTTTATGCTCATATAATGCTTTCCCTTCAGGAAAGAACTATCACTTGCATTACCCTATTTGACCCTCATGAGCATCATGTGAAGTAGACAGAGTAAGGATCATGCCCTTTGAAGAGAATAAAAATGATGCTCAAAGTTATATAATAACTAGACTGTAGCCACTACTTGCAAGTAAAGCAACCAAAGCGCTGCTCCAAAATACAACTAACTCAATAAATGTGGCGGAAAAACGTGCCAAAATTCGCCCTCGCTAGCGTAACTCGGTTGAGCGTCGTCCCGTGCGCCGAGTGGTCACCGATTCAGGGCACGTGGCCACGTTGCAGGTTCGGTCCCGGAGGCAATGGGTCCATGTTTCTCTCTCACATCTATTTCTTCCCCTTTCTCCTCCTTTCCTCTCTCTCTAAAACCAATGATAATAATTAAAAAACACACAATCTTATTTATCTTTGGTGAGTTCTAAATTGTCAGAGGGCTTCAGGGTGGGTGGGCAGCAACTCAGGCAAGCCAAGAGCTAGGAAGAAAAGGCGATTTCCTTCAGGTGACCAAGAGCTATAGTCTACACCAGGGGTCCTCAAACTACGGCCCGCGGGCCACATGCAAATACAAATATTGTATTTGTTCCCGTTTTGTTTTTTTACTTCAAAATAAGATATGTGCACTGTGCATAGGAATTTGTTCATAGTTTTTTTTTTAAACTATAGCCCGGCCCTCCAATGGTCTGAGGGACAGTGAACTGGCCCCCTGTTTAAAAAGTTTGAGGATCCCTGGTCTACACCTTGTGAGTTCACTTTTTAGAATTATAGTATTTGCCTAAATTTCCCCTTCCTATCCCTGAGTATTCCATTTTAAAAGTCTGGTTTTATAATTCTAGCCATACCTCAGCTGTAAGTTAGGGTCGTGAGGGATAAACCACTTATCTCTGCTTAGACCAGAGTTTTGAAGAATAGAAGTATAACTCCCCACTGAGGCTGTTTGGTAGACAACTTAAGCCTCCCCACCCCACACTTCTACCCTCACTGGGCCTTTACTTGGTGCCTGGCAGCAGTGCCAAATGGGTTTATGTGTATTACCTTACCAAAATCTCATAAGAAGTCTAGAAGTAAGCTTTTTACCCTCATTTTAATGATAAACTGAGGCTCAGAGAGGTTAGGTAAGTTGCCCAAGGTCAAACAGCATAAAGGGCAGAGCTAGAATATGAATCTAAGAATGTCAGTACTAAAGCACAAGCTCTTAACTACCATGCTGTAGTGGTGGC
Organism: Myotis davidii; assembly: GCF_000327345.1. Classification (NCBI taxonomy): domain Eukaryota; kingdom Metazoa; phylum Chordata; class Mammalia; order Chiroptera; family Vespertilionidae; genus Myotis; species Myotis davidii. Next base: position 3,667,743 of record NW_006294400.1, on the reverse strand, counting down.
AGCAAACAATAAGACAACTCAAAGATACAGTGACTTACAGGGAAGAGAGTCAAACTACTTGTGAAGACTTATTTCCAGGTAATTGATGAACGTTCTTTTTTTCTTGAGGGCTGTGACAGTTAAGGAAACTGGGACCACAGTCACAGGTTAGCTAGGCTAACAAATCAAAGCATCCCGTACTCAGACAGGTGAAAGTATTGCCTTCTACCTATCTCTTGGTCATTTTTCTATTAACAAGTTGAAAGTTGATAAGGATTCTTTATTTCATTCTCTCTCTGAATAGTAAGTTTTACATTAGTTATCTTCTCTTCTGAATCCCTGTTGGCATCATGGCCCTGCCCAGCCTGGGGATGTGAAGGGAAAGAATGCTGGGATGGGAGTTATCCTAGAACACACTGACTACCGGCAGAGGACCATGAAGCAGTTTTCCAAAAGCTGGAATCAAGAAAGTAGGTCCCCTGACACAATAGTTTCTCCGAACAACATGAAACAACTCTTTGAGATATCAAATAGTGTTCAGTCAAACCCTGCGATTTGAGAGTTGCCACTGGTTGAGTCCCTGCAGTCTGCGCAGTGCCCTGGGTTTTGTTCCAGATCCGTCACATTGCATTAGTGCCCTTCCTCCTCATTGCCTACAGAAATAACAGGCTTGAATATGGCAGCACAATCCATTTGTCCTGCTCTAATTACTTTCTGACATTACTCTTTTTATTGCTACCAACCTCCCTCCCAACTTCTCTCCCCCTTCCTCTCTTTCTTTCTCTCCCACCCTCTCCCCACATCTTCCCTTCCCTCCTTCTCCTTCCTTCCTTCCTTCCTTCCTTCCTTCCTTCCTT
>NW_006294400.1:3663162-3666781 GCF_000327345.1 Myotis davidii | reverse complement strand
CCCTCCCTCCCTCCCTCCCTCCCTCCCTCCTCAGGGTGTCATTAGAGTCATCTGAGAAGATGTTTAAGTTCTGCCAATATATATTTTGTTAACTTTCTATCACAAAATGGTTCTAGTAAGAGTAAGATATTAATTATAAGAAGAAAAGCCACAAGGCTCTCAAAACCATTTCCCAAATTTCCCAGCTGAAACAAAGAGAATGGCCAAGGGGGAAATGCCTGGACTCAAAGTTCCAGAATCTTGGTAAATTGTAGCTCTGCTACTCACTAGCTGTGAGGCCTTGAGCCAGTCTCCTAATCTGTCTCAGTCTTAATACTCTCTTCAAACAAATGGGGTTATACCTCCACTGTGATAACCTCACAAGAGCTGCTGTAATCAACTGAGATACTGTATGTGAAAATACTTTGAAAGAGCTGCAGTCATGTTATTAAGCGGAACAAAATGATGACCAATATTAATAAGAATCTCTAAGTCTTGTGTCCTTCATTTAACCCAGTGTAGTTTTATGTGCCAATTTGGCTGGTCATTAGGTGACCAGATATTTGGTCAAACATTATTCTGAGTGTTTCTGTGAAAAAGTTTTTGGATGAGATTAACATTTACATTGGCGGACTTTGAGTAAAGCAGATTGCTCCCCATAATGTGGGTGGGCCTCATGTAATCAGTGGAAGGCCTGAATAGAACATAAAGATTGGCCTCCCCTGAGCAAGAGAGAATTCTCCAGAGGATGGCGACTGGACATGAACTGAAATATCAGCTCTCTAGGGTCTTCAGCCTGCTAGTCCACCCTGAAGATTCTGGACTTGCCAACTTCCATAATCATGCGAGTCATTTCCTTATAAAAATTTCTTATCTACACCCTAACCAGTTTGGCTTAGTGAATAGAGTGTCGGTCTGCAGACTGAAGGGTCCCAGGTTCGATTCTGGTCAAAGGCATGTACCTTGGTTGTAGGTAAATCCCCAGTAGGGGGTATGCAGGAGGCAGCTGATTGATGTTTCTCTCTCATCGATGTTTTTAACTCTCTATCTCTCCCCCTTCCTCTCTGTAAAAAAATCAATTAAAAAAATATATATTTAAAAATTTCTTATCTACATCTACACAAACACCCACACACACATTGGTTCTGTTTCTCTGGAGAATTCTGACTAATACTTTAATACATCTAGAACCTTGTTTTGTTTAGATTTCACAGTGATCATCTTATGATCTAATAATTAAGGGACAAAAATGTCACAGAGGTTTATCTCCAAAGCTCTTTTTACATGACAGATCCTGATTTATATATTATACTAGAGGCCTGGTGCACAAAAATTTGTGTACTCGGGTTGTCCCGGATCAGGGAAGGGGTCCTGCTGGGGTTCCTGGCCAGCCTGGGTAAGGGGCTAAGGGCCGTTTGCAGGCTTGCCACAACCCCTTCAGGGTAGGGGTCCCCCTGGGGTGCCTGGCCAGTCTTGGTGAGGGCTGATCACTATTTGCAGGCTTGCCACAGCCCCTTCAGGGTGGGGGTTCCCACTGGGGTGCCTGGCCAGCCTGGGTGAGGGGCTGATGGCTGTTTGCAGGCTGGTCAAGCCCTCCCCAATGGGGACCCTCACCCCATGGAGGTTTGGCCAGGCTGGGTGAGGGGCTGAGGGCTGTTTTCAGGCTGGCCAACCCCCCTGCCCCCAGCAATGGAAGCTCCCAGCCTCTTTTTTTTCTTTTTCTTTTTTAATTCAGGGATTTATTTACCTTCTATAAATGAAACTTTGTAGTCTGGAATGGAGCTCAGAGCCGGCCAGGGCGGGCAGGAGGGAAGCTTGGCTTCCTCCATCGCCAGGGGCAACCCAAGGCTCCAGCTCGTGGCCACGGCCTGCTGAAAGCAGGTATCTGGGGTTTATTTAACTTCTATAATTGAAACTTTGTTTCTTTGAGTGGAGCTCAGAGCTGGCAGAGGCAGGCAGGAAGTTTGGCTTCCTCTGTCATTGGGGCAACCAAGCCTCCTGCTTGCTTCAGCTCCGTGGCTGCCGGCCGCCGTCTTGGTTGGGTTAATTTGCATATAGTCACTCTGATTGGCTGGTGGGCATGGCTTAAGGCATAGCAAAAGTATGGTCAATTTGCATGTTTGTCTTTTATTAGTATAGCTTAGTGGCCCAGTGCACGGATTCGTGCACACTGAAAGGAAATTAATTAGAAGAAATATTTTAGTATTGCTATTTGCCCTTCCTTTATAAGTGTCAACCAAATTCAAGGTCGACAATGACAGATTGAAACTCACACGTGTGATAGGTGCTAGTGATTTATATATATTGTGCATGCAAGAGTCAACGTTTATTTTTAAACTAGAGGCTGGTGCACATATTCGTGCACCGGTGGGGTCCCGCAGCCTGGCCTGCAGGTTTCGGCCGATCCCTGAATCTGTGCACCAGGCCTCTAGTCTATATATATACATAAAAGCCTAAGCATGGGTCCCTCGGTCTGGCCTGTGACAACTGGGCTGAAACTGACTCTCCAACGTCCCCGAAGGGGTCTCTGATTGTGAGAGGGCGCAGGCTAGGCCAAGGGACCCCACTGGTGCCTCTAGTATACATATAAGATCTTTGGTTAATCGCTTCCCACCCTCCACCCTCCCCCTTTCCCCCTAAGATTCATTAGTCTGTTCCATGTTTCCATGCCTGTGGTTTCTGCTCCTACGTTGAGTGTCTGCCCCCTGGTGGTCAATGCACATCATAGCTACCAGCCAGCCGCTTAGGTTTTTGGTCAGTTGGTTAGTCACTTAGCCTTTTATGTATATAGATATGCTCCCAAAGTCATATTTAAGCCAGTTTCCTGGAACTTAAAAGGCTTTTCTCAATAATAAGAAAATGGAGCTTAAGGACAAAGGATTGAGAAGCTGTCCTTATAGGAGTGATCAATATAGTGATTAATACATGTTTGTTGGATAAATGCAATAATCAATATTCTTCTATTTAGAAAATGCTTTTGGAAGAAAAGAATACAACATTATTGAGCACTTCACGTGTGCTAAGCACTGTACTGTTTCACATAATTTTATTTCAGCACTTACCACTTAGACAAAAACGGTGTTTCCCATTTCTGCAAATGACAAAATTGAGCTCTGAGAAAGATGAGATGTTTTGGCATAGGTCACACAACTAGAGTGTGGTAGAGCTGAGATCAGACTGACTCCAGTAACCCATCCGAGACTCTAGGATAGATTAATATGTCTCCACCCTTTTTTTTAAAGTGGGGTTGATGAATGATGATATACCGCTTTCCCTTCTTCAGCTCACTCTTCGATGTGGTATGGTAAAAAAAATCAAAAAGTAGAAAACAAGGGCTGCAGCAGGCTTTGAAAATCCACAAACTAAGGGGTTTTCAGCAGAATGTTAAAGTGAACAGTTCCATTATAGCAAAATATTGGGTGTAAAGAGCACATCGTCGCAAACACAAGAAGATTTTTTTTTTTTAGGGAAAGCAACAGACAGTGTAGTGGTTCCAATAAACTAAATGTAGATGGGAAAAGATGGTGTGTGTATCTGTGGGGAGCCTGGCAGGGTCGACATGCCAATGAAATATTAATTAACATAGCTCCTTCAGACATTTAAATTCAGTAAAAAGGAGCTAATTGATAAACAAAGTCTT
>NW_006294400.1:3645403-3663127 GCF_000327345.1 Myotis davidii | reverse complement strand
GGGGGGGGGGGCTTTGTTTTTCATTTTAACAAGCCAGCACATCCTCTCATTGCTCACCACAGCAAGTGACAAGTCAAGCCAAGCCGGGCCAAAAAAGGTCTCTGTCTCCTACAGTGCTTCCCCTTTCCTATCTCAGATGGTTTTCAGGATCCATCCCGAATTCACATGCCTCCTGCCACAAATGTATGTACATTTTAAAGGAAAAACTAATTCTGCATTTTGTACTGTTGTACAGAGCCCACCAACCAGGAACCAGAACCTAAAGAACGATGAGTAATGAAGCAAGAATTGTTTTCTACTAGGCCAAATTAATGAAATAAATTAAATTTAAACTACATTAAAACAGGCCAAGTAAAACCAGATGGATGAGAAGGTATTTTCTTACAACTAAGTATGACAGCAGGTTACTTAAATGTAATTACTGTTGCAATTACATCACTGGCAAAATGTTGCAATTCAAGTAGTTTCAAAACATACTCCTTCATCTTGATCATTTAAAAAATCCACTTATAACGATGACTTCAGAATAACTCTGTAAGAAGGTCTCATTACCCATTTTATCCCAAGTGGCAGAGTTAAGACCTGACTCCAAGTGTTTTTCCTTTCTCAAGGCCATTTTCCAAAGCTATGAAGGTCTTCTTTGTTAGGCTTCTCACTTTAGTTGTCCTGCTCCTAACATCCTCCATTTCCTGGGAGAAAGAATGTTTTCCTGTTCCCTGAACACATGGTTCTGTGTATAGTGTTGGATCAACACTTCTGTAGTTAGAACTTCTCACACATTCCACTCTAAAGAGTAAAGTCATACCTGCCCAGTTCTACATCATTGGCATGGTCGTTCCAGATAAAGTAGTCTCACTGGCATGGGTAAGATGAGCCTCCAGTGATACCGATTTTCCTCCAAATTTTAGGGCAACTTTATTTCAGAAATCATTTGTTAAATTGTAAACACTTTGTAAACTAAAAGCAGGAGCCTTTTCCAAATGAACACTTGAGGTACTAAAGTATGTTTTCTACATTTTTTCATTCATATAATCAAGAAAGTAACAGAACCTGCAAAATGACCGTTCTAAATCAAAACAAGTGCTTATGAATACACAGCTACATTGAATTCTATTGTATAGTACAATACCTATATAAACACCCCCCTCCCATTATATTTTAACTAGTGGCCCGGTGCATGAAATTCATGCACAGGAGGAGATCCCTCAGCCCAACCTGCACCCTCTCCAATCCAGAATCCCTCTCACAATCTGGGACCATTGGCTCCTACCTGCTCGCCTGCCTGCCTGCCTGATCGCCCTAACTGCTACCCGCCAGCCTGATCATCCCTAACTGCCTCTGCCTGCCAGCCTGGTCACCCTCAATTGCCCCACCCCCACTGCCAGCCTGGTTGCTCCACGCAGCCTGCTGTTCAGTCATTTGGTCACCCCTCATTAACACCCCTGCCAGCCTGGTTGCCCCACGCAGCCTGCTGTTCAGTCGTGTGGTCGTCCCTCACTAACCCGCCTGCTGGCCTTGTCGCTCCAGGCAGCTGCTTGTCATTACTGTAACTGTGACTGTGTCCCGGACAATTTGCATATTTCTCTATTATTAGTATAGATTATTGCACCTTTCTGAATTGAGCCATCTTCTTAAAACTAGTAGAGGCTGCCAATTATAAGGGAAAAGAGCATGGATTCTGAGATCAGACAGACCTGGGTTCCAATTCTTGCTTTACTATTTCATACTTTTGGTCCTTGGGGCAAGTTACTCAATTGTTTGGAGCCTCAGTTTTCTCGTACAAAATGGAGATACCATCTCTTACCTTTCATAGTTATTGGAGCATAAAAGTAAATGACTATATCAAGCAAGTTCAGTTCCTAGAATATAGGTGGTGTTCAATAAATGGCAGTATGTGCTTAATAAATGCTTGTTATGAATTGTTTTTAAAGTCCTACAAGGAAGATGCCTATTGTCCCTCATATGACCCAGGGAGAAGGGAATGAAGATTAGTGATATGATACAAAGTGGTAAAAATATTCTCCACTTCCAGCATTTCCATGTTAGCATTTCTTTCCCAAATTAGCTAGAATACAATCACAACTGGAAGTTGACTTTAAGATGAAATCTCTGGATAACAGTTGATAAATAAATAAATAAATAAATAAATAAATAAATTTAAATATATGTACTAAATAGCCTCTCCAAATTGCTACAAAGCAAAACCATTTCTACACAGCTTGTATTTCTGCAATATAGCTTTAAAAGAAATGAAGCCACTCTGTAATCCCATAGATTATGCCTAAAAATAGAATGATGGGCCAGCTGTCAGATGCATACATTGTAGGGGAAATGGGGCTAAGAATCTCTCCCCAAAGATCATTGCAAGTCTTCTGGCCCTTCCTCCCATAAAGATGAAAAACTAAAATCTATTCAATTCCAGCAGTTACTACTTTTTTTGAACTAGGACAAGGGTTTAAAATTCTGTAGACTTGTGAAATCTCCCCAAATCTGCAACGTGCTGCTCCTAACAGGCTTATAACAGAAAGGTCATGTGTGATCTGGAATTACTGCTTCAACATAGGACCATTTTTTTTTTAAGTTTTCCCTTTTTTTGTGAACTCTTCCTTCCAGAGTTATTCAACTTGATTAAAAAAAATAAAAAAGATGAAATGTGATCAATCAGGACTGGGTTCTAGCACCAAGCATTGGGCTAGAGTCTGAGAAGGCTCTCAGAAAATGATGGTTATTATAACTATTGCTCTTCAGACTGGTTATTATACTTCATGTATTACGCAACTCTGTTCCTGTTCATTGAGAACTAACTCTCTCCCATTTAGCAGAGAAATGCCAACAAGTCCCGGGAGCAAATCACCTATCACCGATCCCAACGCATGCCATTGTTCCCAGTTTCTTTGCAGTGATGATCCTTGCTTGTTTACTTGGATATCTCTGAGCTGTCTTTTCCACTGTACTGTGGTGGCTTCCAATGCAAGACTGTCAGCCAAGAATAGCTGTGCCTTAAAAGGTAGTGATTTTGAAGATCACAAGGTAGGGAAGGAGTAGGGTGAAAGAATTAGGACACCAATTCTATAGTGTTCTGTAGGCTAAAACATAGACTTAATGTGTCACAGAAATTAAATCAGAGGATGAATGTAATCCCTGGTCTAATAAGCAGGGCCCCTGGTATCATGTCACTGGCCATACTACACCATACTAAGCCCTCAACGAAATCCCGTCCTATACTCCAGGATCATCCTAAATTGAGGAGGCAAAGTCCCTGCTCCTCCAAGCCAAATTCTACAGAGCTCCAATTGCCCCAGAAGGAAAAAAAGAGGATGCCAGTTGCTAAATCCATTTTCATAGCTAGAGAAGGATTAAAGGAACTGCACACATGGTGATGCCCAAATCTGAGCAATGAGATTAACCTCCATGTGGACTGCCTATACTTCACAGAGGTTTACAACAAAGAGATCTGCCATCATATTTTTCACATCTAGAACTCAAACTGCAAGGGCAGTCCCAAGAGAGACACAGTAACACACCATGCTGCCTCAGAACTCTAGAAAAACATTAACAAAGGGTCACTGTCCTTTAGAAATTGTGGGGGAGACAGACCAGGAAAATATTTACAGGGCCACGAGAAAAGCACAAGCAAGGTACTGATGGGAAATCACAGGCAGGAATGATAAATCTATGAGGGGTGGAGAGGATCTAATGGAAACTTCACAATCAGAAGTGGCATTAGAGCTGTTTGAAGAAGTAGGTTCCCAAAAGGCAAAGAAGGGGGAGGAAATAAAAAGTGCATTCTAGGCAAAAGCAGTAGCTTATACAAATATATGGCACCATAAAAGCACAGGTTGTTCTCAAAGTATGAGTAATTGTGTGTAGCTAGAGTAAGGCACATGACGGTGAGTGGCAGGAGAGGAGACTGAGGGATATTGAGGAAGGCCAAGGGAAAAGATGTATACCAGGCTAAACAATAGACTTCTTCCTAAAGGTGGGAATAACAAACATTTAGTATTATTACAGTTTATTTATTTTATTAAATACCTACAGTGTACTGAGCAAGGTGTTTTACATACTTCACTCCACTTAATGTTCAAAACTATGTCCATATGGATACTTTTCTCCTCACTGTACACACAAGAAAAAAACACTCAAGAGAGGTTAGGTAACTTTCTCAAATCAAGTCTGTTAGACTTCAAAGACTATACAAAATCTCACCCAAACAGGATTATTGATATAGGAACTCCTACATGCCTGATTTCAGACAACCTAGGGCTCTTTCCAACATACTACAGGTTAAAATGTAAATTAGAACGCTCTCACTTGAGCCTAAGCAAACTGAGTGGTATATAAATATGTTCATGAAGCCCTTGCAGTCACTGGCATCAGATGAAGTAGGTCCTTCTCTCTTTCTTAGTCTCTAAAACACAGGGATCCTAAGAAATCTAAGATCAATTTTTCTGATGGTCCTTGTCCGAAGCCAAGCCACCTGAGCAAACAAGACTGCATCCCTGCTTCTCATCTGCTCTCACGCACTAACCAAAGCCAGAAAAGCACTAGAACTGATCTGAGGTACCTACATATAGTGACTGTTCTTTGGATTTTCCAAGAATATTCTGCTCTGTGGTCTGCACGAAATAATGTTCTCTAAATTCCAATATTCAGGAAGTCAAACAAAATCTCCATCATAAAAACCCATGTGAAAAAAAAAAACAAAAACAAAAAAAAAAAAAAAAAACCCATGTGATACCATGAGACATTTGCCCAAATCCAAAGAATATACACCACCAAGAATGAACCCTACTGTAAACTATGAATTTTGGGTGTCAGTGTATGTTCACCGATTGTAAAAATGTACCATTCTGATGCATGATGTGGGGGAGAGGGAGGGAAGGTGATGTGCACTATGTATGAGAGGGGATATATGGCAACTCCCTGGCAGGACTGGACTCAGACCCTAGACATCCTTTCCTGTATCTCAGTGCTGACTCCCGTCACATTTCATTTCAACAGCTCATTTTTGAGAAGCCACACTCTCACACACAGAAGCTAGGTCTTACACAGCTATTATTTTAAGAAGCCAGGATTAGCTCAGGGCTAGACTGAGTAATGAGATACAAGTGCCTTGGGAATCTGTGAGTTCCCAGCATAACTAATGAGTACTATCAACTGTATTCTGTCCAAGATATGGATAGACAACTCCAATTGGCCAAGAGCTCTTTGTAAAATGTAGAGGCAATGATCAGAGAAAGAATATTTCTGCCCCTTCCTATATAGTCTCTGCTTGGAAAATGTACATTTTATATAGTTACTATTAAAGAACATTTGTGGTGGGGCTTTTTTGTTTATTCAGTTTCTTTAGAGATTAGTGTCACTTGGAAGCTATATAATGTGGTAGAAAAAATAACGGCTTTGGAATCATGCTTTGCTTCAAGTCCTGGCTCTGCCACTTCCTTGCTATGAACACTGGACAGGTCATACATACCCTCTCGAAGTCTCAGTTTTCTCACTTATAGTGCTTTTCAATGTTCAGGTGGTCCTGTGAGTGGGCTGTAAATTATATTTAGTGGCTCGCAAATAATATTTTTCTTAAATAAGAAAAAAAGAGAAAATATTAGATGACACTACCTGTAATAAGGACAAGTACTATTTTATGAAAGTGATTTCATACATATAGATATTGATATATAGATATATATACACAAATATGTGTATAAGTTAAAGTATATCTTATTATATTAGTTGATAATGGTCAAAGAACTTGAAAACCACTGATCTATAAAATGAGACTGTTGGGTGTATGCAGGGTTATTTTGTATTTTTCAGAATATTTGAGAATTTGAAAAAAATAAAATAACATGGGCCAAATGTTATCAATTAACCCTCTTAGTGTAGATTTCCTCAGAATATCTGAATACCACCTTATTTAAGAATACTGGGACAGTTCCTCTTTACTTGTCAAATTCAGATTCCCATCAGTACGATTTTAAGTACATCATATAAATGAAACAGCCATCATCATCTGCCAAGGACATGCCCTGCTCAATTACTGACACAGAAAGATCTTAATTAGTTAAGAACTGAATTTTATCTCAAATTAATACAAAGAACCAGCCTGTAAGAGTCTATCCAGACAACAGCAATGTGTGGAATCACCCAGAAGCCACTCTTTTTTGGATAAGCCTTCTCTGATGGAAAACGCAGTGAAACCAATATTACCCCCAGAACTGTTCTAAAAGAAGTATCACTCTGCTAGGACACCAAGAACTGGCTACTACCATGTGAAAGCCTTGACAAAGTCCCCACCTTAGGAAGCACTCCAGTGTCAGGACGCCTCAGGAACCAAACATAGACAAGAAGGACTTCTTTGGCCTGTAGAACAACTTACTCTTCTGCTTAAAACCTTCCAATTTGGGGAAAAATACATATGGGGGAAAATGCAAATTTCTCACCACAGCTTACAAGTTCCTACACGATAAGGCCCCATTCCCACCTCTCCAACCTCACCCCCTATCTGCCTTCACTTTACTTTAGGCCATAACACCCTTCCGGTCCTCAGATACACCAAGGTCAATCCTATCTTGGAGCTCTGAGTTCTTCTCACTGATCAGATCACACTTCTTCCAGCTCTTTGTATGCCGGGATTCTTCTCATCATTTGGCTCTCCACTGTATATTTTAGTTCCTCAGAGCAGCATTCCCTATTTCCTCATTAAAGAAGTCCCCCATCAGATTGGGTGAAAGAAGTGAAAGGATTGAGAAGTACAGATTGGTAGTTACAAAACAGTCATGGGGATGTAAAATACAGCATAGAGAATATAGTCAATAATATTATAAAACTATATATGGTGCCAGGTGGGTACTGGCAATATCAGAGAAACACTTTGTAAAGCACACGATTATCTAACCACCATGCTATATACCTGAAACTGATACAAAATAATATTGAATGTAAACTGTAATTGAAAAAAAAATTAAAAATAAATAAATTAGATGAACATGAAAAAAAAAATGTCCCCCATCCCATCCCACCCACCCCTAAGGCACTCTCCATAATCACATTACACTATTTTATTTTCTTCACCATAGTTTCCTCTTTTACTTCACACTACTTTGTTAACTTATTTTTGTCTCCTCACTAGAATACAAGCTTCATAAGAATCTCTTCTGTTTTGGTCTTCACTCTCTCCTTAGCATCTAAACAGTGTCAATTTGCATTAAACAATGCAACTCTCATAGACTAAGCAAAAATGTCACAACTGACAGTCCCAGTGGCCCAGAAAGATAGGAAATAAATCCCAAGGACCTCTAGTTCGGACAGACTGAAGAGAGTAGACTGTGGCTGTCACGCATGATTAAAGGCTATGTCACAGCGTGATGTGGTCTATGCTTTGGTAGCTTCCCCCCAGGAGTCCTCACTCTTATCCCAACTGAGGACTGGGATAAGAGTGACAGCTTCACCCTAGTATGTTCGAGGACTCCAGAATCCAAAACTTAACTTCTCTGCTGCCCATTTCTCTAATTTTCATTAAGAGCAATTTTACATCATCCAGAAAGCTTCAAAGTCAAATGCCATCTTTATTTTTAACTTCTCAATTTCATTAAAATCAAGGCAAGGGTGTGACATGGGCCTTAGCTAGGATCACAAAAATTCTCAAATCAAATAATTGGTTTAAGTTAGAGTCAAGTTCATCAACAATAAAATGCCAGCTTCGGGCAAAGTCGGCTATCTTCTTGCATTTCAGAAAAACTAGCATTGCTCCTTACACGCACATAGGTGTAAGCAACCTCTGGGTGGGTAATGCTACCAAACAAAAGCAACACCTTCAAAGTCTCTCTCAGTCACTAGAGGCAGCCAGACACTCAAACTGCCAGTCCTGAATTACGGCCTCTGAATGGTGAGGGCTTCACATTTCACTGATCAGGGCACAGCCCAATCAGAAGACAAACCCCTGCACTGCCAGGGACCAGCAAATCCGCTTTCTTCCAGTGTGCACATGACTGAATGTGCTTCTGTCCATCATCTGGGTCATATATAGTTCAATGCGAGCTGAGCAGACAGGGCTGTAAGGAAATCTGGCGCGGTTCAATACCTCGTCTAGCCTGGGTTCCAGTATCTAATTTTTTTTTACTGACAAACTCATTTCTCTACTGGGACAGGATGCTGTGCTGGCTGGAAGTTCCATTTCTACAGCGAGAATCCTATCTGGAAACACAGAAGTTGTCCTCTAGCGACAGCAGCTCGAACTTTTTTGATTGTTGTTGCTGCTTTTCTCCCATCACCCCCATCCCCTTTTGACAAAGATCCAACTGTAAAAAGTCTTACGTAACAGTTCAGGACTACTTCGGTTCTTTTACTGGGTAAGCACTTTCTTTTTTTTTTTTTCTTTTTACTAAAAACCATTTTAAAATTGAATCTGTTGAGAGGCTTAACTAAAATCTTTCAAGTAATTTGTGTAGTGAAATACTGTCAGTGGATATTTTAGTCTCATTTCTGCACGTGCTCCTTTGTTCTCAGAACAGAAGCTTTTTATACACACCCCATACCGCAGCTGGAGAGAGTTATGAAGTCAGTTATTATAAGGAACACAAAGGTTGCTTTGCATTCTTTGCCTTTAGATAATTAATTTTGTATTTGTTTTTTCTTAAAACAGAATTTAATGAAGGGAGAAATTCACAAAAGAATAAACTGTTGGAGAATCTAGCAAAGTTTGAAGTTTTTACCACCTTTTCTATCTGTAGTTTTGTGTGCCCAAACACTTGTGCCGCCTGGGGCGTTGGGGGTAGAGGCAAGCATAGACAGAGAGGAACTAAGCCAGACATGGACAAAGGCATGAGCCAAAACCAGACAGTCCTGGCCGTTCGATAGGCCAGCAGTGGGTGAGACAGGTCAGCCAGCTGCAGGGGCGGGAGAAGGGGGGGAATGGGGCATGGATGTGTGAGGTGCTCATGCGTGCGATCGTGACTAGATTCTGAAACTGCCAGCCATTTTCCCAGCTATGCTTTGTGCAATCTAAAGGAATGCATCTCCTGTGAAGCAGTCTTGCCAGAGCCCGGTGATAGAAAGGAGTGTGATAACTACCACAACATATGGTATCAGAAAATACTGGGATCTGGGGTGGGCAAGAGGGAATGCTGAGGGTGTGGAAATTTTTTAGTGATCTGGAATGTGTTGAGTGACAGGAAGTGCCCCAAGCTCCCCCCAACCCAACTCTTCTCAGTCGCGCCTGCTTTTGTCTAACTCTTGTAATCTACACACTACTGCTTACAAAGCTGTCTGAGTTTGAGACAAAAAGAAACATAAAAGGCTCTCCATCCCATAGTACCTGTGATATGGAAGGAATGTAAAAAACATGGTTCTTCAAGCCTGTGGACATTTTTTATGTATACAGGAGAAAGATAAAATAATTTTCCAAGTATTAATGAAAATTATGAATTATAGCCTAGCTTCCAAATCAGTTTTTTAAAATCCTGATTCTGCAATACTTACAGATGCTTAAGTTGGTTCCTAATTTGAAGGGGTCTTGTTTTGTTTGGTTAATATATTGCATTTGAAGTTGTTTATATTTTCTTTATATAAATTTGGACTTTGGGAGAAAAAAAATGTGAATAAGCAGAATGCACTAAAAAGAGGAGGATTTTTCCTCCTCATTGATTGGAAGGCATTTTAAAGGATTGGTTTCTTGGAAAAAGCAGCTTGCTCGCTCTCATTTTTGCATGTATGCTATATACAGATAACTTTATGCCATAATAAATATAAGCGGAAAACTTATGACAGAAAATAATAGTGTTCTAAGTGAGAAATAACTTAGCATTTTCCTAAACTTCCATATTATCAACAGAAACACTAAAACTTGAAGAAAAGTAGGAGCCAAAGAACTGAATGGCTAACCCTACTTTTGGGTGTTGAAATGGGAAATTAAGTGTGAATAAAATGATACTTAAAGAATTTTTCTATCTCCTACCACAAAGGATGTTAGTGGTTAGCCTAGGAGTTAATATTTCCTAGCGTGGCTGAGCCTTCATGTTGAGCAGACATTATTCACATGACGATTCGAAAAGTCCATTCATATATCTCACTACCTGGATTTGAATAGAAACCAGACAGCAATTCTTTAGTTCCAGCCACCATTCGCCCCACTGGACAATAGCGATTTGTTAGCACAGAGTCACAGGCTGTAGGACACAAAGCTTGGAGCTGCAGAAAGATGGGGGATTCGGAGAACAGGAAATTACAGGCCCGATGCACTCCTGGCAGCTCTGAGAATACAAAAAAGGGGGGGGGGCGGGCAATACAGCAATGCCATGTTTGAGAGCTACTTCTAGCTTTTTTAACCACCTCCAATGTCATAAAAGCTCTATTGTTGGAGTACATAAATTCACGAGTTCCATGTGCTCTATTTTCTCACGACAGGGAACTTCAATGTCCTGGTACAGTCAGAAAAATCAAAAGCATTCAGGGTTGATTAGTTGTGAACTCTGATAGAAAGGAGAGGAGCATTTTACAAATAAAATGTCGGAGAAAAAATATACTTAACACAAGTGACACATAATAAAATTTGTATCTCTTACAAATTATTTCATAAGATAATCAAAATGAAACCAAAATGTATCAAGACTCTGGAGAAATACTATTTTCTTAAAAATATCATAGGACACCTATTATTTCCGTCAAAAGTTTCTTTGGAAGATATAAATCAATTTAAAAATAAATCTCACATAAAACATTTGAGTGGGTTGTATTTTCCAAAACAAAGAACTAAAATCAAAGTCCTATAGACTTATTTTAGAATATTAGAAAGGAAAACTACATTTTACTTTGTTGATTATTAAATTCTTGTAGCTCCCTGGATAAATTTAGGAATTGCCTCTACTTCCCTCACTTTACACATAAAAAATAAAATTAATGGACATTCTAGGTGAGGGGAGAAAGAGAATTCTCTAATCTCAACCAACGAGTGGAAGAAAACAGTACATGGGTTCCTGTCCAGGCCCTTTTACTACAACCTGAGCACCAACAGGCCAAACTGGTGTCCATTTCAACAGGAGACCCTGCACAAGGAAGTGGTAAATGATTTCGTTCTCTTCTGTGATCTGTTAGCAAATACGTCCTAAACAATAGCATACCTGAAATACTCACCAAATGAGATCATCTATGATCAAAAATGCTTTGGAAATATTAATTGTTCTACTCTATTTCGTTCCATGGCTTTCAGTTGAACACATGCCAAATTTTATGTTGCTGAAAAACAAATCAGCAACTTTTCAACTACCAATTATTGAATTTTTCTCAAATTCTACCATTACTCATAAACACAAGCATCAGTTATGACCTCAAACTGAATTGCTGTCTACTATAATAGCCACCAACCACATGTGGCTGTTTTTATTTAAATTAACCAAAATTAAATAAAATAAAAAATTCAGTTCCTCAGTCACACTAGCCACATTTCAAGCACTCAATAGCCCTATGTTACTAGTGTCTGTAATATTGGACAGCACAGCTGTAGGACACTTTCATTACCACAGAAAGTTCTATTGGACAGCACCGATCTAGACAATGCTCACATCCAGAACACCTGTCCTCACCTACACACCCAACTGGACATGAAAGAAATTAACCTCTAAGTAAAAAAATACCACACAAGCATCATGATACTTGAGAAATGTCTTTAAAAAACAAAAACATCTTGAAATCCAAGGTTTCATTTTTTTCCTTGATCTACAATAGTTTATGAAGACTATTAAGACAGTAGAGACAGATAAGTAGTAGTATCAGCCAACATTAAAATGCTCCAGAATGGCATTAACTTAGTGTCAAAAAGTTCTTCATAAACAATTCTCTAGTGTCCTTTACAGAATCATTGTCATGGACAATATGGAATAGCAAAGAGCAAGGGCCTTTCAAGTCAGTCAGACCTGAGTTTGATTACCACTATCTATTTTACTAGCTAGATGATATCAGACAAATGAATTCACCTCTCTGAGATTTAGTGTCCTTATCTGCAAAATGGGGAAGTAGCTACCCTGCAGGATGTATGGAAGGACTCACAATAAGATATATAAAGCATCTAGTAAGGTGATGGTAATGCAGTAGAGATTTAAAAACGGGTAACTATTATTATTTTTCCCCCTACACTTCATGATATAACTCCTTATCGACAGACAGATACTATTCAACACTATAGCCTTCATAAACAAGTATCCTAAAATACTAATGCTAGCCATGTCAGTAATTCAACAGGAATAAAACAGAAATATTTGTATGCTAGACAGCTTTTCCTAGCCAGTGTGTGACCATGTTGCCCCATCCAGCTGGCTTTGCCAGAAAAATCTCATGTCATACTTGGCTTAAATAACCAGCATGGTCCCTGTGTGTTCAGTCATTTATATTTATGGATCTCTGCTTAAGTTTCTGATGGACAGACAATGTTTTATAGCTAAAAAGTAAATTCAACTCGCCGGCCCGGCGCCTGGGAAAATTATTTAAAGGCTACAGAGCCGCAGATGCAGCGAGAGGATGGGGTGGGCTTGTCTCTGAGCACCCCAGCTTCCCTGCAGGCCCAGGTCCTCTGCTCCGCTCTGGGCTAGGAGGTGGCCCTCTGGTCCCAGCGCAGAGCTGCGGTGCAAAAAGAGTTGAGCAGAGCCAGGGAGCTCCCAGCATGGCCACTTTGCACACCCGCTCTCCAGCTCGCGCTCCTGTTCATAGCATCCCTGTGTATGTCGGACTGACTGTATAGAATTATAAATATGTCTATATCGACTTGTCCATGTATGTCTATTAAAACCAAAGTAAACTCTACCCTGTGAATACAAAGCAACGGTTTCCAAATACTGGGAACCTCATGCCTGTCCAAGAAAATGCGAAAGGCCATTTTAGAAATGCAATGATAAGCCTTATTCTCTCTTGAGAGGACCAAAGCACAAAACTGTAGAACAGTGGTTCTCAACCTTCCTAATGCCACGACCCTTTAATACAGTTCTTCATGTTGTGGTGACACCCAATTTCATTGTTACAAATTGAACATAATTAAAGCATAGTGACTAATCACAAAAACAATATGTAATTATATATGTGTTTTCCGATGGTCTTAGGCAACCCCTGTGAAAGGGTCGTTCAACCCCCAAAGGGGTCGTGACCCACGGGTTGAGAACCGCTGCTGTAGACTGAATCATTAAAAGAAATATTGAACTGAAGCTTTTTTCAAGGAACACTTAAATAACCTAGATTATAATATACTAATAGTCATGGACTAACAAAACATCCAATGCGTTATGAACTTCAAGTCCTATAAACTTTGTTTATGGTCAAGACCAGATGCAATGAATGGTGCCCCTCAAGGCTTTAGTAGTTTTTATAAAAATGCAACTGACTTCCATTATTATTACATGTCTTAACCTCCAAATAAACCATCAAATAGACTGGATGTAATAAACATGGATATGAAGTTCTTAAATTTTGATGCCATTCTCAATCCATCCTATGCCTGCTAGGTCCAAAAAATGTGGGTCTTAGGGTTATGTTGATATTGGGTTGGAATCCTTTCTCTGTCTCAAACTCTTCATACATAAAATATGAATATTAATGCCTTACTGATAGGTCCTTTTAAGGCTCAAGGATCACATATATAAAACATCTTGAACTGTTTCTGGCACATGGAGAACACTCTGGAAATGCCAATTCTGTGAAAACACAGTGAGGGCTTGAGGTCCCAGTTCCCTATCTGAGGCTCTTCCCAAACAGAGAAGAAACAGAACAGTTTCAGGCTGATATATAGCACAGACCATTCCGTTTAAATTTCAATTAAAATAAGCACATAAAGATAAAGGCTGTCAACACTGAACAAAGAATTTCAAGTCTTAGAAACATATAATGGATTGAGTGAATACAGGAAAAATTAGTATTTGAAAAGTGAGATGGGAAAAAAAAGAAAAGTGAGATGGTACATCAGATTTTAATATAAAGTGCAATTTAATACTGATACTAATTTAATGCTACTGAGTATAAAAAGCACAGAATCATTTTCTTAAATTAAGAAGTAATATTTCCTAGAGACTCTTTTGGGATAAGATTTCTACTAATTCTTGGTCATTAGAACAAAAACAATGAAATTCTAAAATATTTCCCAAGATTGAGAAATTAAAATAGTCTCCTGTAGGTATGAGACTATTCATGTTTTCTAAAGTCAAAGCCCTAGAAAGAATTCCTGGGTAAAACATTTTCCCAGTACATCTGTACACTCCTTTTAAAATTGAAAATAAGCCGAACCGGTTTGGCTCAGTGGATAGAGCGTCAGCCTGCGGACTCAAGGGTCCCAGGTTCGATTCCGGTCAAGGGCATGTACCTTGGTTGCGGGCACATCCCCGGTGGGGGGCGTGCAGGAGGCAGCTAATCAATCTCTCTCATCGATGTTTCTAACTCTCTATCCCTCTCCCTTCTTCTCTGTAAAAAATCAATAAAATATATTTTAAAAAAAAATTGAAAATAAGCCAGCAGAAACTAGGTGTTTCTTAATGATGCAAAATAACAACAACAACAAAAATGTTGGACATGCTACACAACATTCCAAAGCAAACAGAACTATAAGGGAGATAGTGTGGTGGGAAATCTGAAACGGTGTATTTATCTCCCCAAAACTGGCTGGATTAGAAATGATATTAAATCTTAGCTCTGCTACTATCTAACTAAGTGACTTTTAACAAGTCACTTCTTAGTCTTTGTTACCAGTGGTAGTTCAAACGACACATTTATGTTAGTGGCTAAAGGACAAATAGCACTTAGAGATGAGGAATTTCAATTTGTTAGATGGTATTTAAATTTTGGTCTGTGCAAAGCCTAGCTACCATAAGATGTTTTACAGGACTGCTTAAGCAGGTAGATTAGATAGACAAGATAGACATATAGATAGATCTGACTGCAAGGATTTCCATGGATGCCATCAGCAATGATAAATAACTCATAAAGGTTTCCTCAGCAGGTGTTTCTGGCTTCTTAATGAATGCTGATCAAGGATAACCCTCTTTTTCTAGTCATTCATCCAACAAATATTAAGTTCCCAGTAAGTATCAAGCAGTGCTAGACCCAGGTTGAGTGATGGACAAAACAGATATATTAGCTGCCTCCATGGAGCTGACAAGCCATACACTTGGATAACTCTGGCTAGAAGCCATAGCACTTAAAAATGGTAGGAATCTGAGTTTAGAAACTTTCAGAATAGTTCCAATGATTCAGGGAAACTGCCTTGCTATCCTGTTGAAGCTGAACTAACAGTTCATAAGATAATGGAAAAATGTACACCGTTTGTACCATTTGATTCAAGCAAAGAAATATATGTACTGAACTATAAGATCTTAATGAATTTCAAGCCATTAAGGAAATGAAATACCTTCAAATACATAGGCTGGTTTCACAATGACTACTGCTCAGATGTGTGGTACGCCACTAATTCAGTCTCCTCTTGATGAATATTTAAGAACAAGGTAATTTCTAGAGGGGATCGAGTAAAAGGGGTCTGGACATGGAATGACATTCCAGGAGCAGATCATGATAAACTGGAGCATTAAATGTGATACATATTTCCTTTACTCCCTTCCCTAAGACTATATTCTTGGTATTTATCATTTCCTTTAATGGTACATGCTATAATCATCATGATTAAACAGCTAGCTAAGACTCAACCCATGACTCAGCTAGCTCTTAGCAGTCAAGAATATTTGAGTCACAGATGATAAATATAAAGAGGAGACACTAGGGTCACAACAGGGCTTTTATGGCAATTCATCTCACAAACCAGAACACATGTCTATGAGGTGTCTAAATATTTATCTCTTTTCAAATTGGAATATAGTCTTTGTTGTCATAGGACTATATAAAGAAGTTACTGTTACCAATGGACTAAAATATATTCATGTACTACAATGGCACAATGTTATCTCCACAGAACCCAAGGCTCCCAACATCCAAAAGTCCCAATCAAGAAAATTCCCATTCTAGTTCTTTGACACTTACAGAACTTGGATTTCTACCCAGACTTTTTTCCACAAAAGGATTCAATATCAAGTGTCTTGCTGTTTCATTGAATATCAAAGTAAAGTGGAAAAGAGATCTGGCAAATGTACTAAGAACAAATTAGACAGTTACATCCAAAGAGAGGGTCCCAATCTGGTCATCTATTACTATGACCCAAATTTTAGTATAAGTACTTCCATTTGACTTTCTAATAGCATTACATTTTGTCAGGATTACTTCTCTGTATAATCCCATATTACTAGAACAGAACAATTTCTTCTGCTTGGCCACTTAAAAGCTTCTAGGTATACAGTTCTTCATTCAAGGGGGATAACTGTTGAGTTCTTAATACATGCTAGGCCCTGTCCTAGGCATTGGATACGTAATAGCTAACAAGACAAAGGTCCTGTACTTGAGCATTGTAGTCACAAGACTTGAATTCACTATCAGTTTGAGCACTCACTGTGTGAACCTAGACAAATCTGCCTCATTGAACCTCAGCTACCTTCTCTAGGAAAAGGGGAACATAATACCATTTCATAGAGCTGCTGTGAAAATTACATAATGTTTGTCAGT
Source organism: Myotis davidii (assembly GCF_000327345.1). Lineage (NCBI taxonomy): Eukaryota > Metazoa > Chordata > Mammalia > Chiroptera > Vespertilionidae > Myotis > Myotis davidii. The sequence continues at coordinate 3,646,555 of NW_006294400.1, read as the reverse complement.
GTCTAGCATGGTGTCTGAAACACCACAGACACCTGACAAATAGTAGCTATAATTTTACAAATAGCAGATATGTATTACTATTATATATCCTTTCATATGCATGTATGAGAATCAGTCTAGTTTTCTTTTAAATAAAGGGATTCAAACACTTAAGTGTATCTAAAGTATTTGTTTCAGGTGTTACAAATTAAGGAGAATAAAAAGCGTTAGAGCAGGGGTGGGGAGCCTTTTTTTTTTCCTGCCAAGGGCTGAATATTTATAACATCACTTGCGGGCCATACAAAATCATCAACTTAAAAATTAGCCTGCTGCTATATTTAGTCAACCATTTAATGAACTTACTCCTAATGCCTTGGCAGGGCCAGACCCAATGATTTCTCAAGCCGGATATGGCCTGTGAGCTGGATGGTCCCCATCCCTGCTAGAGGATGAAATGCTACTTCTAGTTATTAAAAAGCTTCTGGCTGTATGTGCTAAGCACAAGATAGCAAGAATTAATGAGAAAAATACAGGGTGGGACAAGAGTAAGTTTACAGTTGTGAGTACATGAAATGCGATTTATTCTTGTATTATTATTAATTATTGTATTTTCCATATGAACAACTGTAAACCTAGTTTTGCCCCACACTGTACTTTGAAGTTGGGATGTTAATGGTGAAATAGATCACCGCACTGCACTCACACAGATCTGAAAGGATAGGGGACCGTATCTCTAGTAGTATTACTATTTCAGCCAATTTAACCAGAAATTGCATAAAAGAAACATACCGTATTTGCCGGCGTATAAGACGACTGGGCGTATAAGACGACCCCCTAACATTTCCACTCAAAATACAGAGTTTGTTATATACTCGCCGTATAAGACTACCCCCTCTTCCGCACACCTTCCACACACCAAATAAAAGGTAAAACAATATCAGATTTGATTTTAACATTTTAATTTATATTCAAATGCTTATGACATGCAGGAAAACTGTCACAAGGCTGTATGTAATCAAACATATACATAAAACAGTGCAAGTTTATTACCGGTAAACATACCGGTAATTCACTAAAGAAAACACACTCTATAGACTGGTACCGTAGATGCTTCTCAGGAACACAGGCAAGCAGCCCACAACCTAGAGGGACTGTCAATGATAGAAGAAAGAT